>NW_008824544.1:726314-759082 GCF_000699105.1 Pygoscelis adeliae | reverse complement strand
TGTGTGTATGTTCATATAGATGTGTGTGTGGTTGTGGGGGGGGAGGGGGGGGTATATAAAGCGTTTAATCCAGTGCAGTCAAACTCTGATTGGGGCCACTAATTGCAACTATGGTATTAAATAGTAATAATAATAAGCAATCTAGGATATATAGAATAAAAAGAAAAAGGGCTTTGAAGGGAGGTCTGCAAGATTAACAAAATCACTTTTTCTCCATTCCTTAATACAATCTTAATTTAACATTCTGATCAGGAATTACGAGGGAGTTGTGCAAAAAGCTTTGTTTGGTTTATGCAGGGACTTTGCATCATTAACATTATTCCTTGATAGTAATATTTTCTAAACCAAGGGCACTGAATATGTGTTCTGTTAACATACCACATAGAAGAGTTTCTACTGCTTTAGCATGTTTGTGCTAGCTGCCTTAGCAAATGAAAGGTATCTCTAAAAAGCCTAGAATTTGTTTTTTATATTATTGTATTGATCAAAAAATATTGCCCATGATTCATTTTAGATACTGCCCAAATTAAAAAAAGTATATATTATAACGTTTGTCTGGGCTTATTCTACACATCAGTAGAAAAAGGCAAATTATGATCTCTGCTCAGGGCCTTCCCATGATTTCTTGAAATTTTAATTAATAAATAAAGTAAGCCTGAAATGACTGTGAGGTGTGCTTGTTTGTAGACTGCTGCTTGAGACACGTTGTTTGAATACTGATTTCTTTTTATTGGGAAACAACAGCAAGATTTTTATATTTCTTGTTGAAAAATAAAATTGTACACTTACTCACTTACATGCATGTAAAGCCTTTCTTCCCCTTTGACAATAGCATTCTTACTTTTCCCTTCAGTTTTTCCTAGTGCTGTTTATATGCCATATTACACTCTCTAATTTCCTTTTATCTTTTCTTTATTTTGCAATGTCTCAGTACATGTCTCTTTAAGACAAGTTAATTTAGTCAATTACTCCAGTTTGGTTTCAGATAAAATCTTTAATTTATCCAGGCCCCTCTTTATTCTTTCTAAGATCCTCTTTCCATTAATTTCATGAAACATTCTAATTCTCCATTTTAGGGAAAAGCTAATTTCACTCACTTGCACAGACTTCCTCAATGTTTTTCCTCTATTGCATGTTTTACTTAAACTAAAGCATGTGGAGATTGGTGCTTTTACATACTAAGAGCAGCTTTGCTTTCCTGCGCTGCCTGAAAAACAGTCACAGATCCATTTGCCTTCTCCTGCATCTTTGTACAACAGGGAAAATGATGGGTTCCCAAAAAGATGAGAAACTCTTCCTATCCAAGTATGGGAGTACCCATGTGCCACAGTCACGCCGAATGGTACGGGATTGAGGATTGTTGTTTGGGTCTGGATGGGACACTGGTGGGACAGTACTGTTGCTGCCTATAGATCAGCATGTAGAGGCAGGTCTGTCATGCAGTCATGCTGGGGTTTCTCCAATATTGGATATAGAATCATAGAATCATAGAATGGTTGGGGTTGGAAGAGACCTTTAAAGGTCATCTAGTCCAACCCCCCTGCAATGAGCAGGGACATCTTCAACTCCATCAGGTTGCTCAGAGCCCCGTCCAACCTGACCTGGAATGTTTCCAGGGATGGGGCATCCACCACCTCTCTGGGCAACCTGTGCCAGTGTTTCACCACCCCCAGCTTAAAAAATTTCTTCTTTACATCTAGTCTAAAACTACCTTCTTTTAGTTTAAAACCATTACCCCTTGTCCTAATGCAACAGGCCTTGCTAAAATGTCTGTCCTCATCTTTCTTATAAGCCCCCTTTAAGTACTTGAAAGGACACAATAAGGTGTCCCGGAGTCTTCTCTTCTGCAGGCTGAATAACCCCAACTCTCTCAGCCTTTCTTCATAGGAGAGGTGTTCCATCCCCCTGATCATTTTTGTGGTTCTCCTCTGGACCCACTCCAACAGGTCCACATCTGTCTTGTGTTGAGGGCTCCAGAGCTGGATGCAGTACTCCAGGTGGGGTCTCACCAGAGCAGAGGGGCAGAATCCCCTCCCTCGACCTGCTGGCCACGCTGCTTGTGATGCAGCGCAGGATACAGTTGGCCTTCTGGGCTGTGAGCGCACATTGTCAGCTCATGTTGCAAAACTGTCTTAAAGCCTCTCCCTTTCCTCTTACCTAGGATTTTGTTTTTCATGGGTCTTTCACATCCTGGTGGTTCCCTGGGCTCTGCCAGGGACTAGTTTTGCCTCCTCCAGCAAGTTGCTCTCCTGTGCATCGTTTTCCTCATTTATGAAATGGGAAAGGTAAAGCCATCTCAAAACAGCTTGACCACAAATAGCACCAAAGTGCATGAAGCAATGAAAAGGCAGAGACTGCTCATTACTTTAAGTAATTCTATTGCTTCAGAAACATCTTTCTTCATTTAGTAATCTTCTTGCTCATCTCACTCCTCACTAGCTTCTGTTAAATGGTCTTAGAGACAGGGATAACCATGTGACAAGTCCCTGGCTATAGTCCCCTTGTACCATCACAATATTAAAAAAGTGCAAAGTGTTGCTGTATTTGTGCAGAAGAAGAGTGCTTCCTGCTTTACCACGCAGATGCACAGACAACAGGATCAGGAAACTGAACCTGCTAAAATTCAATCAAAACAAAAAGGGGAAAAAAAAACCCAAACACCACAGCAGTTTTTAGGTGACTTGTCAAGCTGACCACAAATCTCACCTTGAACATAAGAAGATGGAGGTGGCTTGGTGGCTACAGTGCTCAAAACCTGGAAGATGTGGAGGACTTTGAGGAGATGCTGACTGTTAGCAAAAAGAACACCTAAGTTCCTGGAACTGTGGATTAAAATGTATCCTTTAAATCCGTTAATAACAAAAATTTATAGCATTCAGCAAAATGAACCTGTTTTATTAAGAATAAGTTTACTCTTTTTGAAGAATTTTTTAAAAAAACTTTTTCATCAAAAAAATCCAGAAGACCTCAAAATGAATGTGTACATTTTGAAATGGCAGCATGCTACCCCCATGGGAGATGTATTTTGGGTTGTCTTCTGCTTTCCATCTTTATAAGTGAGTCTCATGAGCCAAAGTATGTTTTTGATAAACTATTTCTTTTCTTTGTATTGTTCTTCTTTGTACTGGGAGTGTGTCAAGGACTGGGATTTCATACAGCAAAGTACTAAGAACCCCAAAATGTATTGCAAAATATTATTCAACTATAACTCTGCAAAGTATTGGAAAATATGGTCCAGATCGCCAGCTGTAGGGTACCATGGTATTTTAGGATAAACCCATTTGATTCAGTCAAGCTGTGTTTACAAATACAAAATCTATTTCTGTGCAGCATATTGACCTGAACTCCCCTAAATTAAACCCATTTTTGCGAAGGCACTTCAAAAAGCAACCTCCATATAGAATACCACCAATTTGAACTACATTTGCAGAGATAACCCCAGCACGGTGGACTCACATTTGGAATAGTATTTACATATTCAATTTTTTCTATCATGAAATGCTCTATCAACTGTTACATTCCAATAACCATGAACGTAAATGAGTGCAGACTTCAAATGGACAATCATTAACCTATGCTGTAATGATTATACAACATCCTTCAAATACTGAATGTTTTGAATGTGATCAAGTGATTCTTTCTTGTTATTTTGACTTTCATACTAATTATTAAACTTTAATTACCCATTATGGAAATTATTAATATTTATTGCACATTATTGTCATTGTTCATGGGCTTTTATAAAAGGAGCTATACTTGATACAGAAAAAAATATTAAATTAAATATTCATTTACATGTTTTTGCAGCAACCTATTTTTAAAACAAATGGGTGTGAGTCTGTTTTTCTATTAGTTGTTATGTTTACAAATATTGATTTAATACCCATTATTCTTCTTGACTACATTTCTGTGACTTTCTATACCTTTCTCTATAAGCATTTTCTCGCTTGTTAAGATTACAAATGTGAACAGAGAAAAACTTGTTGTTAGAAAAACAAGCAAACAAAAAGTTTCTACCAGTCACATTAGCACTGAAAGTTATTGCCAGTGTTTGTACTTCAAGTAAGGCAGAAATAAGACATGCGAGCACTGGGTGCTTAATAAATAAACAAATAAACCAACAAATAAATATTTCATGTATTATTTTGCCCCCAAAATTGAGACAGGATAAAGCAAACTGATTTTTCAGGAAGCACACACTGATTACCTCATTTTAAACGTGCTTAAACATAGCAAGATGCCCAGTAGGATGTTCAAAAGTCTCTGTGCCTGGACCAAAAATAAGGGTGTTTTCTGTTACAAAATCTGGCCTGGGGGTGAATTCAGACTTTCAGTGGGACATTTATGGACCACAGAACAGAACCCACCAAAGCCAGAATGACACCTGGAAGCTGCCCAGAGATAGCTGTTAAGGACACACCATGGTCTTCTTATATCTCAAACCCATCCCCTCTATGGAGTGTATTTTACTCAAAGGTGCAGAGAATCATTTCCCAACACCTCCACTTTTTGGTAGCCACCTACATCTTTATTTTCAAAATCCACGTGGTGCAGTGTTTCTCTTTACTTTCAGAGCACAGCTAGAAGTGTTTCAGAGTTGAAGTATCTGCCATGCATGCACATAAACTAAGTCCCTTTGCACTTTGGGAGAGTTCGAGGAGACTGCCATATCAACAGTTCATAACGTATTCAGGAGCTAGTGAGGAGGAGAAAATCCTTAGTCACCCCCCAGCCCCTTGATCTCCAAAGCCCAGTCCTTCTTGAAGGTGTTGTGTCTTGTAAGTGGCAGATTTATTGAGCCAGAAAGAGAGCTATGAAGGAGCACAAGACCTTAGCCTATTTCTTGGGATGTTTAAAGTTAATGATGAAAGCTATTCCTCTCAGTCTTTTTAAAAGGCCTCCAGAGAAGTGTCATGGCGAGGAGATGTAGGAGCCCTCCTAGGAAGCGGAGGATGTTTCTTTGATTTCACTCAGGAAGACGCAGGGCTCAAAGTGGGGTTTTCTATTTCCATGTACTCAAAGAAGTGTGGTGTATGAAAAGGATTAACATTACTCTTCCTTAAATTGCACTTTTTAATTTTTTTTTTTTTTTTAAAGAAAAGACATCAACACACGTATTAAGAAGAGCATTTCCAAAATAAGATCCTTGTAGCTCCGAGTCAAAACGTCAAATCCACACAAAGGGGTTTTAAGTACTATCTTTACCCTCTATGGCATGGACAGATCTGCTGCATGATTCAGAATTCAGGGCTGTGGATGCCACTGTGATGGTGAGCAATCTGAGAGTTGACAGTTGCAATGCCTAGCATCACAGCGCCACAATTTTTGAAGGATGAGTAATGGGGAAAAGTATCTGGAGTCCCATGTGAGGTTTTAACCCCATGATTATATCCTTGGTGTCTGTGTCTTGATGCAGAAGTGCACAGAGTGCACTCAGTGTGAGGAACATGTCAAAGTCAAACCTTCAGAAGAATTAAGTATGAAGTATGTGACCTTTGTAAATGACTGCTGCATGTGACCTTTAGGCTTCCAGAAGTTATATATGTGATCAAAATAAGAGCTGTGAATCAGACTTCCAATCCAATTGGTGTTGAATGAGTGAGTTGCAGAGTGAGTTGCAGATTGGAAGGGAGTTTTCTCGGGGTTAGCTCAGCTTGGTGAGCCTTGCTGTGGCAGGGTGCCTTGTTGTGGTAGCTGGTGGGAATGGGAGGAAGGAGGTGTCCAGGCAATGGAGGCAGACTGCAAGGGAACACCCTTTTTCCCTGCTCCATCACCCTCACAAAAGCTGGGAAAACCCTACTGGTTCTCACCCTCTTCCTGCTCTTCACCTAACACCAAACTGGCATCTCGCTTTGTCTCTGCTATGTGTGTGCTTGTACACAACAGCTAAGTTAACCAGAAAAAATGGGGCCATACTCGCAGGGAGAGAGTTATAGGTTTAGGGACAGAAAGATCAGTGGGTCAACTAGCAAATGAAACACACCAAGGTATCAGACTTATGGGGTGAACCAGAACCATGTTGCAGAAGGTGAACAGACCAATAAGTAGGTTGGTATTTGAGGACTAGGTTGAGATAATGGGGTAATACAGCAGGTTTAGGCTGGGACAAAGCTTTACAAGTGGTATCATGGCCCAGGGCTTTGTTTTAAATTCAAATGGGCAAAGTACAGCATCACAGACGTGCCAGGCCAGACAGCAAGGTAGCACATAGGGTCCAGAATAATTTTGGCCATCAGATTCCTTGAAAAATTGTCCAAAATTGAGCTGTGAATTCTTTGAGATCTTTTATTCAAAAGCATTCCTCAAAAGATAACTGTTGGTTGCTTTTGGCCTTCAACAGGTTGACGTAGTTCAGTGCCACCATGCCGTGTCCTATCGGTACGTGTGTTCCCCAACAGGACTGAGCTCAGGGCATGCATTCACTTAGTACAAACACAAATTCAAAACTCAGCCTCAGCCCCAGACCTGACCACCATGCACTTGCTGAAAACATTCCCAGCAGGAAAACTCATGTTTTGAATATTTATAAAAAGCGAACACAAAATAGATGTGTGTGTGCCATTTAAATGAATTTTACAGATGATTTTGACTAACAGTATACAAAATAAGTTTTTGCAGCATCTCACCTTGTATGTGCCAGCTCTTTTCAGAAATGTATCACACATTCATTTCCACAGTTCTGATGTGACTTTTGACCACAGTAGAACTAGTCATATGTAAGAACTTCACCACTTTAAAGGATTTGGCCCACATTGGGAACAATGTATGATGCTGTGCCTTTTAATCCTAAAACAGGACTGTATCGTCTGTTCTTTTATTTAAACCTCACATAAACAGATGCCATTTTTAGGTTTGATAAGCCTTGGTTTTTTGTGCATAGCTGGATTGCTCCTGCTCCCCTAGAAGCCCATAAGAACACTGATTTGAAGCAAAGCACACTCAGCATGCAAGGAGGCAGGAGCAGCATCTGGTTTATACACTCTTACGTGCATACTGATATCATTCTTACAGGTTCATGTAAAAACAATCTCAGGATTTACTTCCAAATAGTCCAAATCCCCCTTTCCCTTTATGATAGGCTCCACTGTGCCTGTTCAGATTTCCAGGTGTCATTTAAGAATGTGAAGTGCTCCTGAAACAAGAGGCAGAACAGCTAAACCTGCTTCTGTAATAAATGACCCCAGCTGCTCTGCACAACAGAGCTGGCCAGTGGATTTGACCTGGATGTATATTCACCTGTTTTCTGAGGGCAGAGGGTCAATAATTTGTTGTGTTTTATTGTTTTCTTTAAATATCATTCTGATTGAAATCTGAGTAAAATGCATTAAAAATAATGAACGTGTATCACCAAAAATTATTTCAGAGGTGTAATCTTTGACCTGGTTTCCCTGAAAATGTGCAAGAGACATTTCTATGAGCACAGCAGGATTTTTACAGCTCACATTTCTGCTCCTTGGTGCTCTCAGGGGGGCAAACTGCATAGAAAAACATTAGATGCTTGATTAGATAATAGCATTAGCATTTAAGATAAACTTTTCTTTCTTCACAAAGATAAACCCTCATTATTTAAAATGTGTTTCATCCTCTAGTTCCTCCATAGGAGATACTTCTGCAAGCTACCTGCCAATAGCAATTAAAGCTTAGTTTGCAAGGAAAGCGGGTTTAATTGCCAAAGCACTATTTATAGGAAGTCTCCCATGAGGATTACTGAGCTGCAAGAATGCAGATTAAGCAAAATGAGGGCAGCAGGGAATGTGATGCACTTTGGCTAAACAGCTCTGTTAGGCTCAATAGGTGTGGGTGCTGTAACAGCGCCAATGACAGCCTGACGCTGCTTCCCCCTCCCAGAACCGGGTGTTTCAGATACTGTGCAGCGTGACAGCATGTCCTTCAAAATTTCATAGCAAAGCGTCTTCTCTCTCCAGGTATTTACCCCCTCCCCTCACCACCCAATAACCATCATAGCTGAGAATCTTATCCTTGGGGGTTTGCTAACAACTACAGTTGTCCCCATCACAAAAAGATGTACAGGGGAGCCCCAGTTCTGCCCCAAAAGGGGCTGGAAGGCTTCAGGTGAGGGAATTAGTCCTGCATTTCACTGCACGCTTTGCAGCCAGCACACGGGTGAGTTTATCTCCTGCCTTGGCATTGTCCAGAAAACAAAGAATAACAGGACAGGTAATGAGAGACGCAGCAAACCCAGGGATAAACGTGGGGCCTCTTCAGTCCTCTCTCACTGCCTGCCTTCCTTGTGATCCCCAGCTGCCCAGTGCAGAGCAGAAAGCGGGCTGTGTAAAACGGGGGTGTGTTTAATGCCTTCTCGGCCTTTACCTCTGAGGCTTTTCGGCTGCCCCTTTTTACCTGCACAGTTCACCTGCCCCATTTGCCTTCTCAAACAACATCTTCCCCTCCTTCAAGAGGAAGCCTGCTGGGAAAATGGGAAATTTTATGCTTTGCTGTTAATTCTTCATAATCTTCATTATCATCATCATCATCAAGTTGAGCAAGAACATAAATGTTGGGACATTTTGGCAAAGCAGGGACTGAAAATATAAACATCTTGGCCTAATATTGATTAAGATCAAATATTTCACTGAGCTTTAAAGTGATTTCTAATTGCTTAAATACATTTTTAAACAATCTTAGATAAAAAATTCATGATATTTATAAAAAGTTAAAATAAATTCTTTTATTTTTTCAATATATTTTCAGCTTTAGTTAATGAATACTTTGGTTCATCTGACAGAAATTCACAAGAAAATAGAAGTTGTCAAACCTACATTTTTACTGAAGGGGTTCCAGCTGAAAAATTACATCCTTCTCTGATTAAATCCCTCATTAAGATTCAGGTCTTTTCTGTCAGTAAATCAGTAATCTAGTAAAAAAGGGTAATATCATCATATTCCTTGTTGGCTTGTCTGTGTCCATCTTATCCTACCTTTTTTATACCCTAAACTCCTTGCAACAGGGATTGTGTTCATAACACAGTCCACAACTTGCTCTGTTCCCAGTGCTCTGTCATTGCCTATTAACTCTTATGCTCCCTGAGCTGCAAATGCCATACTTTCTACAATGATGAGAGTACAATAAAATCATGACATTTCATCTCTTTTCAGGCTTTTGCATTGCCCAAGCATGTGCTTGGATCTAGGCTAAATTTTCAAGATTTTTCTGCGACTGCGAAAGTTGGACAGCTCTGTTTGCTTTCATTTTTAAGGAAAATTGAATGATTTCTCATAATGCCTTGATTGTTGGAATCAGAGCTTTAGGAAAAAGAAAACACACAGGGGAGGAATTAGACTGAAACAAAGGTTGTCTACATGCATGTGTCTGCAGGAGGACAAGCTGTCTAAGTTTCTGTTATAGTCCATGGAGATGATAGTCTGTTGAAAGTCAGCAAGACCAACAGCAGAACGTAGCAATGACATAATACTTAATGTTTAGTTTCATAATTTCCACACTGTCTTTTTACTTGAACAGATACAACATCTTATGCGGTAGCATGGCATCACACGATTCATTTATAAGTATCTACAAGCAACAGTTCCTCTTGCAAAATAGACCCATGCATGTTATGTAGAGTGGGACAATAAACGTCCTGGATTTGCCTCACTGAAAACCACCTCAACCTGGAGCCCCCCACCTCTCCTGATGGTGCAGGAGCAAAACCCTAATGTGTACAAGTTACTGGAACATTTCAGTGCTGAATCAGGACAGCTATTTAATGACCTAGATACAGAGATACATAACAACAGCTCTCAGAAGCCAAATTCTTAGAAGAGTGATCCATTTTTCTGCCTTTTTTCTCTAGGGCAATATGGGGAATGGAGTGTGTATATGCTCATGAAGTGAAGCAAGAACTGAGTGTCTGTGCGTGAGAGGAGAATATTGGATCTTACATCACTCAGCATTTCAACAGCCAAAAGTATGTCACTTACTATTTTTCACAAACATTCATTCCCCTTATTTTTCCCTATTTCTTCCCTCTTTTAAGACCTGCTCTCTCACAGGGATCAATGGTCCCTCTGACTCTCACTGACTTTACATCGGGGTTCAGAAACAGATGAGCCCACACTGAATCCAGGAGTCTCCTAACTTTGAAGCTTGAGGATATCCAGATCTGATCAAGGGTTGGCTCCTCCTCATTAGAAATAGTTCTGTATTTTCCCATCCTTCTGACTGGATCTCTGTTCTTAGCTGGCAGAGGGACAACATGGTGATGCACAGCTGAACCACACTCCCCAAACAGAAGGCCAACAAAAAACAGGGTCTGCCTCTACGGCTGACTCACAAGCACCAGGAACAAACTGTAACATGAAGGTTTCAAGGGGGAGCATCTTGCTCAGAGCCCTATGAACTGTGCTCTCTGTTGGGTATGTTCTTGCCAAAGATTATCACTTCTAATTAATCTAAGACAGAAGGAGAACTATTTTTTTAAACAAACCTCAGAAATGATTATTTTTAAGGCTGGTAAATCTATGCTAGCCAGTTATTGGTGCCATGTTCGGAAGCTCAGACAGAGCTAAATTATGCTTCAGATTAATGTATTGAGCAGTTCAGAGGTTAGACAAACAGCTGTTTCTCAAGCAGGCACACTACAAAGCTTAACTGTTTATTGGAAGGGCAGATACAGCCTAGCTAAAGTCCCAGTGGGCTAACTTTTATTTGTTTCTGATTGGGAGATATCCAAAGCTGACTCCATGCTACTGATGACCTCCCTTAACAGGGGCAGAAAGTTGAACCTCTGGAGCCAGTGTGATTTTACCAGTCTCTGGGAAAAAAAACACAACAAATCTTCAGTGACTCAGATAAACTGCAAAATGTTGCACTTTTAGAAACAAGCTTTAAAAATTCTGGAAAAAAAAAAAAGTATTTGTAAATATAGACAGACTACAGGGAAAAAACACATAAAATCCCTGAATCAAACACTGCTTGTGACATTTTGCAAAGCTGTTAGTTAACCAAAAGCAACCATTTCTTCAAAAGTGGTTATATGTGACATGCATCCTGAATGAAGTATATTCTAAATGCCAGATTACTCAATGGGAAAAGCACAACATAGATTGTTTAGTTACCTGATATCATTGTATTTCAGCAAAGCACTGAGATCCTTATCCAGAGCAGCAACTACCCACTTTGGAACAATGCTTTAATGCTTACTCTGTGTAAAAGGATTGGCTATATGGAAAAAAAAAAAAAAACAAACCCTTAGATTGGAACATCATTTTTTAAAAAACAGAATTAATGACTTCAATGGCAAAAGTCCTATTAGTTGCAATGAGTTATTTGATCCCAACCTGACATAGATCTGCTCCCCAAACCTCATGGGAAACATTCAGATGACAAGTCTTAGACACATTCCTTCTGCCTAATAATTAGAGGCTTGTGTATCTAGCACTCCAGAAGTGCCTCCATTCACTATTCTGTCAGAAAAAAGTAGGCTAAGTTAGGTAGATGGAACTGACTCAATAATAACTATGGAGTTTTCTGGAGCTTCATGCTCAGAAGACTTCAGTACAGTAATGTGTTTTCTGTGACCTGTAGTGACTTTTCTGACAGTTTTCCTGCCACTGCCCTGTCTGATCCAAACATGATGAGATGTGACTAGAACATACCCCTGGGCACTTTCATTTAGGAAAACCCGTAACATTCATGAAGTGATCTCTACTGATTACTAAGAAAAAGTATTGGTTCAGAGAATCAGAGCATATTGCAGTCTATATTCTGAAGTAAGGAAAAAGAAACCTATCCCACTCAAATATTGCAACCCTAAAACTATTTATATGCTTAAATTGAGGTGCATGATAGAGGACCTTGCAAAGTACATTTCCAGTTTTATAGTCTCGAGACAGCCTAACAGGGTTTATTGGCCTCCTAAAGGTGTTATTGGTGAGTATCTCTACTTTCTCACCGCTCACGGTTCATTGTCTTTTCAATGCCATGCTGCAGTTCATCACGCACTTAGAGGATGGGAGCTAAGGAACATTTGCCAGCCAGGCAGCCTACAGGACTTTGGTTGACAAGGTGAGAGCACTGACTCTGTTTGTGGGGGTCAGGCTGTAATGGCTCTGTCTAAACTGACGTGTCAGCACAGGGCTTGATACAACCTCCCCGTGGACCCACACTGTCTGCCTTTGAGATCCTACTCCAGCAGAAGACAGTGCAGATGCAACGCTTGCAAGTCAACTTAGCCGTGCAAGTTCAAGCCCATCAAAAACAATAAAGCTTAAAGAACCCAAGGTGTTTTATGTACATCAGGACTATATCAGTTTTAAATGCAGACAGTCTCTGGGCAGAGTAATGGACCATCAAGGAATGCCATGCTGCTGTTGGATGTGTGTCTGCAGCCTCGTTTCCATCAGGAGGTCACCAAGAGGTCTAATGGGGGGTTCGGTATGACCATATGACTCTGCTGGGGTGGCTTGGAAAGCTGTCTTGTAGCTTAAAAGCAAGTAACACAGAGACAATTCATACTGAGAAATCCAGGGGGAATAACTGGTTATTAGTTCACTTCTTGTGGGCAGTATGGAAGAAGTGAGTCATTACAAAGGATAAACTCAAATTGCAACCGGCTTTACTTTTATATTGATAACATCTATTGCTAAATTATAACAATAACAGTGACGTTATCTTGAGAAAAGTGCTTCAAAGTGCCACTTCCCATCTTATTTGTGCTCTGCACCAAGAGGAACACTAGTCGTCTAGCTAAAGCACAGAAGAGATGTGGGTTTGATTCCTGATCATGCTACGTGTTTCCTGTCTTGCCTTGGGCAAGTCCCTAAATCTGCCTGTGTCTCATTTCCACCTCTGTGAAATGGGGATCATAGTACTGTGTGCCTTTCATCCATCTCTATTTAGAAGGTAAAACCTTTGTGTCGCAGACTGCTTTTAACATATGCACATTGGTATGTGTACATGCACAGAAAGAGAGGAGAGGGCTTAAAATAAGACTCACATTTTTGTTGGGTCCCATAAGTACTGAAGTAATAGAAACACTGATAAATGATGGCATTTATTTAGAATGTACAATACAAGCAGAGTGGAATTCTTCTAAACAAATATTAATGTTTCCACCTGAGCTTGTAGTCCAGAATCACAGCCACAAGGGAGCATTAGGCCCTTCTTCCCCCAAAGTATCTTGGGCTGCATAAAAAGAAGCGTGGCCAGCAGGTCAAGAGAGGTGATTCTCCCCTCTCCTCTGCTCTGGTGAGACCCCACCTGGAGTACTGCATCCAGCTCTGGGGTCCCCAGAACGAGAAAGACATCGACCTGTTAGAGTGGATCCAAAGGAGGGCCCCAAAAATGGTCAGAGGGCTGGAACACCTCTCCTATGAAGAAAGACTGAGAGAGTTGGGGTTGTTCAGCCTGGAGAAGAAAAGGCTCTGGGGAAACCTTATTGCGGCCTTTCAGTACTTAAAGGGGGCTTATAAGAAAGAGAGACAGAGACTTTTTACCAAAGCCTGTAGTGACAGGACAAGGGGCAATGGTTTTAAACTGAAATAGGGTAGGGTTAGACTGGATGTAAGGAAGATTTTTTTTACAATGAGGGTGGTGAGACACTGGAACAGGATGCCCAAAGAAGTTGTGGATGCCCCATCATTGGAAATGTTCAAGATCAGGTTGGATGGGGCTTTGAGCAACCTGATCTAGTGAAAGATGTCCCTGCCCATAGCAGGGTGTTGGACTAGATGACATTTAAAGGCCCCTTCCAACCCAAACCATTCTGTGATTCTGATTCTATGATTCTATGATTCTAAAAGTAGATAGCATGAACAGATTAATATAAAGTCACCTATTTCTTCTAGTACCTATAAAAGGATCCTTTCCATCAAAAGTTAGGTGAAAAATCTCCCCCCCGTTAGCATTGTTGTTCTTTTTTTGCATATGGCAACATCACTGGAGAGCATTACAGAGCACGTTTCAGGCCCAGGGGGTAACAGTTGTTTGGTGCAAGTCAGCAAAGAGAATTGTAACACGAGAAGGTTGAAAGCTCTGGCTAAAGATAATATTTTCTTTTGACAAAGCTTTGTTGCCATTAGTAACATGAAATGGGCAGGGAGAGCCCCTTACCTCCAGCACTGTGCCTCTGACAAAGTCAGCACTGCCACGTTGTTTAAAGGAGAGTGGGAAAACCTGGAAGCAGGTAGATTCCTACCACCTACACCCTACTACATCCTTTACCCTAAAAGTTGGAGAGGACGCTAAATCCTGAAAAACACTTTTTAAACCTTTATTCTGAAAGCAATGCCAGTTTTTACTGTAAACTGAGATATTTCCTTGAACCCTTGTATCTGATTGCTTATGAAGGTCTTGGCCCAACCTTTCTTAAAAGCTGAGAACTCTGTTGGAGTTGACTCTATCTGCTTATCAACATTAGTTAAAATCACAGTCAGCTCCCCAGATTGGTATTAAAACCACTCTGAACAAACTTCACTACTGCCACTGATGGCAGCTGTCCCAGGGACAGACTTCCTTTAGTCTCTGTCCTTTCTTAAGGTGGTGGATGGTTCCTTTTCCCCTACCTGCACCAGCTCAAGCACAAAAGCTCCCCTCTCGAGTAGATAAAACATGCCCCTCCTTTCAACTGGTAATCCTTGTTGGTTCATTTATCCATTGGCCAAGCTCAATGGCCATGCTCCTGAAACAATTTGTCAGCAGGTTGCTAGAGTCAATGTTTCACTTATGGATATAAGTAAGATTTGCACACCAATGTTCCTACCCTCAACCTGGCTGAGATGCACAAATGCGAAACTCAGCACAGAAGCAGTTTCTACCCTTGTTTCATGTGCCATGCTTGCTAGGGAAATGATCCTACACCCACTGAATTCATCAGCACGCTTTTTACTGACCTCAAAGGTTGCACATTGAGACCTAAGTGGATTATCATCTCCCGCCAGGAAATGATATTGTTTCAGCCTGCACACTCAAGCAGTTAATTTTTTTTTTTTTTTTTTTTTTCCTTCTGCAATGGAACATTTATCTTGGAGCTGCATGAACTGCTGAAAGCTGTCACCACCTGCTGAAGTTTCTGAAGGTTAAAATGGCAGCACACATATGGATTTTTACACTGTTGGGGAAAAAAAAAAAGAAGAAAAAGGAAAAAAAAAAAAAAGAGAAAAAGAAAAAGAAAAAGAAAAAGAAAAAGAAAAAGAAAAAGAAAAAGAAAAAGAAAAAGAAAAAGAAAAAGAAAAAGAAAAAGAAAAAGAAAAAGAAAAAGAAAAAGAAAAAGAAAAAGAAAAAGAAAAAGAAAAAGAAAAAGAAAAAGAAAAAGAAAAAGAAAAAGAAAAAGAAAAAGAAAAAGAAAAAGAAAAAGAAAAAGAAAAAGAAAAAGAAAAAGAAAAAGAAAAAGAAAAAGAAAAAGAAAAAGAAAAAGAAAAAGAAAAAGAAAAAGAAAAAGAAAAAGAAAAAGAAAAAGAAAAAGAAAAAGAAAAAGAAAAAGAAAAAGAAAAAGAAAAAGAAAAAGAAAAAGAAAAAGAAAAAGAAAAAGAAAAAGAAAAAGAAGAATTTTGTGATTTTTCTCCATGAATAGTTACATGTTGTTGCATTAGTCGTCTCAAATTTACTTATTCTTAGTCTCCAGTTTCCTAATATTCACCACAACTAAACAAAAATAGAAAATAATAGAAAAATCATGGAGTTCTGGCTCATCATCTGGCCAATATAATGCTGCTGTACTGTTTTTCACCAAAATTAGACCAAATCCTTTTTCAGTAGGAAAAAGACTCTCTCTCATTCTCATTCTTGAATTTCTAATCAAGTTACAAACTACATACAC
Organism: Pygoscelis adeliae; assembly: GCF_000699105.1. Lineage (NCBI taxonomy): Eukaryota > Metazoa > Chordata > Aves > Sphenisciformes > Spheniscidae > Pygoscelis > Pygoscelis adeliae. The sequence continues at coordinate 743,307 of NW_008824544.1, read as the reverse complement.
CCAAAATGACAAGAATCATAAGCCCCATATTCACTCTGGGTCATAACATATTATTGTAGTAAACAGCCAGGAGACTATTTATGAACATGTGTCCCCTCAGAGCGAACCAGTGGACCATCCACCCCAAGAACCCTTTCACAACAATGTAAAGTCAAGATACTCTTTAGAATGAGTACAAGAGCCCAGACACTTTCTGCAGTCCATTATTCCAAACCACATCTCTCAAAGTGCTTGGAGTCCTACTATGTGTCTTTAGAGTGAACAGACCCGAGACTTGTCATTAAATGATTTGGTCAAGATCAAGCAGGGATTCCCAAGAATATACTCAACAGGTAGAAGCAGATTGTACACCAGGCAGGTGCATTTTTCAATGTGTTTTCCTTCAAGATAATGTTTCACCCAAGAAAAAGAAGTTTTGTTCACTTGATATCAGAATTTCACCATGTTATGGTCTCCTGTGTTACCCACTCATGTACTTTAGCAATCCACATCTTTCAGCTCCAATGGTGGCAGAATCATGGATTACACTGATACTTTCCATAGAAAGAGAACACTGGGCCTATAATAATAATAAAGTTTTAAATTACCCTTCCCCAGGCCTCATATTTCTTAGATTAACCTGTGCAATCACACAGGACACCCAGCCCTGATGATTTTGGACTAGAGGGCCTTGCAGGTCTTCAGCAAGAATCTGACTTGCCCCTTCTTGCTCTCTGTGACTGTGAGTTCCTTCCCGTATTAGAGAGAAGTGGACAGGGATGGAATTTGGCACACTTTCCCCTCGCTCTGTGAAATTATGCAAGGGGTGATGATGCAATATCTGACCCATTAAAAGTGGCAAAAGTTATTTTCCCATGGGAGCAAATGGAGGGGCAGGGAAGGAATTCTATAAGAAGAATCAGTAAAAAATAATGTATTTCTATGGATGATACTTCAATTGCATCAGATTCCCTTCCCTTCCTTTCCCTTCCCTTCCCTTCCCTTCCCTTCCCTTCCCTTCCCTTCCCTTCCCTTCCCTTCCCTTCCCTTCCCTTCCCTTCCCTTCCCTTCCCTTCCCTTCCCTTCCCTTCCCTTCCCTTCCCTTCCCTTCCCTTCCCTTCCCTTCCCTTCCCTTCCTCCCCTCCCCCCCCCTCCCCTCCTCTCCTCTCCTCTCCTTTTTTCTTTGCATAAAATGATGTGGAAGACTTACTTGTGGTTGCAACCTGTCCATTGTTTTGTCTAAAGCTGAAAAAAACATTTCATAATGAATACACAACTGGTAAAAAAAAAAATCATGTTTCTGCAGGTTCACGAAAAACAAGGCATCATTCACCCCCAACTCAATGGCTTTGGAGCAAATAAACAAGCAAATAAAATTAATGTATTTCTGGTTTGTTGTTGGGGGGAAAAGTTCATTACGGGGATCATACTGGGGGGAAAAATACAACTTGCCTATGAAAATGATTAATTCAAGCCTGGGGCAAATGCATGACAATTCTTCATTTACCTGAGAAAGAGAAATAGATCTGAGAGATACTGCACCCAAGGAAAATCCCAGTTCATATGTACTTCCATAACTTCTTTACCATAAAACAAATATATTTAATTAAAATATTGGACTGAACCTGACTGTTTTTATAGGCAGCCTCCTGTCACTGATCAAAACCACTTTCTCCTCTTTTAATGTTTTGTGTTATAAAAAATTAACCAGTGCAGGTTTTTTTCCTGTTTTGCCTGAAGCAAAACAGTATGTTTACCTGCCAAAGGCAACCATTTTTTAATTTGCTTTCTTACGAAAAGGAGTCACCAGTGTTCAAAGCAATCAACATGAGCTCTTTTTTCCTTGAAATGTTTTTCTGAGCAGCACAAACCCACTTGACATCTGGAAAACTCCACCTGTTCTGTTCACTAGCTGATCACCATAAGACATATTGCAAATAAATAAGTAGATTGAAAGAAAGATGGATGTGAATGTGTGTATCAGTGCATGCATGAGCAAAAGAAAATTGAGGGAAAACACAGTAAATAACGAGGGCCAAAACCATATCAACCCACTAAAGTGTGCGATTTTTTTATAGCATTTGTCAGCAAAACAAACAGTTATGAATGAGGATGCCAAAATCTGCCCATCCATGTATTTGTTGATGAGGTTGTTTGATTTAGAAATTGGGGCACAGGCTAGAAGAGACCATGAGGTACCTATAAATACCTGGAAAACAACACAGAGCATTAAAATCAAACGTTACTTTGATTTTCATTCTTGATTTTAGTGATGGCTTTGTTAAATTCAGCTTACAGTGTGCACCAAGGCAGATGAAAGTAATTCGTCCAAAACGCCAAACCATAGTTTTGGATATGGTGATTCACCTCAGATAACTCCTAGGAGCTCCACTTTGTTTTACAAACTCTAGGGCACATCAATCAGGACAATACCAAAAAATAACCATTTGGATAAGGGATTTTTAGGAAGAGTGAGTTTGCACCTCAGATTCATTTTCAGGAATGCTTCAGTGCTTTTCCTTATGATGGCTCATGTTAAATTGCCTCTTGACAGGACTGAGGAGTTGCAATGTGTAAACTGTGAGTAGGTAGCTACTGATCCTACATCCTCTATGTTGTCAAGGCAGAGAGGTAGGGTTCAGAAGGTGGATCAGTGTCTAAATTAGAAACCTAATTTTTCTCCTTTCACTGGATGTGGAGCCTATAAGCCTCCGTATGCCAGTCAGTGGTCCTGCATGCAGGCCGTGTACTGAGCGGGAAGGCTCCCAAACCAGTAAATATATACACAGGGACCTTCATCCCCTTAGAAGTAGGATACTGAGATCAGTTTTAAGGCTGGTGGACTTCCTCAGCTAAGTCCCCTTAACACATGTTTGAAGCCACCTTGGGGAAGTATATGAAGAGCAATGGTTTGATCAGTCCATGGGGAAACCCTTGGATTTTAGACTCTTACAGAGCTATTTCACTGCTCTGTCATGCCTGGTGAAAGCTGGGACTTCCATGGGTACATCTGGCTGATGCTCAGTCAGGACAGTATTGAGCTGATACTAGTAGTCGGGTCATTTTGAAGAACCGGCCTTTCTCAGGGGCTATTTGTCACCAGATAGTGCCTCTAGATTCCCAGATATTAGATAGCTGTACCTCGGAGCAGTTCTGGGTTCCTAGACTTCATCTGGCAAGATGATACAGCCAGAGCCATGGCTATTTCACCTATTTTACCCCAGCCTGGGTTCCTACACCTGTCCTTACCTGTATCCAATGTTGAGGAACACAGAAAATCTAACTAATGTAAACCTTTTGTCGGACACTGGAGAGAAGAGCAAAAGTGGTTGCACTTAAGTATCCTCTTAAAAATAGGAAGTACTTTTAGCACAGAAAATTTACAAAACTTTTTATTCTTTTTACTCCTATACTCCCCACAAATACTGAGTCTGCAAGTAAGACAAGGATAAGTTAACTGTATATTCATATGAATATTCAACAGCCAACTTCTCTTCTCTTTGTGCTCTTGGCCATAGACTTCATAAGGTGGTATGAATAACTGGTGAAGGCACGTGACTTTCTCATAGGTTTTTCCCCTTTGATACAGTTGAATCTTTTCCAGTTATCCTAAGTAACTCATGAAGCTTCTGGTGGTACTCATGCATGATCCAAGGTAGTCTCCACATCGCCAGATTTAGATATGTGGTTGGGGTAAAAAGAGAGCAATTGAGTATATGTAAGTGTGTATGTCCACCAAAGCTCATCTGATGCCTCTGAAGAGACACTGTTATCCTCAGCTGATGTGTTATCTGTACACCTGATCCTCTCTATCACCCACTAGCCACAGTGCAGGGTTCCTACCATGGTAGAGATGTCCCCATTGGCAGGGCATGGTACCCAGTGTATGTGGGAATGATCTACTTTTCCCTCCGATGCCAGTGCTCAGCAGTGCTGGGCAAATGCCACATCCAGCCCTTTCCTAGAGTACGCTCTTTCCTCTTTCCTTGTGTGAAATTCCCAGAGATGCAGGAGGTACCTAAATGTCCTATAACACAAAAGGGGAGTATGAGGTGTGTGAGACGGTATTCGTAATAACCAGGGCTGTGAATGGAGGGATGAGTAAATCAGCAGAAATTACCTTTCTCAAGCCAGCAACCAGCTTGTGGTGTTCAGGTCCAAGCCTTGACTGGTTTCCATTCTCTTACTCTTTTCCTTTTCCTATGTCTTAATCTCATATTGAAGAATTTGAGTTGTGCTGGATAGTTAAGCACACTGCAGGAACACAGGGACCTGAATTTTTTTCTGAATTTTGGTAAACAGCATAGTAGGTCAGTTGTGAACAATCAAATGGTCTTTATTGAAATAATTAAGGTTTTTTTTCAGGCCCCTCTGGATGACTAGATTCTCTGCAATGAGATCTAGTAACCCACCTAATGCCTTTGGGGAGAATACAAGCACCTGGATCTGATGAATTGCTCAAACTTAAAACTTGCCAGAGTTAAAAGTGAAAAATTCATCCAATCTACAAGTATAGCTGTAGTAAAACTTTTAGGATTAATGACATACTAGGATCAGAGCAGATGTAGGAAGTAAATACCATAAGAAATCTGGGAAGCAAACAGTCAGCATAGACTGGGTAACTCACAACACAGTGGTGATTTGAGCTGACAAAATGTTATTGGAGGAATCACTCTCTTCAACACTGTTTGCTTTGGGAAGTCAGGGAGAGATTTATTATGGCTGAAAGCCTTTACAGCTGTCAGATATAAGTGCTAGTTAAAAGGAGAGAATATAGTAGCTTGAATTAACAATGGGAGCTTGGGTCTGAACACATGTGAAAGCACAAGGTTTTATCTGACTGAGGGTGTCATCAAAATCTTGCTTGGAAATGCATTACTTTTAGATCACCTTACGTACTGCCAAGGTGTGTTTATTTTTCACGTATTGTGCCTTTATTAGAATACTTATTAGTGATAAAGAAGTAATGTTACCATCAGACTAGAAGCTCCTAACGAGATCCCCAAGCTCTGTCTTTCTTACAGCATCGCTGTTAGACACAGGTTTCTTCACCACTGATTTTAATAAGACTGAAGGATATGGGTAAACACACACCGCTAAAACACTGTGCAGAAATATTACCTGAAACATCATTAAAATGCAGCTACTTTTGTTCAACATCGATGATGAATTTTTTGGGCCAGGTCAGAGGAGAAAATGTTTTGGGATAAACATAACATATACAAAAGTTCAGAGCTTGCCTTTATATAAACTCAGCAGCAAAATGTGTAGCGCTTTATTTGCTTTGGAAAAAGTGTTAAGTCCACACATAAGTAAACACTTTGAAATCTGAAGCTGTATTTTAAAGGATGGGAGGAATCTCAGTTTATAATTTAATGGTACTTGGGCTCTAAATATACTTAAAGACCTGGTCATCAGCCCTTCTCAGAATATATTCAAGTTTCTCAGGAATATGATCCCTTGCATTACTCATTCTCCCTTACTAAGATGAGTTAATCCAGTAGACAGTTTTGTCAGTCAGACTACCTGAATGCAATGACCAGCTCGCTCTTCAGACAAACGTAGGTACAGACACATTATATGCACATATATATATACATTTCATAATAATGAGGGCGTGGGATACAGAAAGACTCCAGAGGAAGACCCAGAGAATCTAATTTAGGGATAAAGTTATAATTATAGCATCAAATAATTATTTAGGTTGAAAAGGGCTGCTGGAGGTTTGGACAAATCCTCCTTTCAAAGAAGGGCCAAATTGGATGACACTAGTTTGTGGCATCTTAAAATAACAACAATAATGCATCCAGGTGATATAAATATTGGAGAAAGGCATATTTTTACTTTTTTTCAGTGACTTTTCATTATCTGGGCCACTGTGTCCATTTCTCCCACAACTTAAATAAGTGAGTATTTGGCCATTGGCTTGACTTGTTTCTGTTTCTGTGTGTGCTGCAGAACCAAGTGAGAACTATCCTTTCTGTTGAAAAGCCTGAAATCTAATTCACAGCAACACAGATTGGCTGAGGTTGGCGTGGACCTCTGGAGATCATCTTGTCCAACCCTCCTGCTCAAGCAGGGCCACCCAGAGCCCAGGACCACATCCAGACGGCTTTTGAATATCTCCATGGATGAAGATTAAACAAATTAGTCAAATAATTAAACAGTCAAAAAGCAGGAGGAGAGAGGGAGAACAACTCCCCCCAAAAGTGATGTGACCTATAGTCACCAAACAGTTCAAATGTGATTAAAAAGCAGTCCAAAGTCTAATAAAAAATCAAGGTATTTCTAGGTAAACTACATTACCATCCTCTTTAAAAAAAAACCTCGTCATGCCAGATTATCCAGCATTAGAAGTTCCCTTTAATAAAGTCTATTTTTTTCCATCGTACTTATTAACACTTCCAGGAAATAAGAGGACCCTGAAGTCTGCAGCAAAGCGATGCTTTAAAGCTCATAAAACGTCTGTACCTTCTTTATTATTAGAAGTGACACCATTGTGCCATCCAAATGGAGGACTGCCAGAACATGCTGCCAGTCACATTCAGAGCAGCATTGAAAACTCTAACAAAATGCTCTCCTCTCGCAAGTGCTCTCCCAGTTCAGCTCACAAAAATAATTTAGCGAGAACAAGGGTTGTCTGAATTATTAGTGAGCTGTTGAGCAGAAAGAGATAGCTTATAGTTGCAGCTGGCATCACAAGCTTTTGAGGTCATGCGGCAAGCCGCTCTCCTTACATAGACTTGCTTAATGTACTGGGTTTGTTTTATGGCAAAAGTCCATTTTTAATAATATAGACATTATTACAGATTTTATGTGAGAGAAGGTGTGTGGTCTAATGAGTTGAAAGCTTTGGCACAGATTGACTGTGTGACCAGGCAATGTGTCTATGCCCAAAGATTGCCAGCTTTTGGGCGAGGAGGGAATAGCATCTCATTTTGCATATATATAGTGTCTATCACAATGGGAGCTCTACCCCGACAGCTAGCAATAAAAAGCCCAATCTGCTTCTTACGCCGGCAGTTTAACCAAGGGAGGTGCCAGCCAGTCACATATTTGTTTTCTGTTAACATGTGATATATATGATTATCATATTTGCTTGCCTAATGGCTGCTTGTTTCCCCAGATTTCTTCCTTAAAAACCAATAACGTGGCCATTATTTAAAGTGTTGCTCATGACCAGTCAAAAGGTGTGGTTATACAGCAAGACCATTGCATGTGTAAGGCTGTTACGCAAGCAAATATGGTGTTATTTTAACTTGCTATTTGACTCAAAACATGTTGGCTAGAATTAATTTGAGTTGTGGTAGATGGCAGTAGATTCAGTCTAGTTGGTGGCCTGTAGTTGCAAAAGTACTAGAAACAATAATAAAGCCAGGCTGTGAAGGGTTGGGTGTTCTTCCCGCCCACTAAGGACTAAGAGGTTAATCGTGCAAAATCTTGACATACTTTATTATTTCTCATTTTAATAGAGAGGAGGCTAGCAAGTCCAGTGGAGAATCAGAGCCCCACTAGACAGGGGATGCCATAAACATGTGAGAAGAGACAGTCCCCGAGCTGGCAAGCTTACCATCTGTATGCCAGGCAGGATACAACGGTGGATATTAAATGGACAAGTGGGGGCTGGCCTGGGAGTGTGGGGAATGAGGCAACAATAAAACCAAGTTAATTTAGTGGGATAGAAGAGGTCTGGACTTGTTGCTTGTCTCACCTGAGTACTCCCTACATGCCTGGGAACAGCTCGTGAGCTCTATCGCAGAGTAAGAAGTTACAGGCTCAAGGTTCTCCAGTCCGGTGCACAGAGACAGGCAGAGATGCTCCACATACACTCAAGGTTCACAGGACAACAATTTCAAACTTGGGTACACAGAATAAAGAGCTTTTCTAAAGTATCTGCTGTCCAAAGGTGTCGAACAACTGTCTCAAATAATCCTAATGCATGACTAGTTAAACCTGGGTGTGACACAATTTACATTATTTTAATCCTAGATTTAACCAAAGAGAGAGACTAATTCCCTTACCCTGTGAAATAGATATTTAAGTTGTTCAGTACTTAAGACTATACAGCAGTGGTAAAAATACTGGTACTCTGGAGTCAGGTAGCTGCATTTGTATGGTAAATTTGTTCCGCTTTATTATGTATGTAAATATTTGGTATTTGTGTCTGGTGTACAGTCATAAAATCCTTTGAAAAAGATTTATTTAAACTCAGGAAAGCAAATAGCTCCCTTGGATTGATAAGATGCTTTGCAGGGTAAGGACTGGGACAATTTTGGCCTTATGTGTGTGTAAAGGTGGGAAATAGCAGAATGAAGAGTTTGAGAGAGGTGTATCCAAGGCCAGAAGTGTTTGGCACGTAGATTTATTTTGCTGTGGTGAAAAGAATTGTCAGGTTCTGTTTCAACCGAAACCTGGGACAACAGTTTGGGTGCTGTGGTAGAACTCGGTCACAAGCACTTCCTAGGAGGTTTCAGTCCAAATTACCTGTTTTTCTTCACAGAGGGGAATTGTCTCCATTTACCTCCATGTCCCTAGAGGGGTAGGCACCGGTGATTTTTTAATCTACTATCCCCCCCCAAAAAGAGGGGACTGAGCCCAAATACATCCCAAAAACAAGTGGGTTTGAGAACCATTCCAGTTCAAGTTCATCTTGCCTTTAGTAGCAATCCTGGTGTTGCACAATCCTCCTTTAATTTATTATTAATTCAGTTCATCTTCATTCAGTTCTTTCTGCAATTTCTGATAAGATGGCAATAGAACTATTTTGTTTAATGAAAATAATCACATACATGCCCACACAAACACATACAATCAATCACATTTTAACTATATTAAATAGTGGTGCCGTAAATACTGTGGGAAGTAAGTGGGTTTAGAAAGCATGACCTTAAAACAACTGTTAAACAATTTGTTGCTGACAACGTTTCTTTATAAGGAACAAGTCTGGATTTATTGTAGTTAAATGGTCCATTGGGAAACATTCACTATTTTCAATGTCACATACAGGAAACCCACCACATATCTTATTAAGACAAAATGTGTCCTTTCAGATTGTAGATTTTGAGTGAAACATTGCTCATGTGTCTAGTGAAAATAACTCTTTATTTATAGCAATGCAGATTTATTTTAACATTTATATATTAATAGATATATGCAAGAGTTAAGCAGTTGACCAAAATTGCTAAAACTGTTTTCTACCATAACTCCAAAGTAGGGAACAATAGAAAGCCAAGTTATGCTAGGAACAGACCTCAAAATTGCAACAGAGGGTTCAGCCTTCGAAGATTAGTAGGGACAGATGTGATCTTTTCTCCTTCTGCTGAGAGCTGGCCAGGTGGAAGCCAGCTTTGGTCTGGAAAAGCTATACAGCTGCATGAGCTCGCGCTGTTCTCTCTCAACATGGGCCTCTCAGTGAGGTTTGTATGCGACACCATGATGATCCATCCATGCTAACTTCCAAATTAAAGTCGGCTCATGTGCAGCCAGGTGGTGCTTTGCCTTTACAGACACTTAGCATAACAGTGTAGTGGCTCTGCAAAAGTTGGTTCCTGTTTGCATGAAAATTCTGTAGAAAAAGGGTCCGAAGGATTATTGAGAGTTTGGAATAACAGTTTGAGTCTTAAACCCCCAAATCCTGCTCTCTCTGGGATTCCTTGTGGCTGTGCCTGTGCCATTGAACCACCTGCAGCAGGACGGCGTGGAGTGTGGCTGCCTATGGTCTGTTCGGTCCAGCCATCGTCGTGCTTCATGGCACAGATCTGGGCTGGGACAGCTAAAACTCTCCCAGATAATGTTCAAACATAATTTGGGGGATAGCACAAGCCAAGCATTGTTCTCAATAGGCTATCTGGATGCAGCCACCCTGGTTTTTTTCTGGGAGGGAGAGTTAGGCATGTGGATGTGAGTCAGGCTGCACCACTTGGCCTCGGGGCCAGAGCACAAGGCTCGCCTGTGTGGTTCAGCATCAGAGAGGTGCTGTATGAGTGTTCCCATGTCTCAGGCCTCCAACTGTAAAATGGGGATCACAACAATTCCTTACTAAGAATAAGAGCTCTAAAAATAAGTGCATCAAAAAATAAAAGACACAGCTTTCATGGAAAAGTGTATTTTAATGTATACTTGTGACTTTAAAGCGTAAGCTACTGCGATTTCCAAAAAAAGCACATAAACATTTTTATTCTTTTTACCTTATATTGTTTTGCAAAAATACTTGTGTTAAATGAAAAAGTAAACCCAACAGAATTATCATATTTGGGTTTTTAGTATATTTTCATTTGTTAATTATACTGTTATAACTGCAAACTCATGAAACAAGTGTTGAAATTTGTATCTTTCTAGTCTTCTCACATACTTGAGAAACCTAATTTTTCTGAAATTATTCTGAATTCAAGGGAACTGATCTTCTCCTTTACATTAAAAATTTATTTCACAGGCATTTTTATAGTCAAAGATTTTACACATTTTCAAGTTGAAAAAAAAGTTGCCTATAAATACATGAGAATTTTTTTTTTTCATTCTTATTTTCAAAGTCCACACAAAAAAGTGAGCAAGAAAGAAAGGGAAAAAAGAATGGAAAGAAGGAAGAGAAAAAGAAAAGGAAAGAGAAAAGGAAAGAAAAAGAAAAACATGCATTTGTCACAAAAATAGGGAGAGAAAATAAATGTTTAATGAGACGTTCTTGGAGTATCTTGTGCCGAGGCTTCAAATGCTGGAGGACAGTATGTGTTACAGCCCTGAGCAGGATACTTGTATGTTTGATTGTATGTGAAAATTGGGAAGAATTAGTAACTTTGTTTATGTGGTTTTGCTCCATGTTACACAACAAATCTCTTTATTGGGTATAAAAGGTGGAAAAACAGAGAAGGAGAACAGAAAGCCAAGCCCGCATGGCAATGAGCAGTGGAACTGGCAGGAGCGATTACTTTACATTCTCCTTGCCTGAAATTATCTATTTCCATTCTATAGCATCTTTGTTTGTCATTCCCCTGCTTATGTGGTTGCACATAGACTTTCTTTGTTTCTACATCCAAAACCGTTATCGTGTTACCTTTAAAGTTTGGCATCCAGCGACACAGGGGTCACCAGTGCCACTTTGTGCAGGGTTTGTATGACTTCATTAGCTAAATAGAACTGTGGGAACAGATTCTGGGTGACCCTCAAGCCACGGAGAACTGTGGTTTGCTCTTTTTTTTTTTTTTAATATGTTGTTCCAAAGACACCCAAAATGTTCTTTCAATGGTGTTTTCAGTGACGGTCTTATAGAGACACAGATTTGCTGGGAATATAGGGTACATCTGCTTCATACACAAGGCCAAATTCCGTCCCACCATGGGTAGCTCTGAGGGTGTTGCCAGAGTCTTGCACTTTGCTTGTCTGCTGCCAGAGAGCGACAAGTTCCCTCAAATGCACAAATTTCATAGTGTCTTGATTATTGTTGCCAGAAATCCTGGTTTTTATTCAGCGATTTAACCTATGGAACCAAACCACTTTTCCTCAAGTATCTGGAACTAGATTTTGTACCTGGTACCTCCTTCACATGGGGCTCTGCATGAGGCTCATACACGATTGCACGTTTTTGAAATCAAACCTCCTTTATTGAAAGGAGGTTTGGAAGCAGGAAATAAAGATGGGATGGCATGATATTTTTTCTAACCATGGAGGCTCAGGGAATCTGTTCTGATATTACTGCATCTCTTGTTCTGAGAGACAGAGGCTGGCCAGGCAGCATCATCACTAGGGCTTCCAGGACTTTCACACAGTTTCTCAGGTGTGTTGGTGTTTTGCTGCCAAATCATTTTCCTCATAACAGTTCAGCTTCTATTACACAGAAGGAGGTGCACAGAAGAGAAGTAGTTGCAATTTGTCAATTAGTGACATGCTGAACTGTCAGCACAAATTCCATGGGTGCTTTTGTTTAGTGAAGATACTGGAGTTTTACCAGAAACTTCAACAAGGCCAGGATTCAATCTCTTGGACTCATCACAAGGAAAAAGAGAGCCATTTTGGGCTTCGTTTCACATCCTTTCTGTACACCTGTTCACATAATGCTTTGATATAGCTACTTTCTTCAACAAGTAAACCTATTCACTGCGTTAGGAATGACCAGCTGGGTACTGATGGGTCTTCTGGTCTGTAGTTTTCAGCCCAACCCTATGACATGTTCCGGAAGTGACCCTACCTGAATAAGACACCTGCCTCATGGACGGGCAACTATGACACATCGCACTGACTGAAATTATTACCCAACATGCTTCAGCTGCTGGGCTAAATTCTTATTCTCCCACATGCTTCTCCAACTTTATTTTATTTAAACACATTAAAGCCCATCCTTAGTGACATCATTAATGACCTACATAAAATCAAATGTGTAGGAGATCAAGTGGAAGAATCAGTGTTTATATTTAGATGTTATTGTTTAAAGCAAAGCCAGATCATTAGATCAGTAAACAGTACTTTAGCTAGAAGCTTGGTCAGATGATAAGCACATAGTTTATTATTAGATAGTGCTTTATTATACTTTCAAAGACGAACTAGATTAACTGGGTGAAATGATCATTTTCCACTAGTAATTAAAGTGATGTAATATCTTCGGAGCTGAACAATGATGAATTTTGAAGGGAAGTGGATTAGAATTTCAAAATAGAACTGGATCCAGACTTTTATGGGAAGGCTTATTTTTATACTGTTCACATGGAGCTTCACAGCCTACTTCAAAAGGCTGCTAATCCAAAACCAATGTCTGTTTAAATGATCTTTATTTGAAAACAATATTTAGCTTGTGTTAAATAAAAGTCCAGCTCTTTTAACCTAGCCGAAATCATGATAAATCCACTGAAGTCAATAGTCAGACTACAGTGCCAAGGTCCGGATCTTTCAGAGGGTTAAAAAAGGCAGAAACAGGAAAGGAAAGTAAACATGATTTCCAAAGATTCTCGATTAGATGTTCAGTGGGTTCATATCTCTCCCTAGTGCCTACACATGAATAAGGACCCAGAGCAGGATCTCAGCCTCCCACTCTGACTTTCTGATGAAAGTAGATACTGACGTGAATCTTTGGGGCTGAGCCAACCTATGAGGTCTGGCTTTTGGTTCAGATCCAAAACTGATAAAAGTTTCTCTTCTGGATTCACTTTCTATACAGTTTTACCACAGCAAAACAAATGAAGAGATTTCTAGGTTGTCTCTGGGATGAACCTAAACCCAAATCAAAAGCTGTGTTTTGTCTTTATTGATTTCTGTACGTTACCTCCTGGCCTACCTCTGTATGGTAGGAAAACCCAGAGTATCAGAAGATTTGGGATATTGTGCCACTGTAAACACATCTACTGCATCACTTGGGCTATTCACTGACTCCAGCTGCCTTTGAAGCATTTATTGAAAAAATATGAAATCTGTACCTTGGTTTCTTGTTTATGGTTTGTCAAGTTATGAATTTAAGTCCCAAAGTTATGCATAAGTCACTGATGTGTTAATTTGGTTAAAGCTAGAGGTGAGCAGCTCATCTTTGTGACTGACAGATACAGTATTAGCGTCTGTGTCTGCCTTGCTTGGCTTCTCTCTCTTTCAGTTGTAATTGCATCTAAAATCCATATACGAAGAGAGTCAGAGTCACCTGTCAGAGTCAGTCCCTCCTGGAGAAATGGCGGCAATAGCTTTTTGCTTTCAATTTTCATTTAAAAAAATAAATTATTCTTGTGCTGATCTGTTGCTGGTGGCAAACAGCAAGTAAAGTTAGCAATATTTACTGTTTCTCAAGTGTCAGCTATTTCTTATTTAGTTCAATACGTTGAGGTTGACTACTGCAGGATCTGGGACAATTTCCCACTGTCTCTTTGCTGATCTTCTGAAAGATCCCACCTTGAGTCCAAATTTTGCGGCCTTGCCCTCTCAAGTGAGTGTGAGTTTAATACACAGTTCTACACAGTTCATCCATCTTTTGTCCATGCATGCATATGGGGATCTCTTCCAGTGCAACTCAGCTCCCCAGTCTCACATCACTGCCATTGAACTCACTGGAAAGATAGGGCTGATTTCAGCAGAACTGAGAGCCCCATCCAGGGCCCAACATGCGGTTCATGCTGCTTATCTGCCATTGACGAGAATTTATCTGTCATCTTCTGCATCTAAAATCATTCTGAATGTATTTCAGATTGCTTCCTAGTGTTTAAACTTCACATATATGCTCACTGAAGATATTCTGGAGATACAGCAAGGTGTACACCACAGAGCATAAGGACATAGGTTTGTAGGATGAAAACAGGAAAACAACATTTTTTGTTGTTTTGTTGGGTTTTTTTAATCAAGGGAGTTGAATATCTACGTTTTACTCCATAGCATTTTTATTTGTGTTTTTGCAGCAACTCAGATGTATCTGTATATAACTGAGGAGAGCATTCACATAATACTCAAAATAAAAAATACAATTGTTCCTCTTTTCCAGTACTGATCTTAAAAGTACTCAAGGAAACATTAGATAGCTATCAAGATCTTCCTTAAGCACAGAAATGTCATCCTCATCCATTTGACCTGCTAAGGAATTAATCTCACATCGTTGTAAGTTTGAGAGAGTTTTTAAGAAGGTAAATGCATTTTTTTTTCATTTTTCCCCTTTTTAATAGCAAATAGCAAAGAATGTTTGAAAACTTTTAGAATTGCCATCCAAGTTAATCCTTTTAAACCTAGTTATGCTTATTAGCTTTCTTTGAACAGATAAGGCTTAAACAGATGTGTCACTTGAAGAACTGAAGTCAATTTAATAGCAAAGAAGGATACAAAATAGTGGCTACAGAAGGTGAAATGTGGCATTTGATGAAATAGTGGTGATACATTTTTAAATCTCTTCTAAAACTATATTGTTGAAATGACAGAAATTACTAGTGAGCTGTTATGGTTTTAGGAATTATAGGCATCAACCTATTTAGTGCTGCTAAGAAGCAGCTTGAATCCCTGGCTGTCTCTCTCAAGTCATTTCTGATGGCATGGCAGCTTCTGCAGTTCGCTGTATCTGCAGACAAGAAGTGCCTTGAATTTATCAGCCAGTGGGTTGAAATGTAAAGATAGGAAACCTCTTTATCCATCATTAGGAGTAGAAGGAAATTCTTAAATCATCTGAATTAAAATGGCAATTCTAATTGAGTTCTTGCCTGTATCTCATTGTATATCCCTCCGGACAGTGGCAGCTGAGAAACACAACATCACCTCATTTGGATTGTCCTATTGTGCCAGAGGATGTGTCTGCTATGGCTAGGCAGGGTGGTTTAAGGGGGATGCATATAGCAAGTGTCTATGGAGTTGAAAGACAGTTCATTAGACATATCTCCAGCATACATGAACGGGAGAACTTTACAGTAAGGGCACATTGTGCTGCATCGTCAAGGAAGAGTCAAAGGAAATTTTTCAACTTCGCCACACAAAGCTTATCTTGGAAGGTTATTTACAGTTAATATTCCAAACAGGAGCTTCTGAGTTTCAGAGACGTCTCTGAAAGCACGCTCTGGGAATTTAAAGCAGAGGCAGTTTTGGAAAAGAGGAGGTATAGAAGGAGCTGGAGGAGGAGTTACTGGCTGAACAGCTTTTATTTTCTGCCTACAGCTTAGCAGACACTTGGGGCCTGACTCCTTAATTCAGCAGCCCACTCAGCCTGGAAGAGACCTCAATGGGTGCAAGGATGTACCTCCACTTTGGGGTCCCTCAGCAGTGCTACAGTAGGATAAAGAAGCCTTATTCTATACATAAAATAAGTCCTTTGGGGGCAGCTTCCCTGAAATTATAAATCATCATGACTGCCTTAAAAATCTCTACGCCTCCTGCAGGCGCTGTAATCAAACAAACAAGCCCTGTGTGTTCTTTTTCAGCATTGCTGTATCTGAGCAAAATTCATCAAAACCTAAGTTTCAAAAAGTCCCTCTTTGCAAATCATCCCAGAGGTAACTGGGGGGTTGGGGAAGGGTTAACACCTGTGCACAGGCTGGACACTGTCCCATGAGGATCAGTCCAACGGATGAGGTAATAGCGTTTTGCTGAGGCAGAGGAAAGGGGTGGCTTAACGAGAGATGAAGAGGAGCCGGAGCCAAATTTAAATTAATTAACTTCAGCTAGACTGAAATTCTATTGTGAAAAGTCAATGGCTGGGGCTAGTGAGCAAACCTGGAAACACCAGGCTGGGAAGGGAGTAAAATAATTAACGTGGATCTCACAGTGATGCTGATAACAAAGCCTTTGACAGTTCGCAACTAATGGTACACTGTGATTTGCCAGAGCTGCTTCTGGGCCCATTTCTGAGCGACCAGTGTTGCTAAGCTCTGAATGTTAATACACACGTGCCTTTGCAAATTCAGCTTGAGAACTGGGGTGATCCTTGTTTTATACAAATCCCCAGCTCCTGGAATAAAATTATTATAAGGTCATTGCAACTGCTTCTTAGCTTTTCTGTTCTTTTTGTCTGTATTTCGGGGCAGGGGGGCCGGGGGGAATCTAAATGTATACAAAATGCTTCAGACATAAGCATGATTCTGTTATTCATTTATTTTGCAATTTAATTTTTTTAAGCCAACCTCCTGATTTTGGGTGCATGAAATTCACAACACTGTCGTGTGACAAGAGCTAACTTGGAATAAGCAAGCTCTCTATGACTGAATCTTTTAATATTTATGCTTCTGTTCATTTGCAGTAAGAAAATCCTGGGCCAGATCCTCAGCTATTGCCAATGGGGGAGGCACCACCAAAAAGCATCTTCATAGAAGTCAGTCATACTACTCCGATATGTGCCATTTGAGAATCTTGCTCTGTAGCAGGATTTTTTATTATTTTTTACCTTTTTTTTTTTAACAATTAAATGTGCAGGTGCAATTGATTTCCTCCAATTTCAGACAGTCACAGTCCTGTTGCATGTTTTGGCCCCCTGGGTAGTCAATGAAGAGAGTACCATCCCTTCAAAGATCTTTAAGGTCCCTGAAGATGCCCCTTTTTCCTCAGTTTTTGCAGAGGCAGCCTGAAGGACTGACTTTGAAAGATT
>NW_008824544.1:725572-726287 GCF_000699105.1 Pygoscelis adeliae | reverse complement strand
TCCTAAGAGAAGTACGTACAAGAAAGAAAACTGCAAATTTGGAATGGTCTCTGGTCTTTGATCCTAATTCAAAAAAGTGATCTGAATTCAATACATGAGATAAAGTGTTGAGTATGTGCATTCATGTTTTGCTGAGCAGAAGTGGGCCAAAGGTATGGATGCCTAACTGTTTAGCTGAGCCAGACTTCCAGTCATCGTTTTTGGTAGTCAGGGTGCTATTTTAGCATGAACATCAATTTTGAAGTTTGTTAAAAAACATAAGCAGAAGAGGTCACTTGTCCTCAGCAGGGCGACTGGCAGTGAAGGACTGCCACTGTCAGCTGAAGGGTGCTGTCTGCATGCCAGCAGCGCTGATGGGGTGACGCAGGTTACAGCTAGCTCAGGGTGTTACACAGGCTCAGTAACGTGGACTAGCACTCCCCATGTGCGCCTGCTCTCTCCTTTAATAGACTAAACACATATGTCTCTTTAGCCACTTAGAAAAAGATGTTATGAAATGGCTGTAGTCGCAAATGGGGTTTTAAATGGTTTTAACGTAATATGACAATCTGTTCACAAATCCTGATGTGTTTACAAAACATATCCTTGCTGCCTAATACGTTTATTTTAACACTTTATTCAGGCTTAAATGCCATTTTCACATGCTAGGTTTGTTTGGATTTTGCATAAGGTCGTACCACTTATTCAGGAATGTCTGACAATAATGTAGCATTGG
>NW_008824544.1:686026-725554 GCF_000699105.1 Pygoscelis adeliae | reverse complement strand
TGTTTGGGTTGAATCACATTCAACTTCTGTTATTCACCATTTAGGGGCTGAGTCATCAAATAATAAAACACATGGGTTAGGACTGTTTAGTTTCTGCTCTCAGCCAGAACAGGTGACCTTCTCTTTAGCATGACCACAGGCAACAGAAGTTAGTCTCATCTGGACAGAGCAGGACAGAGGTTAAGTGATTTCCGGCATAATCAAGTATTTTGCCCCAGTGCAGTTTTATTCGGTTAGGAACAGATATCCGCAACTTTCCAGTTCAACGTAAAGGTTAGGAACGTAGCTGGATTCCTCCCCGGTTCTGTACTTTTTGTTGGTAGGGTCCACAGTTCACTTTTTTCCCCTGTTTTCAGTAGGTGAGGGAATCCTGTTCCATCTAGGTGAACGATTACTTGGCATTGGTTGTGTTCATCCTTTCCTAGGATGATTTCAGCACGTCATACCTGTACTCCACACAATTTACCTTGCAAATCCTCCAGCCACTATGAATACCATAGGGTACCAGATGGCATCTCTTCAGCCACAAACATGATCATTCTTCCATGGTATACAAGAGATTGTCATATAGTAGCAAATCAGGTCCAGAGTTTCTTCCTTCTCAAGGTGCTCAAGGGCTAGCATATCTAAAGGATACCAGAATTGTGGAATGAAGACTGTGTGAACATTTTGTTTCTTTGATATAATGGACTTCTATAGAAAGGTTAAGCTAGCTTGTTAAGCTGGAGAATGACCATCAACCGCATGTCTGGCTGACATGGGCTTTTTTAAAGATCAGAGCTGTCATGTCTCTTCAAGAACCTCTCCTAAGGACAGAATTGACTTTTAGCCTCATTCAGGCTTTGCATTAGTTTAACTCCTACAATTTTAGAGTAAGCAATAGGCAAGTTGAATACAGAATTTACAGACGTTCCAATTTCCGTATGGAAATATTTGATCATTAGCGAAGCAGAATAAAGAGGGCAAAATACTGATTTTCTGATATCATCTTTCCTCTTATTATTCTTTCCCCATATTATGAATTTCTCATCTGTCCACTGTACTAAGCAGAATGGACATTTAATAATTTATTTATTTTCACAGGAAAGTCTACCAACATGTCATGACTTTGTCAACAGAGAAATAGTAAGTGGTATTAGTTAGAAGGAAAGAATTTCCAGTCTTTACCACTTTCTAGGCCATGAGTAATTTATATCAGAGTTGATATGGTAAATATAAAATATAATATTTAATATATCTGTTGTTGTGGATCATTTAAATCATATTTATCCATAACTCATCTTTACTGCTGGTGAGGAGTTTAGCTTTGATGCTATCCACTGGTGGGGGTTTAGCTTTCCTTTCATCTTGTTTTTCTACCAGATTATTATTATAAACTCCAAACTTACAACCTATATAAAGAACCCAATAATTGCAGGTCGTGACAGTTTTTTGGCATTTAAGCTAAGGAAGTTCCGAAGGAATGTCACTGTAGTTTTAGTTTTCTTCAAATCTCACCTAACCCAAGTCAACCTGCCCATCATTCACGTTAACATGGACTCAGTACAACAAGGCAGCAGTAGACCACACCACATATGCCACAGCGTATTATTCTTTCTAATCAAAGGGTTTGCTTTGGTTTCCAAAGTGTGGGAAACCTGACACAAGATGCCCATTGCAGATAGGGAAGGATCCTCCGCTCTTCAGCATAGTGTAGTAATAACAACAACAATAACTTTGATTTTGTTTCAAGACTTCTCACTTGGGATCCTACAGAGGTTCTAATATCCCGCCATGCCAGCATATTATTTTTGGATTGAATGACTGGATGAGCTTGATTTACATCTTATCTCACTCCATAGCCCATAATGTGTTTTTAAATCGTGTCTAAACAATTTACCACAAAAGCAAAATTGGAGTCAGACGGTGGGAAGTATCTTGAATAAGTTGAGCATCAAAGAGAGAAACCTCAGAGGACTAAGAGGGGTTTATTTGTAGCTGGCTGAGTCATGTTTCATGTGGGGTATGGTCCCTTGCTAATAATAAGCAAACTGCTAAAATACTATTCCACACTTTATTAACTTGTTCGGTAAGTTAGTATGTCCTGTGCAGACATGTTCGCTGGTAACTTCTTGTCTTTAAGAACTTTTCCCCTGATAGCCTTTCAGATAACATTAGAGAATAGCTTTTTTCCTACACTTCTCCTGCCTTATGTCACACAGCCAAGCCTCTGAAGAGGCTTCCGTCGTTGTGCTGTGATGTAGCCTGCATGGTGTTTACACTGTGAATCTACAGCAAAGTGTCTTCAAAGAAAAGTGATAATCACATCAAGTAAATGGCTGCCATTTTTAAAAAATAACATCAGTGGGACTAATAAAAATCATTGATTACCACTGTTTCTGGATGAAAAATGGGGATTTGGGGGGAAAAAAACAATTTTTCAACAAAGAGTGTGTTTTCTTTGGAAAAGTAAGATTTTCTTTGCTTTTCTTACAGGACATTACTGTTTTGATGTGGATTTTTTTTATTATTATTACTATTATTCTTTCATTTTTAATAGATTATCTTTCCCTCAAGTGTTTTTTTGGCCAAAGAGGAAAGAAAAGGAGAACAATGTTAGAGAATAATGATTTATGCTAAATCAGTCTTGGGACTTAGTTTTCATGAACGGTATTTCAGCCTTTGAGATAGCTCTCACTAAACTCTCAAATATGTGGACACATGGAATTACTAGTTACATTGGGAAAAACTGATCGACCCTTTAGCTAATCAGGGAAACACTTACCAGGATGGGGGACAATGGCTGATCAGAGTTGTTTGTGACACAGCCATGGCCACTGAACTGCGAAGCCCCTTCATCAGATTTGGTTACATCTGCCCTGATAATACTGTAATTATATAAATGAAAACTTTTACTCGTGATTTGAGGATGGGGAGGAGAGAGGCTTAGGGGAAACACTGCCCCTTAAAATTCTCCCTAAGATCTGGTTCTGCATCTGTTAGGAACAGGCACTGTTATTGTTCAAAGGATGCATTTTAAAGAAGTGGTGCACAAAGATACATGCCCCTTAACATAGAGTTTTTATCCCATTTATATGAAAACTTGCTAATATTAAATGAGTGAGGGCTGATGGGACTGACTCATATTGGTGATGGTGGGAGACAGGGCAGTGTGTCCCTTGTGCTGTGATGAGAATAGACCCATCAATTTTGCAGCTATTCAGACACATGAATAACTCAAGCATTTAGGTCAGCTATGGCTCTCAGGCCATGAAAATAGATGTGCAGCCAGAACAGGGCATGAAATGGTGGCCTGGGACGTATCTGCTGTGATTGTCCCAACAGAACAGGACCAACAAAGCCACCCCTTCTTCTGCCTTCTGGCTTCCATTGGGCCAAGGCATCTCTCACCAGAGCTGAGCCCCACAACATATGTTTTGTGTTGCACTCTAGAAACAAATATCTTTGTTACGTAGTGCTTGTGTTGAACAGTGACAGATTTCAAACAATAATATTATGAATCCTAGAAGACCACAGTCAGTGTCTTAAGTACACTGCCTGTGAGACTGTACTTTACCTTAACACAGGTCATGGTTCTCCTTAGATAACTGAATATAATTTAAAGTTTCAGAGGGAAAAAATGCAAGACCTGATGAAGGACAGAAGAAAAACAAAAAGAGAAAGAAAGGAAAATCTGAACTTCTGGTCAAAATGAGAGATACCCTCCACACTGTCAGCTTTACTCTTAAAATACCAGCAGTCCTGTATTTAGGACATTATGGTTGGGATGGGGGAGGTGAAAGTTCCTGTACTGAATCAGACAGAAAAATGATTTGACCCTTGGTCTTCCCTGACGAATGCAGTTTTCTTACCCTGTGGATCCTGGTGGTTTTAGGAACTGGGGTGCAGGAGTACTGAAGGATGATCCCTACTTCAGTGAAGAATCCCATCCTTGCTAAAGAAAACGTTCCCTCTATGGTCCACATTTGTAAGCAGTGATGTTTTCAGATATCAATGTTTTCTGTTAAAATAATAGAAACATTTGAAAAGCCTTTGTTTTATTTAATCCCAAAAGGGGAAAAAAAAAAAAAAAACCAGCAAACCAACAACGAAACAAACAAGAAAAACCTTCCCATTTGAGCAATAGGACACTCAAGGTTCTTTTAAGCAGACCTCAGGTGTTTCTTCACTGGCTGCTGGGATTTCTCACACTAGAACTTCTTAGCCCACAGGACATAGAGTATCTCCTGAGACGAAGTCACATGGCCTCTCAGTAGTGGACCTGAGGACCCATATCTGTTAAAAGGGCTGGATTTGTCCTTAACTGTAGTAACATTAGCACTTCTTCTCTGAGGGTCAGCACTAGAGGGCAATACAGCCACACACCAGTGATTTTCAGTGGACCGTGTTTGCTCCAGTGACATGAAAAAGGGAGGGTGGAGATGAGTCGTCAAAACATGACTCAGAGAGTAAACTGGTCCCACCTTAACCACACACTGAAAATGCCAGTCCTCTGCCATGCAGCAATTTACCTTATCAGACCACTATCAGAAATTAACACTGGGCAAAGCTGCAAGATAAATATCATTAATTCCATTATTAGGGATAGATGATATAATACAGAGAAGTTTCACAATGATCTTGGAAATTAATAACTTGTATTGCATGTAAAATATATGCAACCAGAAAATCCAGCTTTATTCTGATTAATTTTTAAAAAATGGTTTCAAGACTGGCCAAAAGGGTTAAAGTCCAGCTGGATAAACAGCAGCAACAAAAACCCCTCGGACAAATAAGTCAGACCAATATTACTAATGCCAATCTCTGTTCAGGGTGCCATTCTGAACTTGGCCTTGCCCTCTACTTTAGTGAAACTCTATACATAAAAATGAAGAGATGGCTGATACAGGACAGGCTAAAAAGTTCAATCTGTTGGGACCAGGATTCATTTCAACCCATCAGTGTTCATTATTCCACTAAGTGGTGACATAATTACAGAGCCGAGATCCTCGGGGACTCAGCTCGAGCTGGCTCCAATTTGCTGGCCATCCTGCAGAAGAATGCCAACTCTGCTTTAAGCCAAGCAATGAGTCTGTAAAGATGATCAACTCCATGACATACTGAACATGAATTCTTTCCTGGAAATCTCTGTCTCCCCTGTTAGACTGATTTTAAAACTGAGAGAAGACTGAAAAGAAATAAAGTTGAAGTAAATGCTACCCAGCCTGTGTTACACATAGCACTGTTTTTTCCCCTCTCTAGCATAAAGGGGGATGATCATTTCATCTATCATTGTTACTCTACTTTTCATGAAAAATAAACCCACCACATAGCAAGCTAGTGAATTGCCCTTATCTAGTTATATTTCAGTAGTTATCTTCTTGGTTTAGCAGGCAAAAACCTCTGTATTTATATGGACATCAAGAAGGGAAATTTTACACCATGGAGGGATCTGGCCGAGTATTTTTACATAGGTTCATACTCATGGGCTCACTATGACCCAAAACCTTGTAAATATTCACTAGTAAAGCAATGGGGATTGGGACCTGCAGAAATGTGGACTTTTGATATGTTTTCCATGTTTGCACAGTGGCACTGTGCCAGGTTTGCATCTCATTGGACTGCATCTTTGTAACCAAGATGGGATTGGTACCTGAATGTGTTTACTTTTGAACCTGGCATCAAGTGCATCAACATGTCCTACTTACACAGGGAAAATATGAAGTAACCCTTCACTGTGATTTAAGTAACTTGGCCACTCAAATTATTTATTTTATTGTGCAGTGCTTCTACAGCTCCCTGCTGGCTTTATGTCGCCTGCAGTGCTGCTTCAGCACAAATCTATATAGTGATTTTAAGTTAAGAGAAACTCATCAAGGCCAAAAAGGCCATGAGTAGCAAGGTGCAGCTCAAGAACAGACATCCTGAAATCTACAGTTTAAAGGACTCATTATTACTGCAGAAAAGCAAAGAAAATATTAAGTCAAAATGGAAGCAGCTTTAGAGACATATCAAGGCAGATCATTGTCTGGGGTGGTATGTAGTGGTGAGTCTTAAACATCTCCAGATCACTCTAGAACTTTCGGAGCAACAAATTGGCAATAGACAAATTTATGTTATGAATTAGGCGGTTACTTTTAGGCAACGCTAAAGTTGCGTTGACATATGCTGTCACAGAAAGTGGTGGATTTTTTTTGAATGCACATTCTGAGAGATATGTTTCATATGATGGAAGTCCTGATTTAGTCAAACAAGCTGTGACACTTCTTGCAGAGGTAGCTGAAAGAAGTGTAAGGACCTGCTTTGTATAGAAGGTCAGACTAGCTGATCCAACAGTCCATTCAGAGTCTCTGGGAGCCTGTAGTCTGAGCTACAGACTTAAGCCTCCTACTCAGAGTTGAAACAGTTTTGCATTGTCCATAGATCATGTATAGAGGAGAAAGCAGACCAGACGGTAGTGAGCAGTGGGTTGCATATGACAGGGAAGATCTAATTTGAAAAGGAATCCATCCTTCTACTGAGTCGTAAGAGAAGTTTTATTATTACCTCTCCATGTGTGGATATAATACCTTATTTCAAGTTGGAAATACCAGGTACCTCTGAAGTGAAGATTACAAAGCAGAAAGACTTTAGAATGGTTAACAAGATATCACATTAAACATCGCCTTATGCCAGAAGATGAAAGGAGAAAATCAAGAGAAATGCAAACACTTAAGAGTTGCTATTGTTGTTTTTAAATGTGCCCATCCTCAATGAATATATAAGCACGGGGAGGTTACACTATCCTGTGTTTGCTCATCCCTGGTCTTTCTCAGCTCACCTACTGCTTAGATACATTAGAAGCAAATAGCACCTTAAAAAAAAAGAAGGGGGGGGTGGGGAATCACCTCTGATTTGCATCGAATCAAAGGAGTTTGTAGCTATCTGAAGTTTTACAAGTGGAGACTGCACTTTAGTGATGAAGTTTCAATGGCTTATTTCCTGATACTTAGAGGAGATTTGTGCTGCACCAGTAGCTTGTTAAGCTGTTACCCTGTTTTGTTAGGTACTAATTTCTTTTAATGTGAGTTTACTTTGTCTTGCTTTGTTTGCTGTTATTTCTTGAGTGGGTTTGGTTATCTCCTCTTTAAAAGGAGATTTTAGACTGATAGTCTGAAAGTCTTTACCTAAGCAAGCCATGGACATTATCTTAACCTTTAATGCATTTGTCACTTGACAGCTCTTTGGGAGGACTTACTTTCTACTGACGCTAAATAAATGCTTCTGAGTTAGCTGGTGAATGTGAAAAATTTTTAAGAATGACATATGTACATAAAGGTTAATATCGTCATATTAAATGTTTTCTGACTAAAACATCGAAAATGTATATGAAAAGAGGAAAGTGAAAATAGTAGTTGTGTGGTGGGTGGTTTTTTTCCCCTAATGCTTGCTCCACAGTTCAATAAAGCAAAGGAAAGATCCCTTTTCATTCTGTTAATTGAGTCCCATAAAAAACAAGACTCTTGTATTTACTACTGTATTTGTAAAACACACAAACAAGTAATGTGTATCCAGCAAAAGCAAGGCAACAGCAGGTCCTAGATGCCTTTGGGAAGCTCAAGAGCTGCACATAAACCAAATGCATTGACTTGAATGTACAACTTGGTGAACAGCTCAGAATAAAAAAATAAATAATAATTTCCGTCACAATGAACATTTACAGCATATTCTCACCAGATCACTTTTTCTGGTCCCAGTTTTCACTGAGAAACAAAAGTTAAGGCTTGGGCAAAGATGAAAGGCACCTAGTAAGGACTTCAGGGAACTCTTCCATGTCAGGTTTTGGAGTAAGAGTTTGGAGGGAGCTGCTGGCCACAGAGAGGGGGACCTTAATCTAACAGATGCATCCCTCACAAAGTTGATTTATACGGTCATTCTGACAAAGTTCCTAAACTTTACAATCAACTTTCTGGTTGCAGTTACAGTAAACTGTGCTACTTACAGATAAATAACAATGTCATGAACGTTACTTTAATCTTCAACCCTACGTGATTTCTTCTGTTGCAAAGAGAAGTCCAAGCAGCAAGGACACACTCGTGTTAGCAAAGCTGTCATGAATCCAAGGGCGATCAGCTGCAAGGGTTTGCCATGTCAATAGATCAGATCCAATAGAGAACTTAGGCACTTTAAAGTGACAAGTGTTTTTAAAAATTTTAACTCACTTTACCAAGTGACTTTTAAAAGGAAAATGTAAAAATCTGGGAGCAGAGAGCAAAGCCTAAAACTCCCTTGTTCTAGTTGAATACCCCATCATCCCTGCTCCACATATTAGCATCTTTTGGGGGTTTAACACAGGATGACTGTATCGATAGAAGTGAAAATTGCATGGGTCAGCTGATTCAGGCCAAATATAAAACACCAGACAACTTCTATCTGAAATCTGAATTTCCATAAAGAGTTGAAAAACCCACTCTCTTCTTTTTCCTTTCTTTTTTCTTGTTTTTTATTTTAATGTACACATTTTTTTCCTCCCCAGTTCCCCATCTTCATCACTTTTTGTGAGTTTCACACTTGAAGAGTGAAAGAGCCTGAAGATGGTTGAATTAGGAAATTTTTGTACAACATTTGACTGGGCAGAACACCCAAGCACCTAAAATTAGATCACACCATGTTTCAATTTCAAAGTATATGTAATTACTAAAAAAATTCCCTTACCAAAAAAGCTCCGGAAATTTGTACTTTTTTTGCCATTATGTGAATCTCAGCTGTATAAGAGAAGTATTGAGTATTCCCAGCTGAAATAATGAGCATCCTCTAGCCCTTCTTTCTCATCACTTTACCGTCTTTGCTAACCACTGTGTACGCTCAACAGTTAATCTTCCTTCTTTCACTTGGAGAACTTAGGATCAAAATGGATAAAAACCATTAACAAATAGCACATTTAATAGGAGAAAATAGAATTACAAGAATTCAGTAATTTGCCTGAAGTCACATTGGAAATCCACCAGCAAGACAAAGACTCAAGCCTGGACCTCATATCCCAACATATAACTCAAATTTTTAGCTTATTTATTTGTTTATTTTATTCACACATTTTAAATGTAACAACACCTACTTTTGAAAGTGTGAAATCACTTTCAGATATGTTATTCCTGGCCCTACTGTATATTTTTCAAATCAGAAGCTCAAGACTTTAATGAATTCACGATTATTATTATTTATTACTGTAAACTGGTTTATGTGCCACCATCTGAGATTGTATTATCATAATGAACCTGAGTAGAGCACCCACAGTCCCTCCTACACAAGGGAATTAAAAATTTCTAAGAATCCGATTTCTAAGTGTGATCATTGGTGAATACCAAAGAAATATGAATCACTTGTCATGAGTCACATGAAAATGTTACAAGGCATAAAACAAGAGCTGTTCACGTGAAACATTTTGCATGAAAAAAGATGGCCAGCTGATGAGGTTATCAAAGTGGCTGTGGGGCCTGCAAATTTCCACTGAGATTTTTTTATTTTTACCTGTGGAGAAAAAAAAAAAAAGATCTCCTTTGCTCAAGACGCTGATAGAGTGGGAAATGTGAATTACAAGTAGCCATATTTAAACCAAAGCCCAGCAAAAAAAACCCTGTCAAGACCAATTTACCACACCACAAGCTTTTTAATGGATGTGAGAAGCAGGTGGATTCTGAAAAAAAAAACTCATTAATAACAGGTTTTCTATTGCTCTTACCACACTAATGCCATAGATTCAGTGTCTAAAAAACAACCAGTGTATCTGCCTTTAACCCTCTCCTTATTATATGATTCACTGTTGTGTCTGGTCTATGATTTTGATATACCTGAGCTAGCTTTACAGTAGGCCTGTAGTGTGGTCTGTACTGTGGGAGTGGCTGTTGTTGGTACCTACGTGAGCCAGTTTAGAGATGTCTTGGGTATCTCCACCAAAATCACAGCCTCTTTGGAGCAGTCGTGCCCAGAACATTTCTTTGTGGATTTATTCACACCATCTGCCTGTAAGATGAGAATTAATATCTTCTGTCAACCCCATTTTGGAGATGATAAACTGCTGCCTCATGAAATGGTGGGGCTTGCCCACAGTCAAACAGAGAGTCTGGGGAAGAGCAAGGAGCTGCCCCCAAATCATCTCAATCTTACTTAAAAAAGTGCTTTGCTGTCGTAGCATAGTTATCCCTGAATGGACAGCAACTCCATGCAACTCTGGGAATATTTTAGCTACTAATTTTCCGATCGGGAGTCTTTAAAAGACTGAATTTGAAATGCAAAAGACTAATCTGATAAACTGTACTGTGGATAAAGGTTTGGTTCTCCAAGGACAGAGTCTGACTTCGCTGTTTGACAGACTACACAAATGCCAAATAAAGGCAATAGAAGTAGTTTTGGTTGTCTTGAAAGTTAGGGAAAACATATTGGCATTTTTTGTACGCTGCATAAATGGTACATGATCTGGTGGTCCACTGGCAAATGAAATGGGAGCAAAGAGCAGGGAGGACATGACAGATTCGACTGAATTAGCCCACATCTGTCATTAAAAGAAAAGGATTTGTCCCCAGAAAACATTTAGATTCTATTACCAGCAAGTCACTGCCTAGGATAGATGATGCTGCTCCAACAAAGTTGACATAACTATAAGAAAATGGCAAAAATGTAAAATAACTTTTCAAAGCGTACATTTTTTCCCCACTACACTGTTTACTTCTCCTTTAATATACTGAAAATAAAAGATTTCCATCCCAGAGGAAAGTTCTGGACATGCTATGTTATGCAGTAACATTATGCTCTAATATTTCGGTCATCTAAATATTATTTTTGCGATTACTCATGGAAAGTTCACGGAGGAAGAGGGAAGGGGAGGGGAAGTTGCATGGAGAAGGGAGGGGAGAAATATCCTTTATTAAAGCTCCATTAGCTCCAGAAAGGAACTCTGTGAAGTGCATGAAAAATATTTAGGATTATTCAAGACATCTATAATTTTGGTGTCTGTTTTCAATGTCAAGTTTCCTCCTAACCCCTATCACTTTTTTCTTTTTTTTTTTAATTTCTGTAGAGGAGGATAATGATTATTTCAGAAGCAAGTGGGGAAAAGATGGATTGTCTTTATACGAAGTGTAAATTTGGGGTAAGGCAATTAAGCGGAACAGAAAATAACTAGGATTAAAACCCTTTTTTAGATCCTGCCAGGGCTGAAATTGTTGTCACACGGAAGATGTGTTTAAGCTCCAGCAAAGTTTGGGTGAGGCAATTGTGAAAATGACTGTTTAATGACTGTAAAACCTTCAAAACAGCAAACGGAGGGGAAGTCTTGCCGTGAAGGAAAGACACCTTCTTTTTTTTCCCCCTTTTTAATGTCAGATGCCAACTGCACACCTGTGATAAATATAACCCTACAGCTGTCATTTGGGGCTGGGAGCCTGGGGAGGAGTGGGCTGGTGGGGACAACAGCTCTCCTCGCCCCCCACGCGGGCTGTTTTCGGATGGGGTTTCAGCTCACGGTTCCAGCGAAAGCAGGTGGCGGAGCCAGGGTGAATCACTGAGCTGGCAACATTTGAGTCAAGGTTGAGGAAGGGGTTATTACACAACTTTCACGTTTGGGGTGGAGAGCGATGGGTGCTCAGGAAAGGGCAAACCCACACAAACTCATCGGCTGCCGGGGAAGGTAGGAGCCTTAACCCTTTGCTCTCCCTATTTACCCTCCCAAAGCTTGCAGGAAAGGAATGCATAAGGAAGGCTATGGATAAAAAGAGAATATGTGAAATTACACAGTGGTTTGTGTGATGCTGATTAGCCATCATCATCAGATCAGACCTCTTGGCTTTGAACAACCAGATTCAGTAGACATCAAGCCATGTGGAGTGAGAAAAATCAGAAAAACAACCCCTCATATACACGCACAGAGGGAGGAAGCAGATTTGTAAAACCACCTCACATCTGAAGTGGGGTGCAAGCTGCTGCCAAAGCAGTTTCCCCTCAGCTGCTTCAAAACAGCTCCATTGTGCAACCTCAGTTGCAAGATCCCTGGATGCTGCAGCCCTTCTTCCTCTCCTTTATGCCGCCACAAGACCCAGGGCACTAGCTCACCCCCAGCCCTCCCTGTTAGGTCAGGATGACAGATCTAAATAACAGGAGTAATGACAGCTGATGGTATAATTAGAGCAGTGAATTAAGTGTGGGAGTCCTGCAATTTGAGAGGTAGCTTGTGACCTCTGGGCTGTATTCATCGTTGATGTGTGCCCTGGGATACCCCTCTGCAATCAGTGGGATGGCACGGGTGGCTAGTGAGCGTACGTTTCACCCCTTTCTGGCAAAAACAGGCTATGTAGGAAAAAAAGACACCATGTTCAACCTGCCCCACAATTCAGAAAAAAAAAAAAGAATGTGATGGTGGGCTGAGATATTCTTGCTCTAGTCGCAGATAATCTGCTTTGGTATTATTATTTGATATAAGTAGTGTGTAATATTTCTAAATTGCTTGTACTTGTAGTTGTGTGATCAGGCACTAACAGACCTCACTACAACCTTGTTATCCCCAAGCAGCAGCCTGAACTTACAGACTGGCTTCTGGTTCTTGAGATCACCACGGTTGCATACATCGCCTTTGCTGCTGGTGGGATCAAAACATTGTTTTTTCCTTGTGTTCCATGGTGAAATTTCAAACCCAGAACTTTCTGGCATTTGCTTCTGAGGAGAAAGTGGGGAAATTAATCTGTTCTGTTTGTTCTGGCTTAAATACGGGAACATCTGTTAAACTGTCTCCGATTGCCTCCTGGCTGCATTAAAGTGATGACAAGTTTTGCCACTGATCACTGAGCGTGTTTCATACTTTTTGCATACAAGTTCTGTGCAATGCTCAGGACCCTGTACCTGGTGGTTTGGCTGCCTATGAAGTGATTGGGATTAGATCTGCTGATCAGCCTTGCACATCGTATTGACGGGCTTCCCCACAGCTATACGTCAGCGCAAAACTTTGTCCACTTTGCAGGAAGGTTCCAAATATCTATACATTTATATTATATTAAATAGATATATAATCAGTACAATCTTTATATATATGATCTATACATTTTAATATATTTATTATTATTTATACTTTTATTTATATTTTTCTATATTTATATATAAATATTTATGTTTTTATATATGTATTATATATATTTGCATATCTATGCTTGTACCTTGCCTCTGGGTTGGTTTTCTGACCAGAAATTGATTTGAGAAATAGAAAAGGATTTGAGCAGAAATCCTATTGCTGAACACAGCATATCGGTGCTAAGCAAATAGTTCAAAATGGAGGTGCAGAAAGAACTACTCAACCAAGTAACCTTAACAAGGACTGATCAGCCCTTTGCTGGGGAGAGGGGCCAAGTTGAACAAGTGATGGTCACCTCTCTCCCAGGAATCAGCTGAGTCTTACAAGATCAGAAATTATTTAAAGGAGGGGGAAGATTTTAAGAAAGATTTTCTTACACGTGTTTCTGGGTTGGGGAAACAGCTCCTGAGTGTCTGAGCGGAGCAGAGAGAAAAGAAAATGGAGGAGGAGGAACAGAGGAACTAATGGGCTGTGAGGTTTGGGTCCGTACTCAGAAGTTTTGTTCACTACCTAGTGCCCTCAGGAAAGGGCACTGACGTGCATTATGGGGTGGCCCTAATCCTTCCTCAGATGCTGAGGCAACCCAGATTGCAGAGAGCATTTAAGTGGACTGAGTGTAATTACCTGATTGGCATTAAGTAACAGTATAATTAGCATTTTTTGGCACATCTTCCTCTGAACATATGGTATTCAATACTTTTGTAAATAAGATATTTATATGACACTCCCAGCAATATTCTTAATGATGACTTTAAAGGTTATTTTCCATATTTTCCAGAAGTAGCGCTTAAATTAGGGGTGCTAGACAGTGGGGATTTCTAGTATACAGAGAGGTTAAGTCTATGTGTTAAATTCTGCTGACTGGTGTAAACCATGGCTAGCATCAAGAGCTTTAGTGAGACAACTTTTGAGGTTGTAGTGGTAGAAGATAATGCATTTACGGCTGATCAAGGAAATTCCTTCTCGCATGTGGAACCTGGGGAATTCCTTACTGCACAGTGAAACGGAAGCAAGATAAAGGAGAATGGTTCAGGATTATTGTGAGAAATTATTTTAACATAAACTATTGGACATTTAAAATGAATCAGGGAAGAAACTACATCTTCGTTCTGTAGCTATTTTCTTAGATCTAACTTACTCTGAAGTTTCATAATTTGAACAGTATAAATACACTGCTTTAGTGCATTTGCTGCCATTCTGCAATTAGTTTCTAGCAAAATAACATCCCAAATCATCACCAAATATTCCCATTTGCCGATAAGAGAAGTAACAATCTCAGAATGTTATGATTATTCATGTTGTATAAACCCCCTATTTTTAACTGAGATGCTTTGCACAGAAACATATTGCTATATCTACCTGTAACGGTTAAAGGTTAAGAGGAAAGTTTCTCTTGGGTTGTTTAATCACAAGTTTTCTGCAGGGCTTCTTGTATATTCCTCGGTGATGGCTGGTTCTGATCATGTGTTGGATCCAGCTTCCTTTCTGGAGGATTATGAAACGTGATGTTTTCCTCTTGTTCCAAGATAAATGAATTTGTTAGGCATTTGGCGGAAGCCTGCGGCTAACCATGAATCACAACTTTTGGTCAATCACTGTTCAATACCTGTCTACAAAATCCTGGCGGAAGAGGGGGGAAGAAACATAATAAACTGTGTTTTCTCTGCAAAATTAAATGATTGCAGTGAGCTTTGGATGACGTTAGGAAAGTGACACAGTGAGAAATATCACTTTTTTCCCTCTATTGCCTTGAGTCAGTTGATAATTCACAGTGGTGAACAAAAGAAAGCCAGTGGATAACACATGTTAGCAAGCACTCTGCAAAATTACCATCCGTAGTAGACTTTTTCTTCATCACTGAGATCCGCTGCCAGTTCGCATTAAAATTCAGAGTGCTGACAAATGCATTTCTCTTAACAAGATCGCCATTATTTTATTCTTTTTACTAGGCAGGAGCAGGGCAGTGACTAGTAAGCAGAGCTCTGACACTCCTGAAGGTTGTGTTTTGAGGGGGAAGGGTCTTACCGTTTCAGGACATCTACATCCAGCTCATGGGGTCTGAAAGTCATGTAACCATCAGTGTGAAGAATTTACTCGTGGTCCCTTGTACCGTCGGGGAAGTGGAGACATCGTCTGATGCACTGCCCTCTTCCTTCCTCTCCTCCACCCCATCCTCCCCCTAGCACTGCTACCCAGCACATGCTTTCTCGGAAGGGGATTATTATCATGACTTTGCACCTGGAAGTCCAAGAGGGGGTCGGGGCCCCGCAGCGATGCAGATCATCCTGTCTGAGAGAGGGAGTTTGTGCTTCAGCTGAACTCCATCTCCTGAGCTCTGCTCGCTGGTCACCAAAAAGGCCTAAGGCAGAAGAAATATTTATTATTATTGTTCATTATTATTATTAATATTAATATTACTACTTTGGAAAGGGGTTGTAATGGCCTAACATGATGCTGAAGTTGCCACCCGTTGCGGCTGGTTTCCTTCTGGGGAAATTTTACAGTTTTCCTGTGCCTCCATCCTGACCCACAGCTGTTACTGAGTCACCCAGGGAATGAACTCGGATACCACACTGCATATATCTGCCTTTTACACAAAAATGCTTTGCTGTACTAGACTCAAAGTACATATTAAAAAAAAGGTAGAGAAATCTTTATCAGGGACACGTAGAGAATCAGCAGAGATTACCAATTTTGCAAGATTGTTAGAATAAGTCTCACCTTTTGATCAAAACTATCCCCTCTCCTTTTGATAGTAAAAGTTCCAAGGAAGTGATTTTTCCCTGATTTGGGGTAAGAAATCTTCCTGCATGTACCTGCTGTAAAATCTGTGCCGATAATCAGTGTCTTGATCTCCAATTGAGATTCAAAGATCTGAATGCTCTCAGCAGATCATCTAACCTCTCCAACACAAATATCTAACCTCAGATCATATAATCAAATCCTCTAACCTCTCAAACCTTGCTAGCTATTTATGAATCACCCACACGCCATCAGGGTGCCTATGCTGATAACAAATATAATACTGCAAAACCCAAAGAGAGCATTGGTAAGACAACTATCTGGGCAGACACTGAGGCCCAAATTCTCCTCTTGGGGTGGCCATCATGAGTTGAATATAATAGAGAGCAATTCAGGGCAGCAACTCTCACCTGTTGATACATGGTTCAGATTTTTTTTCCCGGGCTTGCAAGCTCAGTTTTCCTTTTTCTTTGACAAAATCAGACATACCCCCACCCCAAAAACAACCAGGAGAGGAAAAATACTGAAAATGTGGTCACATTTTTATTCTTACTAGCTGTACTGTGCACCGGCGAGCTTTTGGCATTTTTGCTTTGGTTTTTTTTCTGGCATCAGGATAGTTAATGTTCAGTTATGGAAAAGGAGAAACCCAGGCTCTGCACACACCGTATTTTGTGTATCCCACAATTAGGTATCAAACTCATGAAATTTAGCTGAGAGCTAGAATTCCTTTGAGATGCCTCTAATTTTCCAGAGGAAAAGAGATTCAATCTGAACTGCTGAGTCTTTTTCAGTTTCGGTGGTGGTTGGCGAGAGAAGACCTGAAACTCTTGCTTTACACTCACTATCGGTCATACGCAGTCAAGCTTCAAATAGGTAATTAAGAGTCATTTCACTGTTTACTTAATATGATAACCATGGCTCTAATCTAGAGTTTTCAAGTGTTTATTGCAAAGCAAGAGCATAAACATTCAGGGAAGTTTCTTTTGTGATTTCTCAGTGCACTAGATGGCACTAAAGCATGGCTTTTATATATAGGGGGAAAAAATCCCCGCAAAAATTGATATGTAGGTTCAATAAACCTGAACTATTTTGGTCAGGTATATTTTATGAAAGTTCTTTGATATATTATTTGTAATTTTTCATTTTAATTTTCAGATCATCAGAAACAGAGAATTAATTACACCCACTTTGATATTAAAAGAATTTCAAATTGAAAATAAATAATGCTGGAAAGTTGAAAAAAAACCCTGAAGAAAGTAATTTACCCCAGGCTAGATGCAAAATTATTCTAATGTTCAAAGATTAGGGGTCTTGATGCAAGTAAAAAAAGTTCTGTACCAATTACATGGCTTTTTCATGAACTTTAGATATCAAAAACATTAAAGTCACAAAAAAATGAATAAAGTCTTTAGGTTTCCTATACAGAAAAATCATTCTTAATGTAAAAGCCAATTGTTAGCTCCATACTGTCTTTCAGGCATATCACATTCAAAACAACAGGTAGACCCGTCTTATGAGAGCAGGACACTTTTTCTCCCACAAAAGTAGCAAGGACACAAAATTAAACTTTAATTTTTCTTTACTTCTTCCCTTCCCTTCAAATGTGGAACTATGGTTTAGCTTGTTCAAGGTTTCTCTGAATGTCTTCTTATGTATTGTATACAGCAGTGCTTGCTTTTTTATATGATCGTAATAAACAACAACAAAGGAAACATGAAGGGTGGATCCCTTGTAAAACTAAGCCTTCTAGACAAAACTATAAAGAAATATGTCTTAGGTCATCTTGGGTATTTTTGCCTTGTTGTAATGCTCAGGGTGCTTACGGAGACCTTTCAAGTCTTTATGATGTTTAGATGATTCTAGGATTATTCACTGAGTATTTCTTTGAGAAAGGAAGCAGGAAGAAAAGAATAGGGAGTTAAAAAGAAAAAAAAAAAAGTCAGAAAGGTGTGGACTGTACTTGAGTTTGCTCCAGCAGTGATCTTGCAGCACTTTATTTCCAGCAGCTATATAGCAAAATGGTAGTTGCTCCATTTATGCTGCAATCACAAAGGTGAGAAGTGAAGGCCAGGATCTAAATACTAATGGCCTAGGCCATATACGGAGCAGGCTGCAAATGTTACGGTTTCATGCTCGGGACTGTCATTGATTTGACATCGGTTTCAAAGCAACCATTTACCTCCAGGGGCTGACAGGATCAGTTCCTCCACTAAGAGATGTAGCTTCATTTAGGTGCAAAGCCAGTTAAGGGTCTGATCCACCAGATATTGACTCTGCCATGGGCAGCGCTGTTTTATTTTGTGAAGAGAGACTTGTGCATCTCTGTTGAGAATTTGCCCTCATAACAGAAAGCCCATATATATGCACTATTGAATTTATTATTTTTCTGTCAACTGAATCAAAGCCTGCATCTCAAGAAAAAGTATTTCATGGGAAAAATCTAAAATGCCCACATGAAACTATTAAATGCGACCCAAGAGCACGCAAGTCCTTAAATTACAGTGTTTGCTGCAGTCAGCTCGTGCTATTCTGAGGGCTAATATTTTTAGCACCTCTACAGAAGATAACTTCCCTGAGAATCAGAAGTTAAACTGTTTCAGGAATACTTGTTTTTAGCTTCCCAAACACTCATTTTCTACACTTCAAATGCATAACTACAGAGAAGGAGAAGACATTAAGGGAAATACACCAATTCTACAATTTTTTTTTTTAATATATATTTGGCTGACAACTTCACAAAAAAAAAAAAAAAAGAAACAGAAGATAATAGAGTTGCATCCTCACTAATGTCACTTGGTATGATTTCACCGCAGAGTTTGGAGTTTACTGTTTCAAATATGATAAATGGCTTTGGCCATTTCATAGGGATACTATTGATCTAAAATGAACAACTTAAAAAAATTAATTACAGACATTATTGATAACACATCAGATTATTAAAAATGAAAGAATGCTAAACTTCCCAATTTACTTTTCACCGCACTGCCTGCAATTCATTCTGTCTAGACAATTTCACTTTTTTTTCTCACTTGGTTTCATTTGTTGATTCTCATGTGATAAGTTAAGGTTGCAGTCCCCAAAGGGGACTTTTTTTTTAATAAAGTTTCTTAACAAGAAAAAAAAAATTAAAAGCAACCCGCTTGTCCTAATTCTCTTTCCCCTTGCCTTTGTGATACACTTTTTGTTCACATGCAAGGGGAATTACACCATGTAATTATTACACACTCAGAGCCCTTCAGGTGCTTGGCTCCCGATTCACTAGCTTCACTGCTTTGGCTGAAAGTTTGGACAGTTCAGGTCCTCTCCCAAGCACAACAGTGTAGGTCTTCATTCCACCTACCTTCAGACTCTTAACTGGGGAACCTTCCTTAGGAGCAACAGTCCAACTAAACATCCAATATGAGTCCACTTTACCTAATTTCCATACCTACTGAACACTGGTGGCATCTTTTTTTCTCCTGCAAGCTCCTGGGACCGTATGCACACTTTTCAACCAGAGGAGAATCACCCCAAAAACTGTTTCCAGCCCCAGGGTGGGGAATATCCAACCTAAGAGCATTGCAGAACCCTCTTCTTGAAGCTGAACCACAGGAGCTGTTGGGTCAGGTGGACACCTGGATTGCTGGTGGGATGAAACGTCTCTGATCCTGTTATCTCTTTTTGTTGACTAGGGAGCAAGACTAGGAAATTACTTGGATAACTAACTAAAATCCCACACAGAGGCTTGCCACAGAGTTACAGGGGCTTTGTACTAGTCCCCAGTTCAGCAACTAATTAAGGACACGCTTATGATTTTGTGCATGATTAGTTAAGTGCACGGTGTTGATTAGTGACGATGTCACTATGTCACAGCTGTAGCATTTGTATAACTTCAGGCATGCGCCTGGTTGATTGCTTTAGTATTTCAAAACAAGATTTATATATTTTCCATAAAAAATACTGCCAGCTTTTTTAATCAACTAAATTTTTTTTTGTAATGATTCTTCCCAAATTGTTTCTATTGAGATTTTTCCTATTTTTTCCTTCTCCGGTTCCCCTTTGTTCCGCTTTTACAACAAGGAAGAAAACAGATGATGGAAAAGTAGAGCAAGACATTTAATACAAACTATTAGCAAACAATGTTTCAGAGTTTGGTTTCAGGTTTTAATGTTCTCCCTAGATGATTCAATCACAAATAAATTATTTTATTCAAGCAGCCATGTTATCACAACCAACAGCTAAGGTCTTAAATAAATATTAAATACAGGTTAAATTTTTAATTTTAGAAAATAGGTAAAACAGCATCACTGAAAAGGAGCCTGCATACTTTGAAACAAAATACTGTTCATTTCTTTATAATTTAGGTTGGTGTTAAAAAATGTGCATGTAGATTACACTGCAGGATAGAGTCATCTTTTCTTTGCATTTCCATTACCTGTTGAAGGAATTCAATTCTGAAGCACCAAGTACTATGAACAACTAATGAACACCTTCAGAGAACTAAGTTAACTGAAACCCCATCACATCAATGTCATATTCTGATACTTTTTTTTTTCCTGTGTCAGTTTTTTCTTACTATTGCTCTCACTACCTAGTGGGAAATGTTATTAAAAGAGGAAGCACTTTCAGATCACTGATGTTGATCCAGCCTCACTCTGTAAAGGTAGGGACGGAAAAGAATGAAATTTAGAGAAAAATCAATGCAGCATAGGAGGCTGTTTTATTTAAATATTTTCAGTATGCTCCAGTCCAACCTCAACTGAAAGGATGCAATGTAGGAATTACTGTGTGGTATTCTAAGTCCTGCGTTTGCGGAACATCTGGCTATATCACAACCATCCCCTCCGACCTTAGAGCCTATGAATCAATGAAGGGAAGAGTGGTGAGCTCCAGGGAAAGAAATGGGGAGCTTGCAAATGTGAGGTTAAGGCGATTCTGCTGTGTGTGTGATTTTTATAGACATACATAATGTGTACGTGTGGGTCTGTGCGTGTCAGAGTATATCTATCTATAAAATAAAAGTTGGTTACAATAGATGTTCTTATCTGACCTACTTAAAATTGTACATGAAAGCACAGTTAATTTCATCTCCTATCTGTCAGATCGATATAAATCTCCTGTTCAGTATTAATTATTGTAAGCATGAATATTCCTCTTTTTTGGGGGAGACCTGATGATTAAAGCTACTGCAGACAGAAATCCTGAACTCATTAAAATTCCCTCCCACACCCCCTCATTGAACATGCGTGCAACTTTTCAGACAAGATTCATCACCGTTCTGGCTGTCATGCAGTCTTTTACACCTTTGGATAAGGTGGGCAAAATGATATATCTGTGAAGCATTCACGTTTTTAAACTCAGTTTATGTTCATTGTGCTGTGAAGTAAGCGGGAGCAAAGTGGTCTCAATTTTCATTGGAACTTCACCTACATTCTCGGAGCTCATTTTCCTTCTGTTTCTATCTGCTTTTAAATCCTGTGAAGTAGCTTGACCTCAATAGTTCATGAGGTGATGCAGGGTGTTAGTGACATTTTTGTTCTCTTTTAATGAAATAATATGTTCCTATCCAAAATGTTGTCAGTGATAAGTGTAGAAATCAGGAATTCACAGCTAAGGTTAATCGGCCATAGTACTGTTTGAAAAACAAATCCAGAACAAAAATTTGCTTTACATCTGGGTCTCTGTTTATGGCTTTAAACTCCATAGGATGGGGCTTCCTTCTACCTAGAGGTGTCGTCTTCTACCATGAAGGCCCTGATGCTTCCAGGCCCTGATGCCTCCCAAGCTGATGCTTCCAAGCATCAATACGAATCTCACAGGCTTCTGTCCACTACTGAGGAAGAGGATCTGCCTTTCACGGGATCTGGGATCTGAATCAGGTCAACAGTTAACACTTTCATATTAGGGGGTTTGGGAAAAGGAGTAATGAATTGTGTTTTAATGGTCAGGAGTGCCGACAGATTTTAGTTATCTGCTTTGTACCTATTATTTTCACAGGGAGAAGTGTATTTGGATGAAGAACAGCCCCAAAGGAATAGGGGCTGCAGAAAAAGAGAGTACAGTTTCACTCAGAAATGCTGAGCTATTAATAAGTTTTTTTCATTAGAAACTGTAAGTTAGTGTCATGAAAATAAACTAATCAGGCACAATCGCCCCCCAAACCAAGAAAGACACATCCCAGAATAGTCAATAGACTCATAATTATATGTTCAGCCAAGATGCCTGAAAATCAGGTTCAGCTCCCTGCTCTGTCAGAGCTGAAACCAGAACTGTTTCTGACATGTTAAGTGAGTCCTACAAGTGCTGGACTGCTCTGGCTGTGAGAAATATTCTGAAAACAGCATTGTGAACATTGATTTTTTTTTTTTTTTGGTGGAAGCATGGTGATTATAATTTGATTGTTTTTCTTAAAAAATTAAGTTAGGACGTGCCTGCACAGGTCTCGCGCTGAATTCTAGAAACCTGATTTCTGTGTTGCCTCAAAATTGTCTTTCCCAGGTACATGAACCCATCCTGTAGCGTCACTCCTGAGCCCTTTAGAAGGTGCTGTCTAGAGAGGTTAATGTGGCCTCTAACATGAAGATGAATTGGTCATGAGAAGAAGTGCTACACAAACAGCATTGAACTTTGCATCTGCAATTTTTGTCTGTGGTAAACTTAAAAAAAAAAAAAGAGTGGGGTAGAATACATTTGCCTGTTGTGCTAAAATTAAGGAGAAAATGTGCAATTTAGACCAGGTAGTTCTAGGTACCTTTGAGTGGTTTCCTTATTCTCACAGCCAGGCATCTCTGAGAAATATTTAGTAAATAGTCTCTTATGCTGTAGTCAACAACCCTCATGCCACCATTTCCAGTGGGAAAAGTACCTTTGCACTGGCCAGCTCATAATATTTGGTTTAAAAAGTACTTTGTCAGCACAAAGCATCTTCACTGAATTAGGCATGTCTGTCAGGGTCAGATTTGAAGGTGAGATTTTGAAGGAAAAAAACAGAACAGCAGATGAAGGACAACATAAACTGGTTTAATCTAGATATTCACTCCCTAATCTTGCAAACATCTATGGTTTTCTTTAACTCTGCGTGAACCATTGCACAGTGTGTTTAGCTGCATAGCGCACTGTTTTTTCAAAGTCCTTTGGTTTGAGAGGAAAAAAACCTCTCGTCTCAGAGTTGTTCTACAAGCCATTTATTCATCAGAAATAATTGTGGTCAGACATTTAGCTGAGAATGCTGGTATTTGTCCTAATGTTCTGTAAATGTTTATACCAAACTTAAATGAATGTAAATACCCTATCTCTGAGCTCTGTGGTAAATCATTTGTTCTGCACAGAGAGTGTTTGGCGGGGAAGTTATGCTACAGCCCATTCCTACTGAAATAGTTGAGACCGATGGCAACTGGTCATCTAATCCCTGAGCTCAAATGTAAATACTTGGCTCTGCAAGCAGAGCTGAAAAAAACCAAGCCACATTTTGGTCGCTTTTGTTCCAGAGAGAAAATAATCTGCACCAACGCTTTTCCTGACACAACTTATTTATCTCTGCATGCTGCTGAGCTCTGCAACCTGACATATTAAAAGTCAAGTCTAGGCTCTTCCTCCTTCTCCCTCCATCTCAGAGCTCCGGTATTTGCTTGTCTCCCCATGTTTTAGTTCATGAGTCAAAGGGATGAGTAGACAGCAAATGTTTCAGTTTGCTTTGGGTGAAACCTTGAACATTTGTTTTCACTGCAGGGAAAACTCCCATTGATTTCAAAGGGAAGAAGGACTGCAGACGTGCGCTTCCCACTTCTGAAAATCAGAGCTCCCAGATGCAAATTTAAGACTTGCAATAGACAGGTATCAGTTCCGCTAATTAAGTCTCATTTATCTTAACCATTTCACTACTTAATCAGATAGCACAGTGATAAGACGCTATAAAAATATATGACAGATAGTCAAGGTCTAGACTTCTCTAATGTGGCAATTTTTTATATTATGATCTTTCTTTGTATATGCAGATGAACCACTCTTTTATTAACTTCCCTTTGTAAGCATTTCACATGCAAAAAATCAGATAGGGCTTTGAAAAAAAAAGCTTTCCAAAGTGATGAGAATGAATTAGCCCATAATTGGACTGATTGGTAAAAGTTCAGTACAATGCAATAAAAGTGCACCATTATCAGGATTTAAACTTACTATAGGGAATTTTTATTGCTGCTCATTTAAAAAATATCATCTTTGGTTGCACTCTGCAGGGACTTATCAGTGTTGAAGTAGGTAAAGAAATCTGTAGGAGGAAAGGTCCCCTCATACAAATGTAGGTAGAGCAACCATTTAGCTGTTAATTATTTATTACTTGAATTGCATTAGTTTTTGTAGGCTGTCATCTGAGGTTGAGAATTTGTATGCCGGGTGCTTTCCATAAATCTGCATAGTATTTGGTGGACAGAAGCATTAAAGGAGAGTGCCATCTATCCTCACAGAGCATGTCTGCTACAAACCTAAACAACAGTCTAAGAACATCAGCATGTATTATCCATCCATTAACAGCATGGAGGAATAATACACAAAAGGGCTACTCAATGTAGCAAAGAAAAAAATCACAAGATTTAATGCTTAGAAACTGAAGCTAGGCACCACTCTGACAAGAAAACCATCACATGTTTTTGGGTTGGAGGCAGATCAAGTATACAAATTATGTGCCTGGACTTTTGTTGCGCTCTCTAGCTCAAAATGGGGAGTGTCTCACCCTGTTGCTTTGTCTCATTCAAATGCTTCCAGAGGAGGTGTATGGCTTCTGCTTTGCAGGTAATCAGACTCCTTGTGTTTTTCATGATCCTCTGATTTGCAAACTTCTGGAAATTTCCAAATGGAAAGGCATCCTGCGGTAAAGGCTCCTGACAAGAAACTTCCTCAAGAAGCTTACTTCTCTTAGTTCCTTTTGGGTGCTCCCACAATATCCTTGAGATCTCAATGGAAGTCAAGGCCCCTTCAGGATCTCACAATTCGTTAAAGAAAGTTTGCCATTTTTCTATACCTTAATTCCCTCCCCGACTCTTGGAGAAAGAGATACTCAGTGTGACTTGAAGGTTATCTCTTTGGGAATACTTCAGAGAAGGGAAAAGTGAATTCAAAGTGCATATAGTAAACATATCAACTCATTCTTATTAATGCTAACAGAGCTCCAGTTAGCCCACAGTTGTGTCACAAAAAGGAGGCAATATTTGGGGTAAATAAGCAGAACATAAGGGAGTTACCAAGATGAAAATTAACATCTCGATCTTAACCTAGAAACTTTCTGGTTCTCATGGAAAAGTCTAGTCACAAGTTAAACAAAAACAAAAAAAGTGGGCCTAAGCGAAAAACCCAAACAACCCAACCGCCAATCATAATACGCTTAGCAGGAA
Organism: Pygoscelis adeliae; assembly: GCF_000699105.1. Taxonomy (NCBI): domain Eukaryota; kingdom Metazoa; phylum Chordata; class Aves; order Sphenisciformes; family Spheniscidae; genus Pygoscelis; species Pygoscelis adeliae. The sequence goes on along the minus strand of NW_008824544.1, from coordinate 700,375 downwards.
AGGAAATACGCAGAGTAGCCAAAAATTTAAAGGTCCCTTTTGGTGAACAGGAACTCCTACAAGCAGCCGAATCGTGACGAAACTACCAAGCTACGTGATCGCGCTATCAGAACCGCATCTTTTGTTCAAGGCAAATTGCCCCAGCTTTTCTGTCTGTGTCTCTCAGGCTGCTGAGTATGACCTTTGTGGGACTAACAGAAGGCAAAAAAAAGGATTGCAAGGCTTTCAAATATTTTTGCAATAGAAAGCTACCTATGTCTTACATGGCCCTTTCAACCTTGTCCTTCAAAGTCGAGATTTCGCCATTTACAGAGGGATATCATTGACAGCACGAATAGGTCTTTAGACTGATATTGTAACTTTTGCTTTTCTACAAAATGAGGAGGAGAGTTGCAAAAAATATTTGCTACAAAGAAGGGGTTTACAGTTACAGTTTAAGAATTGCCAGGCTACTTACCGACTTACTTCATCCTGAGCCTCGGTATTCTGGCTGTAAATAAAATGCTGTCATGTAAGAGAAGGAATACTAGGGTGAAGGATCACATCTTTTTTCAAAATTAGTTTGTTAGGTAGGACAACTTGAATCTTGTGAGCTTTAAAACAAAAATCTAAATGGTTTTATTAATGTTTAGAATTTGTTCTGTAGTGTTTTAATTACTAATTGAGATTTCACTGGTGAGTGGACTATTAAGATATTAGTATCATAACTATTATTAACATTAATCCATTAGAGAAAAGTCCATTGTCTAATAACATTCAGAGACTGTCACTCATAATTCCCTTTTGAGATTTGGAATACCTGGCATGGCTCATAAATTTTCACTTACTGAAGCCACATAGTTCCATAAGAATTTCAGTTTTTATGACAGTAAGGCTTTAGATCTCAGGACTGCAGAGAGAGAAACTTGTATTGCAAATACTCAAATATAAGAAAATACAAGAAAATATTTAAATACAGGAAAACACCCTAAATTTACTGTCTTTCCTATTTTTAAATCTCATGACTGTGTGGCTCACCTTAAGATTTAAAGAATGAGGTGACTTATGAATATTGAAAGAGTGAATAATTAAAATTTCAACAGCAAAGAAAGACCCTCTTAGATCTTGATGAACTAAGTCATGCTTTTTAACTGTGCTTTGTAGACTATTTTTATTAAAATTATGATGATTTATGATTAATTGACCCAAACCAGAAAAATGTAATTAAAAAAATCAAATTTCCCACACTTCTTCTTCCTCTTCTTCTTTCTTGACATTTATGTCTTTAACTGTGAAGCTATTTTTTTCTTTGTCTGACAATCTCCAACTTATATTGGAAACATATTTGAATAGCCTATGCCTGTTTCTTTGAGATTGCATTAGGCTATTGATGACAGTTAAACCAGAATGCATTTTTAAACTGAAATTCAGAGCATGTCAGAACAGAAACTGAAGTCTCTTAGGTGTTTGAATAGATTATCAAGATGATATTTTATCAGCATTAGGGATATTATAAATGTATTTATATTGCAGGAAAATAGATTCTAAGGCATTTAACACAAAAGATACATTATATTGATTTCTACCAATCCCTCAGAAATTCCATTCAGTAATATTTTTTGTCCTGTGGTTCTAAAACAATGCAAGTTGTGAGAAGATAAGAGTACTGCAATTTTAATTGACCTTTCTGAAAGGGAAATTACTCTGCAAGGCCCTTTACCAAGTCGTTGTCTGAATGCTTCCAAAGCAAAAGCCTGTACTGAAATACTAACACATCCTGAAACTGTGTTATCTTCATCTTATTAGAGAAGAGCTGGGCAGATGTGGTACAGACACCCCTTCCCCATGCCTTATTCTTACACACTGACTAAATTATATCACCCATTTTTGTCTGACCATAGATAACCGAAGAACAGAGCAGCAGCAAGACATTTGGGAGAATTTAAATTTGCTTATTTTTCTCTCCACCTTGTTCTTCCTTTGCCACCAGCTGCTCTCCTAGAAACCAAACTTTGTCTCTGTGGCTTCAACAGAGTCAGACATTGATGGGACCTGGGAGCCAGGATCCACTGGGTACATTTCCACCATTGTAAAACATAGATCTGCATTTACTGCTGGTCCTGGTGTCGTCAGTGTCCATATTTCATGAAGTTATTTTGCTCTTGGCTTCTCTTTGGTAATGAATCGAGTACTCTGCAGAATTGAACACAACTGCATTTCCAGGGACAGCAAGTGAAACACTGTAAGGGTGCAGCTGCTCCAGATTTGGGTCACTTGGCCTTATGCAGTCCTCCAACACTATTCCAGTGAGCTTTCTACCCTCACACACCTCACTCAGCCTCTTAACGCTGGCCAGCTGGGGAACACATTTTCAGGTTGTACTATAGAAATAATGCTTTGGTGGACTTCAGCACAGCCCTTGCATTATTTCAGAAACTTGAAAAATAAAGCAGCAATGGAAAAAAACAATAATGATGTTTTATGGCTACAAAGCACCTCTTGGGAACCACGTCTTTACAGGTGGAAGCGTGGCATGGCACCATGCTACAGTGCCTGTGTGGTGTGGGTGCAGCCTGTCTGCTCTACACATAGATAGCTCCAAGCTCTGTGAAACCAAGCACTTTGCACCATTTATGAGGGTTATGGACACTACCCTCAGGTGAACATATTTAACAATGGACATGCAGTCAAAGCCTCTTCCATTTACGTTTACATCCTTCATAACCTGTCCTTGTTATGACCTTGTACTGGAAGGGGAAGGAGGAGATATGGGGTTGTAGCAAGAGTAACCCTGAGTATGCCCCATATGCTCAGCTCAAAGCAATAGGGTCCATGGAGGGAGGTAATGACTGCAATCATTTTGCCATGAGCAGCAAACCTCCGCGTAGGCTGTTAAAAGAAAGAATTGCACCGTCCCTTCTCTTGGAGGATAGCACAGTGACTCATAACAGCCTTGGTATTGCTCAGCCTGAGATCGAGGAGTGGGAAGGGAAGAGCCCTCACAAATACTGAGTTTACAAATAGCAGTGAATTACTGATTCCGATACTTGCTGTCGCGAACTCAAAGAGTGTCGCTTTTTCTCTGCATACAGTTCCGTTCCTCCCCCTGGAAATCCCTTACGGGCCAATGCAAGCTCTCTGGATGATGACATCCTCTTAAGTTAGGTGCTCTTAATCCATCCCACAGTGTCCTGCTTCTTCCCTAAGCACCTAACTTTAATTAAGTGCCTGAATTTAGACCGTATGGACAATCTGTCTCCTGTTTCCTTAAGTTATGCAGAAGAAAGATGCTGTCAAATTGAAAGGGTTAGTCATTTTCAAGATTTAAAAAAAAAAAAAAAAAAAGAGTTCTAAGGAATTTCAGAACATTATTTCTGTTTTACAGGTGAGTAAACAGAAACCTAGAAAGATTTAAATGAACCGGGCTCAGTAACAGGCTTAGATAGGAAGGGAACCTAATTTTTCTAATGTGAGCCTGCTGTCTCTCACTGTCACACTGCTCTCGCTAGTAAAGTTATCAGAGAACGACTCTTCCTTCCTCTCTCATGCTTTGCATGTCCTTTGAAATGGCAAAACATCTTCTTGATAAACACATCGGTGAAATAACTCTGTCTAAACATTTCTGTAGGCGTCTTTTTAAAATAAGATGGACCATTTAGCTTGGTGTGTTCAGGTCTTGACATCTTATGCACACATATAAATATTCCAGGCCTTGGGGGGACCAATTAAAAAGGAATTTCCCAAGTGTGGGTTTTTAACACAAAATTGGATGAGCAGCAGCCAAGCTTCAGATTTCCTTTCATTGGCTTTTTGTCTGTTATATCTGCATGTAAAGTTATTTTATGAGCTGAGAGGAATGAACCAAAGACCATACAAAGATCATAGACAGAAGCTAATCTGCGTGTTTTAAAAACTTCGGATAATTAAGCTTTGTTATACCAGTAAGAATGATTCTGACCTGAATTTAAGCAGGGAATCCTGCACCTTACTCCTCCTGTCCAGTAGGAGAAGCACCAGCACCATGCTGCTCTGCAGAGGATGCACGATGGAGAGCATGCACAAACCTCTTGAGGCGTCCAGGGAGAACTGGGGGCTCCCAGGGCTGGAAAGTATGCACACATAGGACAAAAGGCCATCTACTCTCTTGGTGAACTTAGAAAAGTAGGAGTTTGCAGTAGTGGGTCTCCCACAAGGTAAGATATTACAAATATTCTCTCTTTTTGTGACCAAACTCCTGTGGCTTCAGGAGTGGTAGGATTTGTATAGCACCTGCAAGCCTTGCAAGATGGGCTTGGGTGAATTGGCCTCCTGCCTCAGTTTCCCTTTCTGTACAGCAGAATAAAAATGCTGTTTACAACCACTGATATAGATTTGTTTTAAAAAGAAACACTATATAAAATTTTATGAACATGAAGACTCATTTAAGGATACAGTTGGCTGATGCAGCTACAGTGCATCAAGTGGAAGGTCCTAGACTTCAACGAGCTGCTGAACACTCCCCTGGATATATCATATCTGGACTAAGGACTTGACCCTCTGGGCTACTGCAGGACAACTACACAGTGTTCACTTGTGGCAGATATTGCAGTGTTTTCTAGTTCTCCTCTCCCTCCTGTTACGAATGCTGCGGAGAGATAAAGAGCAGAGGAAACAAAGATGAGCTGATGGGCTTCCTCCTTCTCTGTCACAAAACACTAAGGCTAATTTACCAGGAGGAACTGCCGCAGCTTTCATGAGATACATAAAGCTTTAATCCCATGTAATCACCATTGCCAAACTAGTCTCTCAATGGGATAAAATGTCTTCTCTGTGCCCACTGGGTGGGAAATCAGTTGATTAGAGGCATTTGTGGAACCAAAAAGCTTTTTTGCATGCTGCCTCCGGATGACCTTTTATAAATCCCACCAAATCCTAGCTTGCTTCCCACCATGTTGTTAATAGTTTGATCTGTGGCCTGCTAATGAGGTACATATTGCTTCACCTCCAGTAAAGGTATTAGGGTGTCTGCTCCGTTCTGCAGCACCACAGAGATTATAGATTGTTTGCGCCAGGAGGAAAAGGAATTTCCAGGGCATAAGTCATCATTTAGAGTTATTAACAAAAGGATTTATTATGTTGCTCTGTTTCAAACGGCGGTATACACAATGCCTAGAGCATGCCAGAGTGCAACTACCTACCACATAATGTCCTAATGAATCACCACGCACTGGAGGAGCTGCAGAACCTCAACATTCAATCGCACATTTCTCCCCCACACACCAAATTGACAAATAAGGCCATAATGGCTTTGCACTTTTATCAGGTAAAACTGATCTCAGGAAGATGAGTACATTGAAACCGCGTCGAGAACTATGTGGGGTGGGGGGGAAATCCACCTTTAAAAAAAAAAAAAAAAGAGAAAAATTATTGGTGCAGCAAAACAGCTCTAACGCAAAGTTAAGTGCTAACCCCTAACCCCACGGGCACCCGGGGTCTGTGTCTGTCCCCGGGAAGTCAATGGGATCTTTAACCATGACTTCAGGGCTTGCAGAGTCAAGTCCTACTGTAAAAATAACCTTGCTTTCCAGAGTTGTGAAGATGAGGCTGACTAAAGGCTATTGAATCCTGCTTGTCCACGCTTGCCCTCTGTGTAATTTATAGTAATTGAAGGCCAAAGGCTCTCTCCTCTAAAACAAGCAGTTAAGAAATAGTTCTCCTTTTACTGAACCAGTGTCCAGTGAGGTTTAATTAAACAATGTTTAGAGTACATTTTGAGTTCTCCAGGTGGCAGGAGAGACAAATTATTATTTATTTGCTTTTGCTCATTTTATTTGCATTTTCAGGCTTAAAGGCTAAAATGACTATGTTTTGTTCTGATTTTGCTTTCAGTAAAGGTGTTATAAATTTTCTTATTTACTCCACATGGAAGCAGACTCAATTAATATTTATTTGTCCATGGTTAATAGCTAAAATAATCTCTGAAACGCCACGGTCCTCTCTGGTTGTGTTTTGGGAGAGGTGAAAAAAAAAATCCTAACATATCATTTAGCCCTGACTGATAACTGAAGAAATGTTGGCATTTTTCAACACTCTGTTTTAATTTCAAATCCTCACTAACACTTTTTTAGGGACAAATCTTCCCCTGGCAAAACCTTCTTTCACCCTCATGAAAATGAGTTGCTTTACTTTGGAAGAGAGCCAACCTTAAAATGTACTGAGAAACAAGTTCATCTCCCTTCATGTAGTCCCTCATCCTCTTCCTCCCTCTCTCCTCCCTCCCCTAACCATGCCCTGTGTTAAGTGGGGTTGAAACAAGTCTTGTAGCCAGTCTCCTTGGCAGATTGCAGTGTTTCTCCTGCCTCCATTTATTTATCCTTCCAGCTGATGAGCCTTAGGAGTGTGGACTTTTACCTTTTTGGTAAATTATTGATTCCTTTTGATAGCTTATGCAGGAGAAAGCCTATGGCATAACAAGCAATGATTTTTAGGACCATTTAACATCTCAAAAGAAAGAGTTTCTAAGAGCGGAGAGCAGAGACAGAGGTAACAGTCTATTTTTAAAGCAAATCATGGGTCAAATCCTGCTTCCACTGAGCTCTGTGGCACAGCTCCCAAAGCTTGTGCTAAGAGGAAGCTCGGGCCCAGGGGATGACGAAGCCAGTGATTATACAGCACATTATGTTAAAGAAAAATTAAATCAAATGCAGCTGCTTTTATATAATTCAAAGACAGAACTCAATGTTTTCTTAAATTATTTTTGTTCCTTTTCCCCTCTCCCCGCTCCACACACTGATTCCTTGCCTACAAAGAAAAGCTTCAAAGAACATAAGCAAATCCAACCCTTTTATTTAAGTTTTGTTTTCTTACTCCCTTTTTTTTCCATTTAAAAAAAAAAAAGTTGTTTCTCCTACTTGACTGTGTCGCAAAGAAATCCTGCCTTTTAGTTCCTTCTGTGAGGCATTTGTGGTGTTAGGGACTCAAAAACGCCTTAGTGGGGGACAAGGTGATGTCTGAACCTCAGCTTTGGAAAAGCTCCACTGTCCATTCCAGTCAAATGAGACTTGCACTAAGTCACGTCCATTCAGAAAGGCTTTTTTTCAGACAAGAATCTGCATGCCACTGGTTACTGGAGCCTAACCTGGCTAACAGGTAGATCAGAAACCCACAGTGGGTTTGATAAAAGTTACATAAAATGAGCTCAAAATTCACATGTTGTTACTAAGTGGGAAAAAGTCATTAAATGAGGAAAAGAGCTTTAATGCAAACAGATCTATTGCAAAGTGCAGAATATTATATCTCCTCTTTGAGGAAAGTCTTTAGCTGAAAATATTTGACTTTTTATTGCGTCATTAATGTAATGCCACAGTTAAGGGTATTTTCTTCTTGCTGCTGATTCAGCAAACTTCTTAAGCCCACATGAAACCTGAGCGTGTTTGTGGTTCCACTGAGTTCAACTGGGGCGCAATCACATATGCGAGTGCCTTTCTGAATCAGGTTCCTATGCCAATGACAAAACTTCCCATCGCAAGATGTACCATCAGGCAATTTCCACTAGAAGCTTGATTTTTGTGCTGTTTTACTAAGTTGATATTATTTCGTTCTGCAACTGAATGCAAGCAGACATTATTTTTAGCAGAATCTTGACAACCAGTGTTTGTGGAAATAACATTGTTGATAAAATTCTGATAAATTTTAAGCGTTGTACACGTCTTTGCTTTACTTTACATCTCTCAAGAAAAAGCAATAACAATCACGTAAGAAAACTCCCCATAGATCTGGAAGAAAAATGTCTCTGATGTAACTGTACTATTTTTAATTATTTGTGAGATGTTTAGAGCAGTGCTGAGAGCATCTGAACTCGTGATTAAGTAGATAATTTTACCCATATTGAGATCCAAAATTTAGCACATGTATTTTTAAGAATCCAATTATTTTGTTTTGTTCTGGGAGAGGAGGTAAGAGAAAACTGCCGGGGAGGAGGGAAGAATGAGAAATAACTTCTTCTATGGAATTGTTAGGGAAATCACACACTATCAGGTTGCGTACATTTATTTTCCACATATAAAGTACTTTGTCCTAGAAGAGGTGTTCATAAAAGCCTCTCAGTTCACTCATTTGACAGACGAGATCTGTTCTTGATGTCAGTCACTGAGTTACAGGTCTCTTCCTCTGTTCTGCTACTGTGATTCTTATTCTGTTTATCTTTGTGCCCACACAGTATATCAGTATAAATTTATACGTGTGTATGCATATTCTATACATACAGCCTATCTTTATTATGCAGATGATAACAGTGTTAAGCTTGCTGCAGAGGGCATCTCTTTTATATTTCAGAGGAATGCTAGGCAAGAAGATATATTCTTGAAGCCCACAATATTAGAATAAGAATGAAACAATTTTCATAGCAATGCAGTGGGGAAAAAACAGTAAAACTCTGAGAACAATAAATGCAAGGCTGCCTTTATGAGATGTGGCAAAACAAAACCTGGTGTTGAAAACATTTAGAGCAACCTCAGCGCTCAGGAATGGAGTTACTGGGGTTGATTCACCACTGCGCTGTGCTCCGCACAGTCAGAGAGCAAAGTGGGTGGAAATCGTTACCGTCCTCCATCCCGGCACAGGCTCGTTCTACTCCCACCTCGCTTGGTGCAAATGAGTACAAAGAACAGCGCAGTGGAAACATGTAGCCACGGTTCTGTGCAAAACAACAGATTATCCTTTTGTTTAATATCTTTCTACTGTTCTTTTTTGTTTGGTTGCTAGTGCTGCTATTATTATTGAATTAAAATGGACACATTCATATTATGGGTTCAGGTTTCTGTTTTCTACTGCACACACAAAAGCCAAATTTATTAAACAAGTTCTGTAACCTGTGAAATTACTGAAGTCTGTTTCTGAAGACTTCCAGTGTAGGTTTCCCACAGGTTAGACATTCAATAACACCTATGTCTTCTCTGACCTCCCTGGCACCAAGTCATACCTATGCCTTTCCCTCAGTCCAGACTAATTAGGGCTTTCTCATTACTCAGCTGCCCATTTTTAAAGAATTCCTCAGGATTCGATATCTTCTGAACTTCTAGTCTTTTGACAAATTTTGTTTAAATCAATCAATAAGTTTAAAAAAAAAAACAAACAAAACCTGTGGGGGGAGGAATAGACAGCAAACAGACAATCAGCGTGATTGCCTCAGATTTGTTTTTTGACAAAACTGGATTTTTAATTATTTTTTTGCATACGAACCAATTTTTGAACTTTTTATTATCATCCCCAAAGGTGAGGATTCATCTGACTTGGCCCTAGTTGCCTAATAGTTAGGCATCTGTTTGGAAGCTGTCATCTAGGATGAATGGACGTGCACGGAGAGAAGGTGTAAGTACCACCTAGTCCTGAAATAGATACCTCAAGCAAACAGCATGACTTGACACCCTAGGGTAGTTCTGTCCCTCTCCGTTTCCTACCAAGGAAACTCTTCAGTCTGGTTTACAGTAAATGTCTAACACTTAGATGAAAATGGTTAGGTGGGGTTTATCTGGTTCCTGGAGAATACTGTAGGAAACCACTGTGAGTCACAGCAAGGATATTCTGTATCTCCTGCAATACAGATCTGATGGCTCTTCTGAGCTGATTTTTTGAGAATTCAGTGGTGCCTTGCTTTTACTTCAGTTAGTGTGAACAGTGGTACTTGTTGAGCCCAAAATCAAATCCACTAGCACCTTTGAGATCCCTACTGTAAGCCAAACTTTTTGCTAAGTTGAATGAGGACTGAACTACTTCTTAAGTTTTGCGTGACTTCAACTTAAACTCTAATGGCACAGTACAGCTCCCAGTTACAAGGTAAAGCAAAGTATCCTGAATCAAATTATCGACCACCAGCTGCTAGGTTTGCTCATTCAGTCTGCAACTATGCACAAGCACAAGGTGTTTCATTAGACCTCTGAAATGGCTATTACTTTCCCTAGGGTCTTGCTTTTGAGGTCTTGGTACCTGTGACATAGGAAAAGTCAGGACAAGATTATGATAAGTTCTTGTGAAACAGATGAAATAGAAACCACAATAGAGCTCCCTAGACCTATATTTTGAGGAGGTTCAACCAAGTGCTACTCACATACAGTTCATAAATACAGTGGGACAGTTAGTGAACCTAAGATGGGGTTACTTTTTTCATTTTGTTTTGTTTTGTTTTTTCTTCTGAAGCAACCCAGCGAACGTGTCTGAAAGAAATCATTGAGATAGAGAGGAGTCCTGCAACGCCTAGTGCTTTCTGAAGGCTGGGTCCTAATTCTAGCACAAAGAATGTCTGCCCACATCTATTGAAGCATAGCTGGCTTTGGAGTGGACTCAGCAATGTTCACAGAAAATATTGCACAAAATTTTCCTTTAGTTCTTGCAAACTATACACAATCAAACCTCAGATAATAAAAAAATCAAAGGCTTGCAAACTGTGGTGCTTAACAGAACAGCCTTTGATTTTGATTGCACCTACAAATGCAAAAAGGGAGCTGGAAAACCAGCCTTCATACTTTTTGTGGTGTCTTTTCATTTAAAAAAGTCTCTATAATAAATTAACAATGCAAGAATTCCAAATTGTGAATGATAATGTGCAGAAAAGAGTTGTTGAGAAAGGATTTTAAAAGCTCTGCTACTGTAAATCATTGCAGTCTAAGACTTATTTCTACATAGGTAATATATCCCCAAATGCCTTCAAAATTCTGCATTAAGTGAGAGAAATATAAAATGAAGGGCATGAGATACTGTAAGCAAACTGCTTCTTAACATCTCTATCAAGGCAATACATTTTAACTTGGCGCGTTAAAAATGCAAACAAAACCTTTAACTCCTAAGATCAATTGCAAGCACAGACAGACTCCAGGTTTAGGAAGAGCATTCTGTCTTGTCAAGCTCACCTTATCATCATGGAAGAATAAACAACGTAATTATTCTCACCTTTTTGTTTGTTTTCTAATTGGATCATTTATTACTTTCAAGAAATTCAAATCAACATCAGATTTATAGCACAAGGCTTTGAAATATTGATTTGGTTATAGAAATGTCAAAGCTGGCAGGTAAGCTGTCTTGTTGCCTCAAGAGTCTTTTGCATTAGCAGAAATTATGGAAAAGGCCTTTAGAATTGAGTAAATTTAACAATTTGTTTCTGTGTTATGCATGGTTAAAAACTCTGTTCTTTTACCGATATTTTAGCTCCATTTATCAGCCCACGGTTTATAACATTGGTGTGTTTGAATCAAATACACAAAGGATAGGATTGTAAGCATTCTGTTTTGCAGAATGTATTCGACTTCTAGGTTGGCTACAACAGGTTTTTGGATGACTGTTAACAAAATTTTTCCTGTTAGTTACCAAATATCTACCAACATAAACCATGCATGATCCTGAAATGGCTCCTCTGCATTCCTTGTAAGTTCTCAAGTGCTCAAAGTGTATCTTATTTACCACTGAATGAAGGTTGTCTCTCTGCGGCTCAGCAATGCACATTTCTGTTGTTCCTTTCACCAAAAATGCAAAGCAAGACCTAAAACATTATTATCTCAAACATGAACATTAGGAAATTTGGCTTAACTCTATCTTACGATGTTGAGAAAGTTTACTCACAGATTCATAACCTCATTTTGCAAGTCAAATTCATCCTACTAGTTAGGATATAGTATCTCTTCCAGGCATGCATATACTGCTGCTTATGCATTTTGTGAGTGTTAAAGGGACTGATTTTCTATGTTCAGCAAAAAGCCTTGGACAACAAAGAGTTTGGCATTTGATCTAAATCTCACTGAAGTCACTGGAAAAAACAGAGCTGAAATCAGCCACCACCCTAATAACCTGTCATGATATAAAGAAAAATCTTGCCACAACTTATGACGTTCCTACACATAAGAAACTCCTACTGGCACGAAGGGTGGTGGTGCATGGAAGTGGCTTTCCATTTGATAAGCTTTATCTCTAACCTAGACAGGAAGAAGCTGTTGGGGGGGATGACTGTGTGTGCACACGTACACTGCGCTAGTCACCCTGGATGGCCTTTAAAACCAGCGAAGGGAAATGGGTGCCTTTAGGACTTGGTTCATCTGACTTCATTTAGAACTTGACTTTGAAAAACAAGATTGACTATGCTGTAAAATAGTTCATTTATCTTCACAGAATACTGGAAGAATAATTTGGAAGTAGGTACCCATAGAGGGGCTGGCCAGAAGATACTCCCACGAGCTCTCAAATATTCCCTAAAACAAAGTAGTGTTACATAGCGGGGGCCCAGAAGAATTGCAGGGAGATAGGGGAAAATAGAAATTAAAAAAAGAAACAGTTTTCTGCCTTCTTTTTTTTTTTTTTTTTGTGAAGAATGATGCTTTAGAACTGGTGATAAATCAGGAAGATCAGAATTCTTTCTTTCTCTTCCTTTCTTCATACATACATATGCAGTTCTTAAAGACTGTGAAGTTTTAAGAGATAACAAGCAGAGGAACCAAAAGAGAAAGTAAGAGTTCATGTATATACTTCTCCTTAGAGCCTCTATTACAATTAAAGATTTTAAAATAGTGAATGAAAATGTAATCAAATCCTTACATATAAAGATTAATCAATTTTGCCGTCTTCTTTCTCAAAACAAGACCAAATATTGTTCAAAAAATTGTTCAGACTTAACATTTCTGATGGGAAGAGGAAAACATACAAAAAGCTTTACAATTTCATTGAATTTAAGAAAAAAACATTTAGTTGTTCCTAGTGACTTATCACTTATGAAAGCTTTCAGAAATGAGTTGTTATTCAGTATATTTTGTATGAAAATATTTTCTGTGGGGTAATGTAAAAATATTTCTCAGGTGAAATATCTCACCAGTCCAAGGTATACAGGACCATTTGTAATGAGGACATTAAATATTATTAGGCATTAGGAATAGGAATGTTATCAGTGTGTTTCACTTAAAAAAACCCACACCAAAACATCAAAAATAAAAAACAAAAGAAAACAAAACCAAACAACCGTAGGAAAAAGAGCCGTAGAAAATACGTTAAAAACAAGCAAACAAATTACAGATTAGCCAGGGTTTTTTTTAGAGGAAATTAAAACAGAAATGGAGAGTTTGTCATATATTTACACAGTAAGGAAAGACAAGCTGATTAGAGAAATCATAGATAAAAACATGGGATAGCATCCCAAAAGGCAGTGCTTTCATGTGCTAAGATGAAATGCTGCAATACTCTCTGTAACTATATAAATGATTTATAAACAAAGCATGACAACAGAACTACCCCAGAGTGTCTGGACAGTATTGCAAGAAAGGGACAAATTATTTCTGAAGTCCTAAACCTCTGTTGCTGCAAACACAAATGCATACAACAGTAAGTGTATATAAACAAATTGTCATCTCTTTAAATAACAAGATTCATATGTTTATGTATTTGTTCTATTACTTTGAAAGATCAAGGTCAGGGTTTTCAGTCCTGGTCAGGAAAAAACATCGAGAATATATCCTAGCACTGATGAGTTTCATTGGGGTTTTATGTCATAATTAGAACCGTGATGAACTCCCCCCCTAAATGTAACAAGAATGAGGATTGATTCTTTGCTTTATCTTTTATTCAATTACTTCTCTAAATGACAACCAAGAACCCTGAGCACAGGTGGGACCTGCTGCAGTTTAGTTATTAAAGCCAAAAATTAGCAGTCATATCACCTTGATTTTAATCCTCATTTTTTCTGATTCACAGTAACCTTAGGCAAAATACATTCTTTTTCCTTTATTCACCTGCAAAACAACAGGTTGTAATAATTCTGAGCTGCCTCTGGGTTGCTGCCTCGTAATATTATTTTATTTTTTTTAAAGTGTAATAAATACTTTAAAAATGCTTTCAGATGATAACTGAAAAACACAGCAGTACAAAGAACTATCAACATAATGACCTGCAGAGCTTTGTCTAGCAACTGAACAAGCCCTTAATCACAAAGAAATCTTGTATATATAATATAATCTCTGACTTGGTGTAAACCAGTGCTGTTCTCTAATACCTACTCTTGGAAGCCAGTTTATCCCAAGTAAGGATGTGGCCCAAATCCTTTCATTCTCAGAGCCTGTGGTGAATCTTTAATAGCCCCAGTAGCTGTCCTGTTTATTTAACAGCTGCATACAACTGAGCATGAAACTCAGCATCGCTGGGCTGAGCCGCAATCGCTCCCCTTTCCAGCACAACCCAAAGGGTCAGTATCTCATGAAGGTAGGATTGCATTTTGCCAGGGCACACCTGGGTGTGGACATGGACTTTTCTGAACCCACACGGTGATCAATTCATGCTCTGAAATGTTAAAATAACTAAGTACAGCATAAAGACAGCGACCAATTTTTGGCCTGTGTCTGGCAACCACGTTCTTTCACTATGCGA
>NW_008824544.1:682958-685974 GCF_000699105.1 Pygoscelis adeliae | reverse complement strand
AAGTCACGCACAGTGCAAAGGCCCTTCTGGTCCACTTTATTACAGGAAGGAAAAACCCACTTTTTACCAGCACTGGTCGGAACTATTCATATGAAATATTCAAATTTCATCCAAAAAAAAAAAATCAGCACTGTTTTTCACAGAATTTCTTTTTACCCTTTTCAAAGTATTCCTTTAAGTAGATCTTTCCTTTTCCGCATGCTTTTTCCTGTATAATACTTATTTTATTCGCTATCTTTTTCCGTACACATCTTTTGTTCTAAGCAGAGAGAAAGCATTTATTAAACAAAGCAGACTTGGTCTTAATTCACTTAAGGTCTTGCTCTTTCGCCTCATTACAAGCTAAGTTAAACAATATCATTAAAGCATTTTCTTAATGTTTTTGAACTTACCTTAATTTTTCTTTTTCCCTCCACTAATGGGAAATGCTGTTACTCATTCACAGTCCATCTGCCTAATAGAAACTAGCTTCTGACAATTAAAGTGCTAGCATGTAAATTCTTGTATGACATGCCCCTATCTGAAGATTAATTTGTGCAATTCATGACTGATGAGATGCATTATTATCTGCAAACTTATCACCTCTCTTACCCAAGTTCCAGCTCAATCTGATCTTTGTTAAGACTTAATGAGAACAAATGCAGTTCTTAAGAACAATGGAAAACAGGTGCAAAATGCAATACATTTTGTTTAAATCGTTTTTAGAGATACTGTCTGTGGGTGTCAGTATAGTTATGAATCGTTTTATAACCAAACTTGAAACAAAACAAAACAAAACAAAAAAACCAGAAAGGCCACTTGTTCTTAGAAAACTAACAGTCTGTCAAAATCTTTCCCACCTTAGCACCAAAGAGGGGAAAAAATGGAGCTTCAAAGGATTTGAAACAGTAAAATTATAGTTAGGGAACATAAAGTCAAGCAAACTATCATTGACATTTAGAGAAGTGTTATTTTCATTTTAAAGAAAATTGATCCATTCAGTCAATCTCCTTTAGGGATTGTCATGAAAGCCTTCCACAGAAGACACCTTATCTTCAACAGTTTCTTGTAAGAAAACTAAAGTTGATGCTTTATTAGCAAAACTGATACCCTGTGGTATCTCGGGGTTTGTCTGAATGACTTGCTATGGCTGCTGGGTTTTAGGAGTATGGCTGCTCATCCAGAGCTGCCATGAAGGCTGGTCCTAAGTTACTGTTGTAACACAACAGTAGATTTGACCATGGTCAGGCAGAGTAGTAGAGTCAAGATCAACAGTCCAACTCTGGTTGTCATGGTCCATGGTCAATGTTACAGTCCAAGCAACATGCACAACATCATTTAGTATTTTGTGCTTTCTGTCCCAGCCTTGCATTTAGCAGTGGAGGCCTCAGCTTGCAGCTGGGGAGTGTTGCATGAAGATGGTGGCAGCTGAGAGACCTGAATTCCAGCTCCACATCTTCTATGGACCTACCTTGCAGGGTGGTTATTTCATCTCTTTCTGCCTCTATTTCCCCTCCCACCCTTCATCTGTCTTGCCAATTTAAGCTGCAATCTTTCTGAGCCTCTGTATATTTTTTCAGTGTGCGGTGCTGATTTCTAGACAGCTTCTCAGTATTATCACAATAAAACTAAATCACTGTGCCTGGGAGAAACCAAGGATTGAGGTCTGGTCTCACATGCACTGATAAATGCCGACATAGTCATTTGTATTACAGTGGCATATAAAACTAGACTTGAGCTTCTCTTACTAAGTACTGTAGTAGGGTGATACTTTCTTCTGTCAAAGAACTGTTCTGTTTTGGGATAGGGCAAAACCTCCAGTTTCTGTGGTACTGACATAGTCTCAGGACACGTGATTTCTATAGTTCTTTAACCCAACTGTCTCAACCACAAAAGTGAAGAAGAATGGCTAGAATGAGCAAAAGCTTAAAACAAACAGCAGAAGGAATCTGAAGACTGCTCAGTGGGGGTGTTGACAGATAGAGGGCTTGCTGAAAAAAAAAAAAAAAACCAACAACAAACAAAACTAGGAGCCTTTACATGGGTTTCAACGAGCTTTGGAGGAAGCCCTCAAACAGCTCTGCTACTTAGTTCTGCTTTAATTCTTGCCTCAATTGGAGAATTCCTCTGTAACTTACAAACAGCACTGCCAAGGGCAACAGTTTGTGTTTAATATCACAGGGGAGTGAAAGGGCTGGGAGGGGAAGAGAAGCCTAAAACTTCTCAAAGACTCTTGCAATGTCTTTTCCTTCCTGTGCTGTGCATTGATCTCCTTTGCTTAGATTAAAACCTCCAGCTTCTGAAAGACACCCACAACTGACAACTATCCCACTAGACTGAAAACCATTTGAAAATGATGCTGCACTGTGGTTTTTTTACAGTCACGCAGTGATCAGAATGGAATAGATTTAAGACAAGGTTATTTACATTAAAAAAATTTGATTGCTTGTCTAATAGCAAAACATTGTTATATGCCATTAAATGATAAGGACTGAATACGGCACAAGGATATCTGTTCATTTCATAACACTGAACACATTTCTTATCCTTCTGACATTACAGTAATTTAACTTTGCAAAGTTATACTCAGATCCTGCTAGTTTTAAATGCTTCTGTACGTGCTTATACAATTCATACTGTGATATCCATTCTCAGAATAACTGTCAAGCCCCCCCTGCTTTAAAGAAGACACAGTATATTTCCCTGAAATGTTGTATACTGCGGCACTAGAGCAAGGAGACTGTTAAAGAATTTAAAAACAATGATGTGGACTATTATTGCCTTGCATGGTAGAAACATCATTTATCAAAATCTCATTCGGCAAATTATATTTCAAAAGAGATCCTGCACAGCACAGGATCGAGGCTTTAGCTTGTTTGGGAAGGGGGGTGTTTGAAGTCTTTCCCTTCTTCTTTTTTTCATATTTCATGTCTAAGGACATGAGTAATGTCCCTGGATATCAGAAAAATGAACACTGTATTCAGCCCTGGTTCAGCCTGGTTGAGTGAGAAAATGCAACACTGAATCCTAAAAAGCA
>NW_008824544.1:667503-682946 GCF_000699105.1 Pygoscelis adeliae | reverse complement strand
TTAGTAACCCTCAGGCTGCGATTCAGCTCGCTTGGGTTTCGGCAGTCACTGAGTCACCGCGATCAGGATCCTGGTCGCTGATGGCTCCCCCTGTAGTCAGTGGGGAAAGATAAGCTCTTGCAGAGACTGACTCACATGTAGGAGGCCTGAATCACCCTGGGGGGTGACATCAGTCGTGTGGAAGAACCCATGTCCAAGATGCATGCCGCTGTGAACGACCCCTTGTACATAAAATTCAAGGAGCGAAATGAATTTTGGTAGAAAAATCTTTCCTTCTCCCTCCCTTTTTTAATAAGGAAATATGTTTGTTTCAAAGGCCAAAACAGAGAAATAGTTGTGTGGTGAGCAAAGACTGGGGAAATGAAGCGGATGCACTTCAGAGCGCTCTTTAATGTCAGGAAAGGGAAATAGGTTTAAGATTATACAGCAGTACAGTAGGTTTGCTCACCTTTCACTTCAAAGGTTCACTCATCTAATCTTCTGTTCCTTTTTGGGTAGTAGGATGGATTTATGGGTTATGCCATTTGCTTGACTATATTTAAAATGGCCTTCCTTATACCAGACTATACTGGCTAACACCAGCCATGGCCTACAAGCCATTTTCTGTGGTACTCTGTGCCAAGTTTTCCTGAGATGGCACAAATATAACCCACGGTACAAAGCACAGGAAACTTCTAAGACAGCCTGAGTGAAAAAAAAAAAAAGAAAAAGTGCCTTAATATCAAACCTTTTGCTTTCACTGGAAAATGCTATTGCAAGAGTGATCTAGGTCAATGAAGATCTGATTATAGCCTTCAAATGCCACCTCTATTAATAGCAGCGATTCCCTGAAACTCTGAGGGTTTGGTGATCCTGGACAGGAGACCATCAGTCAAATCCTGGGGACAATTTTTTTTTCTAGTCCTTTTTTGATGTACACTGACTCAAAAATTTATTTGAATTGCTACATTCTGGTATAAATTAGAATTGGATTCATTCATGTGTGGAGTCTAGGAATATAAATTTCTAGACTGTTTTCAGCCTCAGTGACAAAACATCAAGAAAAGTAGGAAGAAGCAGTATTATACTACTGAGGTCAACTAGCCCTGAAGATTTCTCTTCATGTCTCTCAAACATGCCAGTGCTGTTCAGGTTTAGCTGAAATTCACCTGGGAAACAGAAATTTAACAAGAGTGGTCAATACTGTTTATCCTGGCTTGGTGAAGAACAACGGAGTCGTCTGAGGTGAAATAGTAAATGCTACAGAGCAGTGGATGACCCCAGCAATAAATTGTCAGGTGGTCACATCTCCAATGAACTCACAACGATCTGCAAAATAGATCTGTCCTGAATGTCTATGTGAGGTTGCAGCTTAGTACATCAACAGGCTCATGAAAACCAAAAGTTTGGGTGCGGGCATCACTGTAAACTGTGCTTTTGTCACCTTAGGATTAGGACATTCCATACACCTTTGGGTTAATTTTAGCAAAACTGATATAAGATGAAGATCTTGTGTTTTTTTTTTTTTTTCCCCAACAAACATGGGCCAAATTCTGGAAGGCACTGTGTGTGGAAGGCACTTTTCAACTGAAGAGAAAAATAACGAGGAATAGCAATGTTGTTAAGGAGAAGACATATATTTCTGTGCAGGCCTTAAAGGTTTGATTTTCCTGGACATACGCAGAACATAATCCACAATTAATAACAGACCGTGGATATTTCAGGGAGTGATTTTCTGGGTTCTGTCAGAGTTGGGACACACATCCATGCTGGGTTAACAACATACATACAAAAGCCCCATTTTAAAAGTTTTTTCATTCTTAAAGGCTCTAAGATACTTTTCCCATTGCTCATTAAGATGAGCAATTAAAGAATCTGGTAGATTCTTTTGACCCTTACTGGACATGTCAACTTCACTGATTAATTTAAAGAGCCAGGAAAAGCCCCAAAGAGTCCAGTGGGGGGAAAAAAAGGACAATTCTGTTCTCATTGCATGTACAGATGCTGACAAATAAAGATGACTTTGTAAACTACAGTTTTATAAGGCTTGACTGAAATCTAGGGTACCATCAAGTTTGCCATCCTCTATTTTTCCTGTCTAATGACTGTAATGCATTCAGGGGGGTGGAGGGGTGGGGGGGGGCGGTGGGGGGAGAAAAAGATAAACAGATAAAACAGGTCTTTTCCATCTCTCTAAATTCTGTGTTCTTTGAAGTCATGCACACAGTCACACGGTAATGTCATTTCAATAACACTAGCTTTTCTGTCAAAATCACTACCTTCATCACTGTTGACCGCGAATGCAACAGTATGTGGTAGCCTTGTGTTAAATACTGATAATCTACTGGGTTGCCTTTTCATTTCCAGGGTGCATCCTCTGTTAGGCAAACAAGGCAACATCAAAATGGTTAATAGCAAAACATTTTGCAGAGACCTTAACAAGCAGGGGGTTTACATATTGGTTAGAAATGTTCATGGCAGAATCAAGCTGAGCACAAGTCACTAGCCATGGTTGAGGAGCAACACACTGGGCTCTGCCAGCGAGCAATGCCAGGGTACTGGAGTGTGCACAGTGAATTGTCAAACACATTCTGGGAAATGTAAAAGAAAAAGACTGGATTCTGCCCCATGTACCACCAGGCCAATTAATCAGACACTGCTTGACAAGTCATGAAAAACAGATTCTGTGACATGGAGGGAAAAAAAAAATAAAATAATCAGAATCTGTCATTGTGCCAAATCAATCAGAGTTTGTAGGCTGGATCCTGAAACTCACTTGGCTATATGTTAGAAAAAAAAAAAGGGATAAAACTTTGGACTCTGCCAGTATGCTAATTCATTGGTCGAAACTGATAAAAAGGGGTAAATCACATGAATATAAGTTGTGGCATCCAAATATGGGACTTAAGATTGAAATCTGATACTCTGTAAATCATAAACATTGACATGCTTTAAGGTACATAAGGATTTCTTTCATATTTATCAAACACCAAAAGAATGCATTGTAATGAGCTGCTGTTATCAGACCTATGGCTTCTGAAAATTGCTGATGTTAAGAATTTTGATCAGCATATCTGCCTCCAGTGCAAAATAGATATATTCCTCTCCTTCTGGTTCTGCATAAAATCGTAGAAAGCAGTAGTTTCATACTGATTTACTAGACATAAAAGAAGCTTGTTTGCAATTCTGCATCTATCCTGAAAAAAAAAAAAAGGAAAAAAAGTTGAAATATCAAGCACTGGGAAGCTAGAAATTCTAGCATTTCAGGTTGAATTTTCAGAATTAACTCCATCTTAAATTTTGGTTTTCCTTTTTACCACTCGTTATTTTTTGTCAGTTAATACAACAACAAGAATAATATGAACAGTAACACCTTTTACAAATTCCTGTCATGCTTTCTATTCAAACTGCTGTCATCTTAAGCTATCTCAGACTGTGGGAAATATTGAAATTCTTAGGATGCAGTTGTGAAGTTTCTCCTAAACTGGATGCAACTGCTGAGTTCAGGCATATGTGACTTTAGACCTAGTTGTCTGGTTTCCTTCAAACTTGATTTCTTTTGTAGATCTCATTGAGTCTCGAGGAAAATTGTTTCAGCAGTTCAGTCTTCCAGATGCTTAAATTTGGCAAGATACAGATTAAACTGAGACTAAGTTAATAAAAGGACCACTGTAAAGAAAAAAAAAAAATCCTTTGCATAAATTTTAATAAAACTGCCTAGGAAAAATACCTATGCTTTTCATATTCCTTAAACATTTTCCCGCACATTTTGCTTAATAATTAGGTTACCACATGAAAAGCAAAGAACAGTCCCCAATTTTAAAACAGTTGAGCACATACTCAACTTTCTGCATACAACTGCAGCCGATTGAAACCTTCAAAACAAATAGGACTACTCCCTAATATAAATGCACCTAGGCATGTTCAGAGGTCTGTGTTTCAAGTTTTGATAGTTAATCATTTTTTATTTGTCCTAATTACATTTTTAATTGAAACATACAAGAAAAAATGTGTTAGGTTCACTCTTGAATAATTCACACTCAATCATCCTAACTTAAAAAAAAAACCATAAAGCCCCAAACATTTACCTTTCAGTTGAATCCAAGCATGGATAGGTCCAGCCCCTCAAATTTATTTTGAGAAAGTTATGAGTGTCTGAAAAGAAAGGGGAGGGAGTAGGCTGGAACTGACTTATGAATGCCATATTGTGTAGCTAAATCCTGTTTCCCTCTGTTATTACAGAATGTTGCTCCTTCCCTGCAGATTAACAAATAAAGAAAAATATATACTAGAAAGATTCCAGTCTTTCCAAACTATGTATTATACACACTGCTTATGATTGCTTTGATCTTTTCAATTTCAAAATTGTAAGTCTATTAAAGGTTTAGTACACTAAGAATCAGGAGCTAATCTTACATTAAAGTGATTTGACTCACAATAGTGTAAAATGTTGATACAACCATATATGCAATTTATTTAGATGCCATGAAAAGACCTCTGAAATGGTGGTCTCACTTTTCAATAACTACAAGGAACATACCTGTGTCTGACAGTTTCCTTCTGTAAAGAAGCCGGCAGGGTTTTGACCTGAGACATGGGCAACCTCAGATAAATGAACTTCACCAAAATCATAGAATCATAGGATCATAGAATCATAGAATCATGGAATCACAGAATGGTTTGGGTTGGAAAGGACCTTAAAGATCATCTAGTTCCAACCCCTTGGCCATGGGCAGGGACACCTTCCACTAGACCAGGTTGCTCAAAGACCCATCCAACCTGGCCTTGAACACTTCCAGGGAGGGGGCATCCACAACCTCTCTGGGCAACCTGTTCCAGTGCCTCACCACTGAAGAATTTCTTCCTTATATGTCCATGTCCATCACTTTCACTGCAGTTAGCTTGGCCTGTTACTTAGGCAACTCCATAGAAACAAAGAATAAAACAAACAAAAAAAACCAACCAAGGTAACATACATTTGGAGTTGCTAGTGTTATGTTCTTGGTAAAATGAACTTGGTTTCTGTGTAGTCAAGAGGTATGCTATCATGTGAGTAACGGTAACTCTTCAATGCTGTATGTACGGTTCCTTGCAAAGGACGAATCAACTCTTTTGTGATCCACAAGATGAAAATGTCTCAGCCCAGGGACCGTCAGGATGTGCCTGAGGTGAATTAACATGAGTGCAGAAATCACAAAACTGTATAATTTATTGTGGGGGGTATTTCTGCTCCTCAAGCCCTGATGTCAATCATTCATGTTAACTGGACAGTGAAATAATTCCTTGGAGAGTGTGTGGTTTGGTTTCCTCTAATGAATGGGCAACCTAAGTGTTTTATGGCTTCTGGTCCCAAGACTTAGGATTTGATCCCACAAGATGTTGAGCAGTCTAGTTCTGATCCTAAATTGACTTAAAACATACATCTAAAGTGCTTTGCTGGGTCATTGCCAGATTAGTCAGCACCTTCCAGGACCAAACCTTCAGTGCTATCTGAAGAAGAGATAAAAACTTGCTCCTTTCCTCTTGCATGTCTCAGGTTCTAAACCTGACTGCTAACATGGAAGGAGTTAATTACACCAGCACAACTTCCCCCTCTTTCCTCTGGTGAGTAGTATTTATTGGTGCGATAAAAAACAAAGAGAGGTTTCAGGCTTCCTAGACTCTACCTTCTCATGCAACTACAAACATCTGTATAGATGCAGAAGCCAAAGCCATCATAGTGGGCAACTGGTTTTGTTCCTCCCTATGCAACAGTAACAGTGAGAGAAACCCCAGATGAAATAACACACCTCTAAGCTGTTAATTCCCACAGCTTGATTTCACTGAGTAGCACAGGAGAAAAGACTCTTGAAAAATACTTGAAAATTTCATGGTGGAGTAATAAATATTTTGTCAAATATTCTAGTATATACATTTGATAAAGATGCCATTTTCTGTTTTCTTTTAACTTATGATATGAAATACTTGGATAAAATTTCAAGGTTTTTTTGTTTGGTTGGTTTGCAGTTTTTTCACTTTTAAATGTATCAGACATGCTTTGGTCCTTAGTAAACCTCTTTATGATGGCCTGCTATGTGATAAACACATGGTATGTCATCATTGTGTCATGAAGAAGCAAGTATTCATCATTATCAATGTCATGTGTTTATAAGACTAATGTTTATAAGCATGATATAGGGTCTGAACATTTCTGAAATTCAGTGACTACAATTTTTGATAAATAATAGAATCATTACTAAGTAACTCGATAATGACCTTTGTTTTACATATTTTGGGCTTCAAATCATAGCAACTCCTTTGCATTTTGTCTGACTAAATAAAACCCTTATCCATTACCTGGCTTCGTTAGTACTCTTTCAGTGTCAGAAATAAATAAATAATAACTTAATGCACCTCTGAAGGGATAGAAATGACATGTAAGTTGTTTTTCAGCTCTCAAAATGATAATGGCTAGAAGTGTTGCTTTGAACCCAAACCTGAAACCCTCAGTAAACCAAATATTGATCACAGTGATGATGTTGTGCTGGAACAACTTACTCATTTATTTCATGTCAAGTGCTGCATGAATTTTGCTGTTGCTCAAATGAAAAATACAAAGCTCACTTCACCAATATGTATTATTCACTTTCTTATAAAAATCAGTGTCTGACCATCACATGCAGAGAAAAAGCTTAAGAGAAATCACCCAGAGACAGAGCTGTGTAATATACATTAGTTTCAAATTGGGAACATATCTGTATAGATTTTAACCTGATCTTTTCCAAACAACTAAAAAAAGGCAAAGAGTCTGTATTTAAATGGTCTGGAGGGTTGTTGCTAGACAGAATGTGGGGGTACTAGATTCCTGCAGAAGGTCCTGAAGGAATGACTTGATAGGAAGGAGGGAACAGTAGTAGAGGGACTATTTTACTTTAGGATTGTTAAGAAATAGCAGAAGCGTTTATGTAACAGTAAAATCTCCTTCCTCCAGCTGCTACATATGCAAACTGCAGGTCCTTCCAAAGTCTCAATGAGACAAAGGCATAGTACTCTGTTGCAGTTCTTTCCATGACCTAATATCATTTTCTGGAAAATTATTGGAAAATAAAGAGATGGTTTTGAGAACAGAAATATTTCGTTGTTATGTGTTTCTAATCTACAAAGTTTTGGAAAGATTAATATTCCACTTTCTGCTTGGTTTTTACAGTTGGTGATATTTTCATATCTTTTTTCAACAGTCCAAATTATTTAATGAAAATCTTCAGCCAAACCTTTTTAGATGCCCTCCTTATTACCAAAACCATCTTTTATGTTTAACACAACAGAAGTTGAAAAGTTTATTTCCAATTTGAAAATAAGTAAGAAAAGAATTCTAAGTTAAAATCTGATTAAAATTTGTCAGAGAGTTAAAAAAGAAGGAAGTGCCAATGTGGACATGTCAAGATAAAACCTTGTGATTAATCTGTTCTTTCACTTATGGTTGTTGCAGAGGTGAGCAGGTCTCACACCACATGTGAGATACCAATACTCTCTTGTATTTCGGTGATGTGTAGGAGTCTTTGAAGATGTGTCTGTGAGTAAAGAGTTTTTTCACCTTGTTTTTCTCCAGAAGGAATAAAGCCCAAGGTTCAACCCATTCTGGTGAGACCACACCTTGAATACTGTGTTCAGTTTTGGGCCCCTCACTGCAAGAAGGACGTTGAGGTGCTGGAGAAGGGCAACGAAGCTGGTGAAGGGACTGGAGAACAAGTCTTCTGAGGAGCGGCTGAGGGAACTGGGGTTGTTTAGCCTGGAGAAAAGGAGGCTGAGGGGAGACCTCATCACTCTCTACAACTACCTGAAAGGAGGTTGTAGCGAGGTGGGTGTTGGTCTTTTCTCCCAAGTAACAGGCAATAGGACGAGAGGAAATGGCCTCAAGTTGCACCAGGGGAGGTTTAGATTGGATATTAGGAAAAATTTCTTCACCAAAAGGGTTATCAAGCATGGGAAATTGGAACAGGCTGCCCAGGGAAGCGGTGGAGTGACCATCCCTGGAGGTATTGAAAAGACGTGTAGATGTGATGCTTAGGGACATGGTTTAGTGGTGGACTTTGCAGTGTTAGGTTTACGGTTGGACTCGATGATCTTAAAGGCCTTTTCCAACCTAAATGATTCTATGACTCTATGATTCTGTTCCTCTGTGCTATCAAGTAGTGGTCCAAGAATCACGTAGTTTTGTGCCTTGTTTACCTGTTGGCATCATCAGCCACTGGGGTAAGAACTGATTAGGGCCGACTTTCAAACCTTAGCTATTTTAAGACTTTCTCATGAGATTAGCCTCTTCTGCAAAACACCTAAGGAAGAAGTGACTTATCTTGCCTGAGACCTTTGAAACCTGTTGAAACAACTAAGGAGAAAATACAGAGCAAGTAAAATTCAGTGAGGAACATATTTCTATGAAAATGTCAATAAGCAAAAAATAGACCTTTCATCAGCTTCTGGCTTCTGATTTGGAAAGTGGTTTAATCTGAACAGTGACTGGAAGGGTTTTTGTCTGTTTCAGAGCCATTCTGCCTTATTGATCTCCCCTAGAGAACTAGAATGAAGTTGCTGGGATGCTTTGAATTAGGGCTCAAGGCGGAAAACTCTGATTCTTCATGGCCAGAAAGCACAGCAGGATCTCATGGAGCTGGTATTTAATTAAAGAGTTTGGTTCTGTCTTCTTAATTCTAATAAAAATTAGAATTCTGAAAAAAAGAGTCTGAGACATAAGTGGACTATATCTTTGTCTCTGTAAAATCAGCCTCTCCTCAACAGACTGCAGGTTGCAAAGATGTCTCTTTTTCTTCCTGAGCTTGTCTCAGAACTGGAGTGGGGAAACCACTACTGAGTCAGGTCAGGTCTCTGCACAGTCTTGCCATATCTGCCCCTGTGCTTGAGACAGTATGTCTCATAGAGAGGTAAAGCTTATTTTTCTCTACAATGCACCTTATTAACCTACTATACTGATTCTGGACCCAAAACCCCACATACTGGATTTACCAGTTTGGATTGCAACTAGCTTGGGGGCTTCTGCACTTGGTTCCTAGTCCCTTGGTAGATGTGTCCAGAGAAAGTTTTCTCATGTAAAGCAAAGAAACAATAGCATTATGGCTTCTCTTCACAGGGTAGGAGACAAACCTTCAGTGCCCTGTTTGTCTCTTGGATGACTTAGGTAAACTGTAGGTGACCACAGAAATCTATTGAAATGTAGAATTCACAATATCCTGGAGAGATTGGAAACATGATCTTAAGAAGAACATAATTTTGCAGGACTGGCTTAGGTCTGTGGGCCATCCAAGTTCACTCTCCTACTCCTGACAAGAGACAGATCTGGTATGTCAGAAAGAGAAACAAGATGCCTTCCCTTGGGGATAATTAATTCCCATATCAAAATTGAGTAAAGCCTCAGCTCCTCAGGATTATTTCTGAATTCTTATAGTAGGATGCCCTACTACAAAAATATGTGCACACACACAAGCTAAGATTGTAAATAAGTTAACAGGATATATTTTTAATAACAATTTCTGCAAGTGCAATACAGATTTAAAACTTTCTCTACTTCATCTGGTATGTCTGATGAGTCATTTGAGTTTAATTTTTGGAGACAAGCATAGCTGGCTTGGATGTGAGTTTCTGCAGTCAAGCCCAGCATGTGTCTGCAGTTCTTTGTAAAAACATTAGTTCTTATGATGTTGTAGGGTCAGGCATAAGTTCCAATGAGCTATATACAATACCAGCAGAAGTGGTTTCTCCTCCAAATTTAAGCTTCGGTCCAGACCTAACTATACATTCAACTATAAAACTTTCTGAAGTGATTGCTAAAAACAGGTTATGACCTAAAGATTCCACTTCTTATAAAAATAAAAAGGAAAACAGCAACCCAGCAACAGCTGTTGTTAACAAGTTTCAGATGCCCGGCTTGCAACTCTGCATGGGAGTAGATCTGATTTAGGCTAATGGCAGCAAGTTTCCTTATAAAACAACATCAACAAAACTTTTCTCAGAGCCCCGGTGGGTTTGCACGGTCACATGCCCTTGATCCTATGATATAGTCTCTTTTTTTAATTATTATTTTCTTTTTTTTCCCAAAAGTTTCGCTAAAGTTAATATTCATCAAAGAACAGATATAACTCTAAAGAAGCCATCCTAGATTATATACGAAATTCAATAACTACTGAATAATGGGAGTGCCACAAAACTCACACTAGAGGCTGAAGGCTTAGGATGAGTGAAATGATTAGGAAAACAGCATAGAGATATACCTCTGATGTCAAATATTTCTGACCAGATTTATTTGCCAGGCTGAGTTGTGGTGTCATCCTAGGTGAAGTACTGTCGTGTTACTGCTTTCTCCCTGTAAGCAAGAACCAATCCTGTGAGAAGATCCAAATTTGACCAAAGGTGGACCGACCTGTTCCCACGTCTTCTTTAAATGAATACTCCAATGAAATATTCAACTTCTAAAGGCAGGTTTTGTTACTACACAAAGTAGAACCAAGTAAGAAAATCCAGCTCTGTTGGGCAATGAAGATAAAATAAAACAGTTCAAGAACAAACGTTTTCCCCTTCTCACTGTGCCCTTGCATGTCAAACACTTTTCTCCCTGCTGCCCAGATGCAGACTCTTTATTAAGCCATGTGGTACCTTCACCGTGGCCATTACTGTTCAGGTAAGACATGAACAAACTAATCCAATATTCTGTTCTCTTTTAAATAATTTTGCATTCCCTCACAGTGATGCAACCTTATATGCCTGGATGTACATAGTATATTTTTAACACAGTAATGGCTGTATGAAAGAGCTTCACACAGGACCTCAACAAGGACTTTGTCCTCCAGCCTCTGGCACCTCCTTGACTTGCAGTGTGAAGGGTCTGAGTTCATGTTCTGCTGATTCAGGAAATGAATCTGGACCACATATTTTCAGATAGGCTGTGAAGGCAGAGGTGAGGTTTTTTATATGCTTGTGATAAAACTGTTCCATTTTCTATATCATCTTTAAGTATAACTAAGCCAGAGGAAGGGGAAAAAAAGGTGCCAAACTGACCTCAAGAGTGTAGGTTTTAGTCAAAGGGGGGCAGGTTATACAGGACAAGAACTGTGACAGCAGATTATATAGTATGATGGTTATGACATCTTCTTACAATGTGGAAGGCTTTAGGCTAAAACTTTTCTTTAAAACCAAAGTAGAACAATTTGGTTCTGAACATCATGTTGCAGATGGAAGTACCTTACTCACAGTTTGTAAATCAGATACCATCTCCTTATTTCTGTTGTTGTGGATGTTGCTTTTGAATGTTGTCTGAAAAAAAAACAGAATTTATTATGGGAAAGACAAAACAAAACATATTGGTGAGCAAAAAGTAATCCTTGGTTTCCGTCTGGTTAGAATTCCTTACAGTTGACCTGGATTTGCAAGTACTTTCAAATCCACTTACTTGCATTTTTTTAATATAAAACTGTTTCAGGTATTACTTTCTTCCTCTCCTATGTACTCCATTTCTCAAGTAATCATCAGGTGCATTATTATTAGTGTTTAAGATTTTTTTTTTTTATATTTGGATGTGGAATATGTGCTCAGCACTGGTGAGGCCACACCTCGAATACTGTGTTCAGTTTTGGGCCCCTCACTACAAGATATTGAGGTGCTGGAGCGTGTCCAGAGAAGGGCAACGAAGCTGGTGAAGGGACTGGAGAACAAGTCTTATGAGGAGCGGCTGAGGGAACTGGGGTTGTTTAGCCTGGAGAAAAGGAGGCTGAGGGGAGACCTCATTGCTCTCTACAACTACCTGGAAGGAGGTTGTAGTGAGGTGGGTGTTGGTCTCTTCTCCCAAGCAACAAGTGATGGGATGAGAGGAAATGGCCTCAAGTTGCGCCAGGGGAGGTTTAGATTGGATATTAGGAAAAATTTCTTCACCAAAAGGGTTATCAAGCATGGGAAATTGGAACAGGCTGCCCAGGGAAGCGGTGGAGTGACCATCCCTGGAGGTATTGAAAAGACGTGCAGATGTGGTGCTTAGGGACATGGTTTAGTGGTGGACTTTGCAGTGTTAGGTTTACAGTTGGACTCGATGATCTTAAAGGCCTTTTCCAACCTAAATGGTTCTATGATTCTATATTGCTTTATGACAGATACATGGTATATTTTTTTCATAGCAAACCTCTGTGTTCCCACAGTTATTAAATCACACACACGACACATTTTCTCACACATAGAAATGGAAAGAATTCTACTGTCTATCCAAAAGACAATTATATTCTTTTGGTAGCAATCATAAATAGTCCTCCTAATTCTTCCCTGGGACAACAAACACTGATAAGTTTCATCCAGACGATGTTGAATTCCTTAGCATTAATACACATTCATTATATCCAACTAGGTTACTCCATTGATTATGAATTGCAGCATGATCAAGCACTCATGCTGTTATAGGTTACATCTTGATGGGGTTTAGACTCAGAAATATTAGGGAGTAGGGTGTATATTGTAGAATAACATAAGAAAATAAGTATTTCAGTGAAAAACAGTCTCACTAGATTTTTTCACTTTCTACCCAGACTTAAGCTACATAGCAGAGTTCTTCATACCCACCGCTTTGGTGAATGAAGACATTTCTGAATGTCTGAGTCACTTTCATGCTGTGTAAGGTCTGGGGGTGGCTCGCAGGCCACCGCTTCGCATGTATTGCTTGGTTCAGATCAACACCGCTGAACCTGTCCCAGATAGTTTCAAAATCATTCAGAGTCCCAAATGTTCAAAGCCTGAACAGTGAATGAAAGTTGAACTCATTCAAGCACACCTGTGAAAGGGAAAGTTTCATGACAATTTTGCGTTTATTACTTTTCCAAGGAAAGGATGAAGCTTTCTTCTCTCCACCCTGCCTGAGACTAACACACTAGAAGAATAAATTCATTCTCTGTGCATGTATGTGCTAAACTAAACTCCCTCTTTGGACCTTCTCCCTTTCTCTCGAGCACTTGTTTGCTCCGAAATGTGCAATACACTCACCATGTTTTAATATTACTAATTCTTAAAGCAACATCTAACACAGATCTTATTCATGGCAACATAATGCCAGCTCTGTTAATGAGTCACTGGGGTCTAAGTTCATCCCTCTGAACTCTAGCTGCCTGAAAGCAGCCTAAGTTACCCATCTATGATCCCTATAGGCACGAGACAGGCACCTCCAGAGTACTATTCCTCCCAGTCCGAGAAAAATTGTCCAAAATAGGTAGGCTGACATGTCTTTAGAAATGCCTGTGCTTGTGCGACAGCATTCAAATCTCTTTTCCTCAGTTAAGCCATTTTAACTCTGGAATTATTATGCTGCTTTGCCTCACAAGACTGTCACTCAGATTGTTCACAAACTGCTTTGAAGTTGGAAAGTATTGAGTAATGACTCAGAATTGTGGCCTCCCTCTAATGACAATGGATACCAGTTTTGGTTGATGTGCTAAATAGGAAATAAAGACATAAGCAAAAAAACCCAATGTGTTTGTTAGGCTGTGAAATATGAAGTGAAAGTATCCTCTGTGTTTTAGATGGGTAAATGTAAAAGTGCAAATATTAGTACCTGAAAATAATGTACTGTTTTAGCAGTGAACTCGTATGAGATAGCTGCAATGAGAAATTTGTATCAGCTTTAGAATTCAAGAATAAAACTGAAACATAGGTTATTTACATCTTTATCAAAAATGGATTTATAATCTTGGTCTTTACACTTTAAGACAACACTTTCCTGTTGAGAAATCAAACTGTTTGTCCATTGAATTCCTTTCCCTTTTCAATTTTTAAAGACTATTTTTAGCTCAAATTTAGACTTATATCAAAGAAAGAAAAATTCTTGGAAAAAATAGTTGCTTTCTAAGTAGTTATAATGAAATCATGTATTTTAAGGACAACTGTATCCAGTGCCAGTAAAAAAGTACAAGGGATGTATGTATCTCATCTTATATAGAACCAGAGGGGAAAAAAATGAACTTCATATGAGAGACATACAGAAATAGAGAAAGACAGACAAAAAGAATATGGAGGAAAGAAACACAGTGCTATCTCATTAAAAAAAACAAAAACCACACACACCAAAGGTCATTCTTCAGGTTTTTTTTCCTTCTATTTTCTTTTTTTCTTGTTGAAAGAGGGGGACTTATGAAAAAAATGAACCAGAGGAATCTAAAATCATAGAATCAGAAAATGGTTTGGGTTGGAAGGGAGCTTTGAAGATCATTGAGCCCAGCCACCCTGCCATGGGCAGGGACATCTTCCACTAGACCAGGTTTCTCAAAGCCCCGTCCAACCTGACCTTGAACACTTCCAGGGATGGGGCATCCACAACTTCTCTGGGCAACCTGTTCCAGTGTCTCACCACCTTCATCGTAAAAATTTCATCCTTTTGTCAAGTCTAAATCTACCCTCTTTCATTTTAAAACCGTTGTCCCTTGTCACTACAGGCCTTGGTAACAAGTCTCTCTGTCTTTCTTATAAGCCCCCGCTAAATATTGAAAGGCCACAATAAGATCTCCCCAGAATCTTCTTTTCTCCAGGCTGAACAATTGATAACAATCTAAACTAACTTTGGTTTTGATCAAAAATAATGAAAACCTGAAGAGCAAAGGAAATTTAATTTAGTATTTTTGAGAGTTTCTTCACCCTTTGGGAAAATTTAAATTTGTCACACACATGCACCACCACCACCCCACACACACACACACACACCTTCCTCCTCATTTTTGTTTTTTGTTTAAAGAAAGTTTAAGGTGACAATATTTGCCTCATTTATTTCTCTATAAATGATTCATAATAATGTGTGTACATAGCAAATTCAGATTATGTGGGTATGAAAATGCATGTTCTTACATAAAGGAGTGAGAAAATCAATTGTGTTTGGCATCAGTACTTGTAGACAGGAGTACAGTTAAAATCAGGTGGGTGGCTTTGTGGTAACTGTAGGGGGAAAAATAAATTCTAAGAAATAAGAGGGGGTTAGTAGCTATCTGGAAAAAGGTGGGTTATTTTTAGACCTAAGGAACATACTATGCTAATATGAATGTTTAAGACTTGAACAGTGCTTTGGTGTAAAAGGTCAGGTTCTCAAATCCCATTCTTTAGGCTGACTTCTTATGCACATGAAAAGAGGTAATAATATAAAAAAGACAATATTAATTCAGGTACAATAATTTAATTTACTATGTAGGATTAAATTGCATTTTATTTATTAGTGTAACACCATTAATTTCATATTAATGGAATGTATTGGATTAAGGTCTGTGATAAATAAACAGCAGGTAGGGCAAGAAATCTATTCTTCACTGCCCATTCTTGATAGGGATGACTTTCATGTGTCCCTAAAATTGATGTATCCTTCCACAACATCCTCCCCTGTTTTCCTGTCCAGCAGACTGGGCTGTGCCAACCATTAATGGCACAGAGTAGCAGTGTTCAAAACATTTAGAAATACCTGCAGG
>NW_008824544.1:664786-667455 GCF_000699105.1 Pygoscelis adeliae | reverse complement strand
GGGAGGGAGGGCGGGAGAAGAAGAAAAATCTCAGTAAGCGCCAGTTATAAACTCTTACCTCTTTCTGGATGGATGACTGATTTCCTAAAGTGGCTTTGGGGCAGATGAACAGTTGTTGGTTCAGTTTAACCACTGAGTACTATCCAACAAAACTGAAGGACAATTGCTATGTCATATTTACAGTATTTCCAGGGACACAATGTGGCAGTCACTCTGGAGAGTGGCACATGGGGGAACTGAGGACCTTCAGTGCTGTAAAAAAAAAAAATAATTAAAAAACCATCCCCACAAACAGGTACACTTTGGACTATTAATCCTACTCCAGATATATCTCCACTGTAAGAACACCTATAGTAGGTGCCACAGTTGCAAGTAGGGGTTTGTATTCTTCAGAGGGTAATGGCAACACTAAAATATGCCCAGCTGACCCTGGGCTGACCCCAAGCTCTGCATAAAATACTGCACAGACTGTATGAACCTAATTGTAGGACCCAGGTTGCATTGGCCAATCTACTGAGATGGAGGTACCAAGTGCACTGCGTAATACAGGAAAGTAAAAGCCTTTGACTACAGCTCATTGAGTCGTAGGTAATATCAGTATGACCTATATGACAGTGTTTCTCTCACCTCCTTGAGTTCTTACCACAACATTGCAGTGTTTCTGTTTCACGTGTGGGGACACATGAACAATTTTTTCCTATGAAACGGCATTGAGAGAGGCGTGGGTGATCTAGTTGACCAAGGAGAGCTGAGTTCTTCCATTCTAACTTAAGTCATATTTAGTGTTGAGGTTAAGTGAGAGAGTCCTAGGAATATATAATTCATCCGAAAACGGCAAAATGAAACATGTTCTTGACGTGCCTTTTCCTGTCCATTGGATTGTTAGACAGCATATACCATTCACTTACTTACACTAGATGCCTAATTTTGGATGTCAAAGGAAAATGAAATCTTTCGCAACTAGAATGAAAATGAGCCAATAAAGTGATTTGGCCATGAAAAAAAACAATTAGCAATTTAAGGGTGTCACATCAGTTGTTTCTCACAGAGACAAAGAAGACAGTGCCTTTTACAAGCACACCTCAGCCTTTGTGTGGAGTAATATGGACAAGGCTGATTATGCATGTACAAGAAAATTAGTTTAAAATAGGAGAGGAAAGCTGGAAGGGGGCATAAGTCTAGGAATAGGTACAGTGGTCTATAAATACATTTGGGAGTTGAATGCAAAAGAGAGACAATCTAAACTACAAAGTTATCATGAATAAGGATGATATAAATTGTCCATTAGTACATTTAGGCTGAAAATAGGGATATGATCATATGTTTTAGCAAGAGGCTGACCTATATAAAGCAGGATTCACCATCCAATTCCATGTGCCTATGATACAGGCTGTGCAATCTCCTTAGCTATTCATGTCTCATTATACATGACACATCCTTCTTGATTCATATTAGCCACAGAATGCTGTTTTTTGCTGACTGCATCTTTCTCTTAAAAGACATTAAAAAGGGTAAGGGAAGTAAGAAGAAAACCCGTAACTGTGAAAGTAGGAAAAGAAAAATAAGCTTAGTGCAATGTGTGCATGTGTGTGCTCATTTGCAGATGTCCCTAACGCTAAACACAGTGTAAAACATTTAGTCAGAAATGGATTAAGACATCAGGCTGGAACTGAAGTTCAATTTTTTATCTGTCTCACAGTTCTTAATGGATTTGAGATTTCTTAGCTTATAAAGTATCTCAGAAAATGCATTGAACACTAAGTCAAAACTTGTAGTCAACCATCTCACCTTATAACAACCTTATCTAAGAGCTGTGTCCTCAGACATATGCTAGAAGTAATTTTCCTGTTGTTTAAACACAGAACAGGTAGATGCTGGGCAAAGTTTCAGAAAAAGTTTATTTGTTCGGCTCAATGGCTCCAGCTTGGGACAAGGTATTGAATTTCTAGGCCACAAAGACTGAGCATTTAGTCTTTGACCTAGTGACTAATCCAGTTACTCCTTGGAAGAACATCCCACCCAGAGGCATATCTTGAAAGGCAGAGTCCATGCTAATCAGTGCAATAGCATGACCTACATCCTACCACAAAAATCCATGTATGTGAAATAACCCTGTGAGGCCCGGGGCACTCCAGAGGTTAAAATAAGAAACATATTTACTTAATAGTTAGCTAAAGCCCTAAGAAAAGCTCTTATAATTATAAAAGCTCCCAACCTCTTTTCCATCCCCCCTTCTTCCTCCTTCCTCTGAAACTACAAAGAGAACACAGACCAAAATACTGGTTTAGGGCACAAAAAGGCATCCAGTTAGATCTTTTGGGGTTAGATGATGAGATGCAATTTACTGTTTCAAAGGTCAGAAAACGTGATGAAAAATGAATAAAGAGACCAAGAGAGACACCAAACAAATTTCAGCAGCAGAGAACAGCAGAGCAGAGACTCTTGCAGATGTGACTAAGGCAAGGTAATGATACCTTTACAGAGTAGGATGGGGTCCAAAGCCTGTCCAGTTCACCCTGGTGACAGGGCCAAGATGTCTGCCGGAGTAAGGTGAGCAAGGATTGGGCAAACAGGTATTTCTTATAGACAAATGTCACAAAAGATGCTTCTGTTTATAGATACAACCAGCTCTCATTCTTCTGCAGACTGCCTTTGAATTGCACTATTTT
>NW_008824544.1:662551-664752 GCF_000699105.1 Pygoscelis adeliae | reverse complement strand
GAACCTACAGGGGACATGTATGGAGCACCTTTTGCTCAACAGTGATAGTGTACTTTAAAAGCAATATACTTTAAAAAAAAAAAAAACCAACCAACCAAACAACTTCTCAAAAGTCCCAGCAAGAGAGTAAGTTTTTGTTGTTGCCCATACATAGAAGATAAGATAGAAGTAGCTGGAGAAGGTGGATCCCTAGGACTTGCTCAAGACACCAGTGTACTCTTCTATTCTAATACTGTTCCCAGTACTCCCAGAAGAAAAATACCAACATTCCCCCTGAGTGCACCCATGGAGAGATTTTCAAGGACTCCAGTTATGTGTGATCTAAGATATAGCTTCCCTGCCTCCAAATAGGAGCACCTCCAGAACTTTTTTCTTTTATCATCCCTGAAAGACAGGAAGGGCAGTGTTGTTATGATAAAATTGCAAGTGAGAACCAAAGGTGTGGAGAAACTACATCAAAAAGTTTTCACCAAAGTGGGGAACCAAACCCAAGGAGTCCTACAGTCAAGAATAATCTTCCTTATTCTTTTCATAGTCTTTGGTCTATTATAATCTCAAAATATAACCTAGTCCTTGTCGTGGTTTAACTCCAGCTGGCAACTAAGTACCACACAGCCACTCGCTCACTCCCCTGTGGTGGGATGGGGCAGAGTATCAGAAGGGTAAAAGTGAGAAAACTCGTGGGTTGAGATAAAGACAGTTTAATAGGTAAAGCAAAAGCCACGCATACGAACAAAGCAAAACAAGGAATTCATTCACTGCTTCCCATCGGCAGGCAGGTGTTCAGCCATCCCCAGGAAAGCAGGGCTCCATCACGCATAACGGTGACTTGGGAAGACAAACGCCATCACTCCGAATGTCCCCTGCTTCCTTCTTCTTCCCCCAGGTTTATATGCTGAGCATGACATCACATGGTGTAGAACATCCCTTTGGTCAGTTGGGGTCAGCTGTCCCAGCTGTGTCCCCTCCCAACTTCTTGTGCACCCCCAGCCTGCTCACTGGTGGGGTGGGGTGAGAGGCAGACAAGGCCTTGACTGTGTGTAAGCACTGCTCAGCAGTAATGAAAACATCCCTTTTAGTGTTATCAACACTGTTTCCAGCACAAATTCAAAATGTAGCCCCATACTAGCTACTGTGAAGAAAATTAACTCTATCCCAGCCAAAACCAGAACAGTCCTCAAATAGAGAACCTGTGTGGTCACGAACTACTGCTATGTATTTCCTATATATCCACATACAGAAATAAATCATAATGCATTTATGCAAATACTTACTATATCAGAGCATGATTTTGGTGCCTGAGAGGGAACTGAACCCCTCTGTAGTTCATACTTTATTCTTGTTTTATTTTCAGGTAATGGACATCTTTCTTCCCTTCGCCTGTCTGTGGAAAAGTTAATGAAACTGATGTTGAACAGGGAAGAGTTAGAAACATTGATGGCACTGACCCTGAGAAATTAGAATCACAAGCAGAGGATATCAGCATGGGATTAAGACTGGGTAAATGAAAACCCATAAGTAATCTGTAGGGAATAATATATATTCTAAACAAAGTTTAAAATGGACTGGAATTAGGAAAGGAAGCCAACTCCCTTTAAATCTCGTGTTCATTATGAAGCCAACACTTCAAGAAGGGAAGCAATAAGCAGAGAACCAAGATATCTATTAAAAAAAGAAAAACAAAACAAAACAAAACAAAGAAAAGCAGCTTTTGGATCTTTTCAGTGCCTCATAGGGTAAAGCAAGCAAACAAACAAAATCAAGAAAATCTCAATAGAGCGCTAAAACATTAAATTATTCACCTCTGCCATCCTTGTCTTCAACCATTTGTATACCTCATTTTTCCCTCACTCATGAAATACCCCACACCTTGATCAGTTTTGCTGTGAAAACCACCTTCTCCAGGGAATATTAAAATTAAAAAAACCAACAACTTTTTAAGTGGCTTTGCTGATTGTACCTTACAATTTAAACAACTCACTTTTTCTGCCATCAGAAGACAGTAGAGAAGTAGAGGAAAGTTAGAGGAAAGGAAAAAAGGAGAAAAGATAAAAGGAGAAAAATAATGGGCAGACAGATGGACATTACCCGGCAAAGCCCTCTTATACTGCAGTAGAACTGCTTACATGTTAAGCAGATGTTGATGCATTTTTCTGGACCAAGGTCTGAAAGAAGTTAGGGTGTGATGAAAAACTCATTGG
>NW_008824544.1:660645-662522 GCF_000699105.1 Pygoscelis adeliae | reverse complement strand
CTTTGGAGAAGCCCTAAATCTGACATGCTACACAACAAGTATAGAGAGACATAGGTACCCGTAATTATTTGCAGACTTGAAGTCCATCCTATAGTTCATACATAGTAACTAAGGGTATTTCACCCACACTGATTTCTTTTGCATGCTGCAGTATGAGAGACATTGACCCTCTCCTTCCTCTTCCTGAGAACAAACACATTACCCTGTGATGCTAATACATCTTTTGTCATTTGGCATTATTTCAGGTGACTTCTCTGCTATTCAATCATGTGAGATAGCCAGAAAGATAAATGCATCTGGGGATAGCAAAGAACAATACAGCAGTATTTTAATGTGTCCTGGGTTTCTCTCTTTCTTTTTTTTTATTTTTAATTCCCCCCTTTAAAGTTTACTTGACAACTGCATTTATTTCATGTTGCAGTTGTTACAGGTTAACAATATTGTTTTATCGGGAAACATTTATCTTCAGGAAGAAAGTTATCCTAATACAGGAGATATCTTATCCAAGGACAAATAGAAAGAGGAACATTTCCAGAGGGTAATGTTAATGTCCCTAATGCTATAAAAATAAATGAAATCTGATTAACACCACTAGGAAGAAGTAAGTCATAGCTTGTATATAAAATATAGTTGCCTTGATTGGGAGCATTATTTTTTGGCAGTTTAAGGCAGTGCATTAAAAGATGTGATGGCATTAAAACTATGAAAAATATCTTAGTGCTTTGGCATTATAAATAGAGCTTGAAATCTGGGAACCTGGAGAGCTTTTAAAGTCAGCTTTTCTGCCATGAGAACAAGTAACACGCTACACATCCCCAAGTCCTCAGATTTCTGGGACTGGCATGGAAAATGACACTTGCCCTGTGGGGAAAGTTGGGCTGTATGGCAATGGGGACTTTGGGCACCTCTTGTTCCTGGATGTAGATTCATCAGAGGGCTCTTCCAAATGCCAGTATACTCTAGAGAAGTCTCTGATATGCTCCAGGATGCATTGTTTAAAATGACCTTACCTTACACAACTTCTGAGTGGACTGCAAAGAAGTGAGCAGGTTTGCACGTACCCTTCAGCCTCCTCATCTCTGTAGAGGGTGGAATGCCCAAAGGTGAGCGCTCAGACCTGCCAGCATGCCATTAAATCAGGATGATCTTCTAACCAGAGACAAACATCTAAGATGTGAAGCCAGCCAGGGACAGCAGGTTTGTCAGGAGAGGTGCCACCTTGGCAGCAGAGCCCAAAGGCTGTTATCATCCTGCTGATCGGAGAATGACGGGACAAAGGCAGCTGAAAGTCACAGAAGAGACGGCGCTGATCTTACACAAGCAGCCATTTTTCAAGCGCTTGAGATAAAAAGGGCTGCATGAGGATCCTGGTGAGGCAGCATGCAGGGAGCAGACACCTTTTCTGTCTGAGCAAAGAATGACCTTCCCTGTGAGTCTTAAGGCTGTGACAAGTAACGGCAAAAGACTTTTTGTTCAGCTTCTGCACCATTTATTCTCTCTTGTATTCTGGTAAATGCACGCACAATCACTCATGCCTTGCATGAGAATTTGGGAAAAGTTACTCTATAGGGCATATGCTCAAGAGACATTGGGGAATCCTCTGAAGACACCTAAGGACTATGAGGAGGAAATAGTGAGGACAAGGAGAAAGAACATTACTACATGGAGTCCAGCTCTTCCAAAGAGTACTTGAAAGGAAGCCTGTACACCGTGAGTGTGCCTGGAGGCTTCAGACAAGGAACTGCAGAGAAGTAATGACCACAGGATGACAAGCAATTGGATCTGCTGGTGAGTCTGTCACAATTTCATCCACCAGGATAAAATTTCAGAAAGGAAAAAACATGTATCCAAAACACTGAATAATAGCCATCACCAAG
>NW_008824544.1:624788-660470 GCF_000699105.1 Pygoscelis adeliae | reverse complement strand
GGCCCTGAGGTCATCTGTTTCTTCCTTTCTTCCCTTGCTTTTCTGTTTTATAACAAATTCAGAGGTGTATGGTAACTAAGCCACCATTAAGGATTCTGGGCATCAGCAACTTCCGGGGGGTATTTGAAAGAAATTTCATCAGACACAAAACTGAAATCCTGGTGTCAGCTCCAGATGCAGTTTTCAGATTCAAAGTAAGATGACTCTTGCTTGAAATAAGCTGGGAGCTAGTCCACCTCTGAGCTGGCAGCATAAATGCAATCTTGTCCTTATATTGCATCCTGCTGTTAGTCAGTAATCATTAGTATGAAACCTAGGTGGAATGAAACAAGAATGGATACCACATTCCTGTTGTATCCTGTTATATCATTTTCAGGATACAACATTTTGAAGGAAGCTGGGAGGGACCCCAGATTTCCCTGTTAAGGAGATTTGCATTGTGTAAATGATGTAAACACAGAAAATCCTCTCCTTCCCCCTCCCCTGCAACAAATAAATTAATGGGCCAGATTCAGCTCTGGTTTTCAGTTTCCATGAACATTCCTGTGGCTCCTGTGGTAGAATTAAATATGGAGTTAACAAGGTCTAAAGAGTTTGCATTGGCTGTTACCATAATGCCAAAACACTGATGCAAAGAGAAGATGGGCATGGCTGCAGGGATCTAGTCAACAAGTTAGACATCTGCTTTGGATCTAAGTTGTAGGTATTAAGTAAAGGAAACTTTCTTAAATACCTAAATTTCCTATACGGTCAATGGAAAGAAGTAGGGGGCTTTGAAAGCCTTCAGAGGCTTTCTGCCTTCAGAGGCAGGTCTCTTAAGGTTTTAGGTACCTAATTTAGATAGATGAGATCTCACTTTGGAGAGCTTTAGAAATTTGTAATTCTCCACACTGCACATAGGAACATTGTAGTAGGTGCCAAAAGCGTTGATATACGTAAGATATATACAGTTATATGTCCCACACTGCATGAGCATCTGCAGAACAGAAATGGATATCTGCATTTTAAAATCAGAATTACAGCTGCAGGAGAGACTGGTTTTCTGCAAAAGTGTTGAAGCTCTCTGAAATTCATGTCATCATTAGAACTGGAAAAGATAAGTTTTTATTGGGAAGTGTCACTTAATGGAAACTGAAAATTTCCATGGAAATATATGCCTGATTGTAGAAAAGGATGGAATTTAAAATAAAGATTTTCCTTCTCCAGTAGTCTGGTGTACAGGAAACATTTGCAGTGAAAGAAAATTAAGGTTAAAGTCTCTGTTCTACGTATCCAGACCAGAACACAGATATTCTGGGTGTCCTATCCAGTATGTCATTTGTTGTTTTGAAACAACTGCCATGAACTTCCACTGAAAATTCTGCATATCTGGAAATTCTTGGGTTTTGTTCAGCTCAAAAGAAAATTTCACCCATGATTATCAATCTGTTGACACAAGCCATCTGAATCAATCTGAAAACAAAGGAACCAAGAGTTTAGGTCATCTTTCTGTTTCATCTGTTTTTCCTCCTGTATTTCTTTATTATCATTGTACCGATAAAGTGATGCAATGCTCCCTTCATGAACACACCTTGAGTACAAAATAAAAACTTTATATCAAAGATTTCATACCATAGACAGGAATGCTACCAATTCCTATATAGAAAGGGGAATAATTATAGCCATATAAGGTACCTTTATACTGTGTTCACATGGCAGCCCTTTCCTTTAAGGAATGACAGCCTAACTGATGTTCATTAAGAAACAGTTATTCCCCTGCAAAAAGAGGAAAACCTTCCTACTCTCTAAGTAAGATATATTGCTTTGTCTTTATTTATTGCATTCATATGTACTTAGGCACATCTTGGGGCTGCAGAACTAAGCTGAACTAAACTTACAAGACTGTGGGGTCAACATTTAAGTCTTTGGCTCCAGTTGGATTTTCACAGTGCTGTAAGCCAGTGGCAGACATAGCCTTAAACTTAATAGGTGAGGTCTGCCGTCACAAGTTTGCAGCTGGGCTAGTTTGGAGCATAATCCATATGGAGGAGACCCCCACTGCTGGAAAAAGGCTAGTGTCTCCCCAGTAAATCCACACTTGCGTTCAGCTGCAGTAAGAAGAAGGAGAGAGATGAATGGAGCCAAGAAGAAACTTTCCAAAGACAAGCTATATGCTGAGATGCTGGAACAGTTTGAGGAGAGAAGGCTGGCTTTTGTTTCACATCCATTCCTGTTGCCACAAAATACATAAGCAAAACTGTTTCCAGAAACAAGAGAGATCCAGGGCCATGTCATTTACCACCACTGAATTCATTTACATCATTAAGAATTAAAATCTTCATATTTCCATTATTTAAAATTTCCAAGTTAGCAAAGCCTGTAAGCTTTTGCTATTAAGCTTGTCCATACTTCAACATTTACATTTGCATCTCTTTTTCTGGTACATTATTCATTAGCTTATTTATCTATCTTTTTAATTTTTATGCCCATCTGCTTAATTATCTTCTAAGAGAGATTATCAATGCTTTCCATTTCCTTTGATGTCAATTTGAAAAGGGACAATGAGTTTACAGACAACTATCATTTCAACCATTTTGATGACATGCCTTGCCCTTTGACCAGCTTGGCAATCATCTGACCCTCCCTCCTGACCTTTGCATAATTACCTATCCAATTTCCTTATCACCGTTCTCCCTTTGTGTTTCACTCTTTACTTTCAGTTCCTAAAAGCAATATAGCTGTGGTCACTGCCAAAGTCATGGTGACCTTGTTGGGACTCCTTCTATAGCTCTAACAAGATAACCAATTAATGACTTACTCCTTTATCTCAATGTCAAGTAATTTCTAAAACTCCTGTTACGTCTTCTTTTTTTCTTTGACTAAGTGTTAATTAACTTGACCAACTTTTCCTCTTTTGTATTCACCCATTATTTAAAACATAATAAAATATATCTGAATAGTTTTGTTCCTACATTTCCTCCAAGTATTCAGAAAGTCCAGTTACTTTCCAGACTCATTTTCCTGCTCTACTATGTACTCCTTAAATAAACACAAAGTCTAAGGAAACTTTGTGGAAGCAAAGTCTGTGAAACTCTTCCACAAATCATTCCCAAGAATAAATATCAGGTCTTTTTCTAGATGGAATAGATGGAATGAGTGTCAGCTTCAGTTTGCTTTCAAGATAAGGCTGGAGGATATTCTGCCTGCCTTCCCTGCTGATTTCCTTAGTCTTTCAAAAACTTCAGGAGAAACAGATGGACCACTCCTGGAGACCATTAGACAAAATTATAACTGGCAAAAAATAATTTTGCTTACAGATTTGCTCATTTGCCATCCCTAACCTCTTTCTCTGCTTCTAAAACTTGCGGAAACCACTATGTTCCATACTTCTCAGACGAAGTTGCCTCCATATAGAAGTTGCCCCAATCTAAATTTATCAAAGACCAAGGCAAAACGGAGGATGGAAAGAAATAATGGACTAAAAAAAAAGGGTCTGTCAGGGCCATTTAAGTGCAGTAGAGTGGGTTAAGGAAATCTTCATGCCAAGACAATCCAAGCTGTCACTGTATAGCATCAGCCCAGGTATCTATAGCCACGGCCATGTTTACACTGTTTTCAGCTTGAGTTAATAAGCTTTACATGCACACACAACTGGCTCAGTTAAAGTCAGCTCAGTTGTCCCTGGCCTATATCTCTTCTCAGGTCTGATTCCAGGGGTAACTTGTGAGGAGTCAACTCAGATGTATGCAGCCACAGGATATGATACACCTTGGGAGAAGTTGAATCAAGGCTGAGAGTACAAGACCCAGCATGTTGTTTGGGGAAAACAGGCAAGCTAGCTTTCGGAGAAAAGACAGCCATGAAAAGGAATATCGTCCAGAGGATGTCAGGTGAGACAGGCAATCTGCAGTCCTTTCATGTGAGTCCCAGACAAGCCATTACAATGAAAAATTGAAGTGAAACCTTTTGATAGTTATATAAATTTTGAGGTCAAAAAGAACTATTCTGATTATCTACTCTGATCTATGAATAGCAGTGCTGTGGGCTCTTACTACTTCCCTGATAGACTATTTGCCATCCAAGAATATTTGCCTTGAAAGAGGTAAGGTCTCATCAGCAAAATTTCTCTGCAGCAAGTGCTCTTAAGTTTGCCACAAATCCCTCCGAAACTGCACATAAACAAAGTCAACAGATGTTAAATGTATGATCAATAGGCAAAGGCTGTAACTGAACAGCATTCATCTCTCCTTCAAAACTGACATATTCGTGGAGGCAATCAGTGCCAAAACAAATACAAGCAAAGCAATAGCCTGGAAATACTTTAAACGTATTATTTGAATTCTCAGAAGTATCATTTTTAACTTAAAGTAAACATTGGCATGCAAACCTAACAGTCTGCGTAATCCAGTCTTGAAGTGTAACTTTATTTGTTATGGGGATTTGCTCAAGGAAAGGGGGAGGGAGGGTGAGGTGGAAAAATAAAATAAAAACACCACTCCTTCCAAAAAACCTCCTCTTCTCCTGCTACAAAGAGGAACCAGTTGTTTCTGCAACGCTGCAGACATTTTACAAGGTCATGGAAGTGACTGTCTCGGGCTGCTTTAGCAATTTGAGAGGAAGGAGGGATTGAATTGTTATGCACTTGGATGTTCATTTGGCACACTGGGACGGGTAGTCTTTGTCGCTGTTTTAATGGGAGTCAGAGGCCAGGACATGCCAGCCAGATTTCCACCCTCGCAAGCGCAAGCACCGGGAGCTGTGGGATTGCTCTTATGTGAGGAAGGAAGGGCCATAACCCTCCTTCTTTGGGAGTCTCTTGTGTCATGCTGCGGCCCACCAGCTTTTTCTGAAATAGTGCCTGCTTCTGGCAATCTCTAAATAAAGTCTTCAATTAACGGGGAAACAAAAGCCTCTGAGGGCTCTAGCCAGGATGTGTTATTAAATGGGAGATGTTGTGAGCACCTTTTCCAGCTGTGAGATAAATGAGGAGAAACATACCGATAATATTTTAACAAGACACCGTTGGCAAGACAGTCCTCCCTTGCTGGGGATCAGTTTTATGCACTAGGGAAGAAACAGAAATATTTATGATTTGTCCCATCTAAATACTAGCCAATAACCTTAATTAATTAATAAAGT
Source organism: Pygoscelis adeliae (assembly GCF_000699105.1). Taxonomy (NCBI): domain Eukaryota; kingdom Metazoa; phylum Chordata; class Aves; order Sphenisciformes; family Spheniscidae; genus Pygoscelis; species Pygoscelis adeliae. Next base: position 655,352 of record NW_008824544.1, on the reverse strand, counting down.
AGATGAGTCTTCTTGGTTTTATATGCATCAAGTCTCCATCTCAACAGAGTTATCTGACTTTTAGGGCTCAATATTCCTTGACCAGACTTCCCTTTGACGGTGTTTTCTTCATTGCAAAACTACAACCATACAATTTAATATCATGCCCGTTGGTATACTATGGTACACCATTTATACTTACTACCTGAAAAACAGAGGCTGACACTGTCAAAGTCTAGTAATTTTAAAGGAAAAATAAGTTTTGTCTCCCTTAACTTTATATATCTATAATTAAGATGTTTAGTTGAAGCCTATTAACTAGATTTTCTCTCTGGACAGAGAACGAGAAACAATCTATGAAGAGATCCATTCTGTCCTGAGATATTTTAGCAAAATGGGTGACATAAAACACCCTTGAGAAGTATGCAGCTCTCGTCAGTGGAAGAAAGAGGGGTCCACGCAGACCAGCTTAAACTAATATCTTGACTTTTAGCTGACCAATGGTGAGGTGGTGAACCTGACCCATACTGACCCATTTTATGCACAAGGTCATGTTGGAACAGGTAGCACCATTATCATTTATCAGTGGGCAAGCAACCATTACCAACAGCATTTATGTCAGATTACATGGGCAGCCTACAGTAGATTTCTGCTTTCATATACTGCTTCATATAGAAAATGGAGGGGAATTGTCTCCACTTAATATTAAATAATTAAATATTCATTGGAACAAAGAGACAACCTGTTTAAGTAGTTAATGCTTTGGTATAGATCATATGGAAGATCATTAAGTCTCTGCCTTAATGACTCTTTAATTATTTATAGAAAGTGGAAACACTTCAGAAGGAAGTTCTGAGAGACACCTACCTCCATACTGCCACTGTCACAGGAACTCAGCCAATCCCCTGTGTTTGCGGCTCTTATCTGGACTGTGAAAATATGAGGCTGAGTTCCAGACCTAACAGGAGAAGGACTTGAAGTTAGATTCTTTCCATTCTTGGTGAGTCCCAGAAGCCATTCTCCATGTCAAGACAGACATCTACAACTTTTCCCCAAAAATTCATAACAATTGTCCCCATGTGGAATAGAGAGGGGGAAAAAAGTCAAAGCCAGAAATGAAAGTTATATTCAATTTTTTCACGTCTTGGGAGCTCCTGGTTTCAACTGAAAGAGCCAGCAAAGAAGGTTTTAACTTGAGATTCTCAGCACTACTTTTGAAAGCAACACATTTTCATAGTGTGAATGCAGCCTCACAAACTACTGAATGACCAGACCCATCTGCTATGATTAAAAAGAAAATTACATTGTTATTTAAAGAAAAGAAAAAAAAAAGATTTAAAATCCCAACCCTTCTCCTCTTCCCCACTCTCTTAAAAAAAAAAAAAAGTGTAGAAAACAAAAACTTAGCATAACCGAAAGCCAACTCACCTCAGGAAAATAATTTGGCATCAGGCTTTATCGACAGCTGCACTTCACTTCAGCACCTGTGTGTATCATTTCAAGTGATGAATGATTGGGGAGGCTGTTTTGTATTAATGAAACACGTTGTGGCAAAGCATGTATTTATATTTACAGGATGAGTTTGAGTTGAACCTGTCTTATGAGACTCAGAACTTGGTGGTAAAAGTGGGATGTATTTGCTGTGTCTATATTATTAAACTTAGGAGTGCCTCCAAATTCTAAGGTCTGAGTAGATATGTTGGCCATGTCCCGACCTGGTGTTAAGGTAAGACCATCTCCGCCCTACCCCAAAGTCCTGATTTTCATTCAAAGGTAACACAATTTCATTAGACAGAAGCAATGCTGCTCACCAACTGCTCTGTGTCCATGATGATCATTTAGCTAAAATCCTATGGCGTTTCCTTTTGCACTCGAACTGTAGAAGCCCACAAGAAAATCAAGAATTAGCTGTAGGAAGCCACAAAAAGCAATGAGATTCCTTTGTGCAAGGGGAGGCAGAAAGATAACCTGTATAACTGAACTTAATGCAGAAGGAACTGAAATTTTGTGACTTGTGTGAGACAGCAGGTTAGCCTAAATACTCAGGCGACCTTAAAGAAAAGTATCGAACACAATGACTTTACTAAACTCTCAAGCGTGGTGTCAATGTGAAGCATGGAAAAAAAAAATGTGAAAAATAATAACTTCACTGAATAACAAAATTCTGCAGAAATCAAAAGTATTCACGGTGTTTGATGCAAATTTAGAAATAATTTCAACCAGAATAAAGGTGGGGAGTGGAAAGAGAACTAAAATAAAAAGTAGCCAAAGAAAATAATCTTATTTCAAAATGCCATTTTCACAAAGAGATTAACTTGCATCAGGGAAGAATCTTAAAGTGAGGATAAAAAATAAACAAGCAAAACATTTCTTAAGGCATTGGACAAAGCACTTGTCCACTAAAACTAGAGAATTGTTTCACACACAAAAAAGAAAAGGAATTGTTTTGGATTAATCCAAGCTGAAAATGTTTTTTCTGGAGATTTTTGTTTTTCTCATTAAATTGAAAGCTCTTATTTGTACTGCTTTAAGATATTTATTTCCAGAAGCTTACTTCAAATCCCTTTGAGATCAACAAAAGACTATCAGGTGACATTAGTGAGTGCTCATTTGAAGCACCATGAGAGCAAAATTTCCTTTTTTCTTTTTTTTTTTCCTTTTATTTTTTTTTTACTTTAAAAGACTTATGAAAGTTTTGTGAAAGAATGGTGCTATTGAAATCAGGGAATGTTCTTCACCTTGCTCCTTTTCTTTATTAACATTACATTTTTTGAGAGATTAATATACATTAATTACTTAAAATGCCTTTACAAAAAGAAAAAACAAACCAAGGATTTCTTCTCTTCTGTCAGTGAAGCTTTAGGGTTGTGTGTCTTCCAGGATACAGTGAAATCCTACCTGTGGTAAACTAGCTGATATATCAGAATCAGTACAGCCACAAAGAGGAGTAAACTAATTTGACCTAGGAGAGCTAATTTCACAGTTAATATCTTACACATATAAGGACATCTTTTTCTATCATTAGAATTGTTTCTCCGTCTTTCTCTTTATATTCCTCAAGCTTGCATACACCCACACATACATAGACGCACAGAGGTATTTTAATGTGAAATGGTGAAGCTTGATGAAGTTTTTTTAAATAGGGAAGAAATGGCTTTTTCTGAACTGGAAAGCAAAACCGTCTGGAAAAATGTATTTTAAATTGATCAAAATTTGATTTTTACACATTATATTATACTGCATACTTACAGTACAAATAATGACAAGAAATTCAAAATGAAAAGCCATTTAAAAACAGAAAAAAAATATTTTATTCAGGAATGGTAAAATTAAAATGTTTATATTGTCAGAAAACCATTTATTTTAAAAATGAATTTCTGGTGAACTTCACTCTAGTCTATGAATCAATTTTCAGTTCAAAGAACTACTTAAGATGGAGTTACTGTTATCAAATGCAGTTGTATCCATTCACCTAAAATTTATCTTCCTGAATAATACAGTCTAATCATAATTTTTGTCATTGTACTTTAAGCTCATATCTGAAAACTAAAATAGAATATATTCTCACTAATTATAGCAACTATACTATTATTTTTACAAACGGTCTTTCATTTTGTCCATTTTTCAAGGTAATTTCATGTGTTACCTGAATAATTCCTTAGGAGAATGAGATGCATTTACCTAATTACTACAGGTGTGATATTCCCAAATGAAATGATTACTTTAAAATGAGTCTGATGCATGCCATTGGTATCAAGGGGATTATCTATTTGCCTAGATCTAATTATGCTGAAGGGAATCTCAAATGCAATTAGCTGCTTCTCCCTCTTTCACATGGCAAGAGAAAATTAGCTAGTTAATTAATAATGAAAACTTCTTGATTTTACCAATGGAAATTAAAAGTGTCTGTTGATACTTTAAATAATGATAATATTTGAAGTTTGGCTGAAGTTTACTTGCTTGCAGAATGCTGCATTTGTTTTTATTAAAAATCTACATACAATGTTTAGATGGGAGATCATCTTGCCTAACCATTAACAGTTTAGTCCAAGCTACTCATCAGACATAGTCTTTTGGGGTCAAGGAAGACAGGCAGGGATGCACTATGTCAGTGACTTCTATGCTATGTTTACAGGACACACATGGAATGATACTTAACTGACTATGAATTAAATAGGTTTGAGAATGATTTGGACATATTATTTTCACAGGTTTGAACTTAAGCTATAGCTAGTTAGGGTAGCTCTGCATAGTCAAACCTGAAGGACCAATGTGTTCCCCAAACACTGCAGTATCTGAGCACCTTCTGGCCACCAAGCAGTGCATCAGCAAGGTACAGAATTGTTGTGATTTCCACTTGTCCTGGTTTCAGCTGGGATACAGTTAATTTTCATCCTAGTAGCTGGTACAGTGCTGTGTTTTGGATTTAGGATGAGAATAATGTTGATAACACACTGATATTTTAGATGTTGCTGAGCAGTGTTTATACTAAGTGAAGGACTTTTAAGCTTCCCATACTCTGCAAGTGAGGAGGTGCACAAGAAGCTGGGAGGGGGCACAGCCAGGACAGCTGACCCAAAATGGCCAAAGGGATATTCCATACCATGTGACGTCATGCTCAGTATATATGCTGGGGGGAGTTGGCTGGGTGGCAGTGATCACTGTTTGGGGACTGGCTGGGTGTCGCTCTGCAGGTGGTGAGCGGATGTATCACTTGTTTTTCCTGGGTTTTGTTCCTATCTCCTGTTGTTTTTTTCCTTTTCATTACAATTTATTATTATTATTATTGTTAATTTTTTTTCAAATTATTAACCTGTTCTTATCTCAACCCACAAGTTTTCTTACTTTTGGGGAGGGTGAGTGAGCAGTTGCGTGGTGCTTGGTTGCCAACTGGGGTTAATCCACGACACCACTTTATTGCAGGTAAAATGGGAAACTGAGCTTTACATGACCTAACTGATGTCAAAGCTGCTCTGAAAAAGATAATGAAACCTGATAACACTCATCTACAGAACAGATACAGAGGGAACCACTTAGATCTCCTTCTTCCATGACTTTTTTGAAAGGGTCCAGACAGGCGTACAAGGTCTGAAATGCAGCATCTGCTGCATGTGGGACAGGCTTGGCAAAGTTATTCTGGCTGCTCACTATGTGGCCACTCACAACACCTTCCCCCCTCTCTGAGAAAGTAGACACAACAGCAGTGCTGCTAATGTAACTTTGTCCAAAAAACAACTTATTTTGAGCAGCAGTTTTACAGGATTTTCCTCCTGGGTTCTTCCTTGGGTCTGTTGATTGTCTGCTGCAGCCCATCTCGGTCCATCACCTTAAGAGCTTTCTCTCTGTTTTTCTCTACATATGCTTTCTCCATGTCATTCTCTTTGGAATGTACACATGGCTATTATGCATTATTAACTCTTACATTTTGCATTATTAACCTTTTTTATGTTACTTCAGAAGTTTGCCTTCTTTTCAAGCTGTGATGACAAGTCCTCATGTCACCTTTTACATAAAAATCTCCTGAAAAGAGGAGATCTCCTGAAACATCACCACTGCTTTCAAATCTCACACAAGCAGGACTTTCTTTGGGTTGTTCTTGATGAAGAGGTAAAAGGCACTAGTGGTTTGTTACTGGCTCTCAGTCATGATTATCTCATCCTTCTTTTTGAAGGATTCAGTGGAGTAGAAAGTCACAGAACTTCAGCTAAGACCATGTCCTGTTTTCTTGTTACAGGCTTTAAGCACTAGAAAGTCAAGGATCAGTATATACTTCCAAGGACTCAGCATATCAAGGACACAGTCCACCTTATTTCTCTAAGGTATGTCTATATGAACAGAACCCCATCTGTCCTGCTCTACTTCTATCAGATTACTCTAAGATGATTTGACACATGTATTTCAAAGGAGAGGAATTATAGAAAAAGTACCTGTGTATTGTGTTATCATGTGTATTTTACATACAAGGAGGATACAGGAATGAAAGAGTTTCATTACTCTGAATACAGGCTGCACATTATTCCTAGTCTTTCTCCTCTGGAGTGTCCAAGTTTGTGTAGTAAGGAACCCGTGCAGACACAACACCCAACACGAGAGGCATGCTTTTAATCTTACACTAAGCTTCAGAACTTTGGAATTTGACCAACTTCTCAAAAGAGCTTTTAACATGTCCAGGGTTTACCAAATTCATACAGATTTAGCATATTTTTCTGACTTAAGTTATGTCTCTCTCTCTGCTGCCAGGAATGAATTATTTAAAACAAGCACATACCGCTATGTAGCACAATTACCAGATCTTTTAATGAAACCAATTCTATGTAAAACCAATAGAAGAACCAGATACAAAAAACCATCTTGATATATCTATCTGGTATATATTATGTACATGTTTCTCTGTTACAATTTTTCTCTTCTGCTTCCTCTGCTTCATCCTCACTCCAATCCGTTTTGTATAAATTTTCAATTTGTTTCACTCCGTGTTCCCTTAGGAATCTTTCTCTGTGTCATTTTATTTATTTCTTTCTTTATAGTCTAATTATGTTCAACTTCAAGGTGTATATCCAGTCCTTTAATGGTTCATCAAATTTTGAAGACAAAACAAGATTGTTTACTATTATTACAACACCCTTGCTTTATTGCATATTTGAGGACATTTACTATGCCACAAAAAATATTCATCTATTAGTATTTTACTTTATAACCACATCTTCTGTCAAGGCTATTTTCTTGGCTAGGCAAGCTGCAAATAGGTACGAGTCAAGATGGTTAAACCAGGCAAAGATCTTTGGGAAACTGTAGTTGGTTAAAGAAAACTTTTTAAAAATCCTCCATACCCTGGAGGTAGAATTTGTCAAGATGCTCACGTAATTGAAATTTTCTATGGCTGTTAAGAACCAAGAGAATAGTAGTTCTTCCCTCCAAATGAAATCTTACTGCCAGATTTGTATGACATTTCATGATCCAAGCTTAATTTGTTATACATTGTTCCCAGAAGGTGAGATGAGATTACATGGAGCCATACATTAGTTAGAAGATTTATTTTACACTTACCCACTCAAAGTTCCTTTCTAGTTATTCAAACAGAATAGAGCGATCTTGATTAGTTAATCTCTCTACATCAGCGTTTTTTCCACAGAGCACTTCACAGAAATGTTTTAATATTTCACCACAATTAAAAAAGCAATTAAAAAGGATTATCAAAATCAAAGTTGATCTTTAATTACTGCCTATATCTAGATCTTTATTCCATGATATACCAGATAAAATTCTCTTAAAAATGCTTTGTTAATAGCTTTTTATTATTGAGAACATAAGAAATTTCAGTCTTTTGAGGCACATCCCTTTTTAGATCAACTTCATTTTCAGGTTGTCATCTAAAACTCTATTTCCATCAAACTTGCCTTCCTATAGCTGAGTAAGCCATTCCTTTATCTTCTGTCCACCATAAGAATTAGCCACCTTGCAATGACTTGGGTAGCATGGTCAAAGTACAGCTGTAATTTCTCCAGTGAAAACTTACTCTCTATCTCCCTCTGAGTGAGCAAATCTCTTCTAGCATCTGTTCAGTCAGGTCTGCCTACATGAATGCCTGCAATCAATTTTTGGTCATTTGGACTTCTAGAAATATTCAGGGCCATCACTGCTCTTTTTCCTCAGACCAGTGCTGGCATAACAGTGTGCTAAAAGTCTTTTCAGTTTTACAGTTCTTGCTAGAAAATAGTTGTTGTTGAGCAGAAGCAATAGCAGAAGCTTCTCCAAGGATGATTTCGGCCTGGCTAGCTGTAGTATGAGGATGAACAGAGTAGAGGGGAGGAGAGGAGAGGAGAGGAGAGGAGAGGAGAGGAGAGGAGATGCTGGTACTCAGGACTGTTCTGTGTTTGAACATATTCACATTTAGGATTGTATCAACAGTAAAAAATTCTTCAGCTTTTCACTGCCTCTCTTCTGTTAGGAATAATGGTGCAGGATTCATAAGGGATGTGCCTCTTAATCTGCGTTGCCTAATCCACAGAAAGCTGTTTTTATCCATATGGCATTAAAACTGTACTAGAGGACACTGGTAAAAACACCCAGTACCTACATTACAGGTTTTGTCATTGGGCTTGACGGTGAGATTGCATCATCACAGAAAAATTCATACACATGTCCATTTTGTAGTTAAAGCACAAATGTCTGCCTGGCTATGGATGATGTCAATGTCTTACCCTTTGAGGCATTTGGGGATAAGCTGTCCTAAGCAAACCTTCAGAAAGCCTTAAAAGAGACTCATGTCAACTACAGGGAAAAAAGGCCGTGTTCTTCCTTTTTAAATCTCCTCAGTGGGCTGACCTTGCAAGTCCTCACAGAACTGAATGTTTTTATTGAAGTAGACTATTCATGTAGACAAGTGCATCGTATCCCATATGTCACTGTTCATATTTTGATCATGAGCAGTGACAGGGAAGACCACCATCTAAAACACAAGACAAACTGGATTTTGCATTTTTAAAGCATTCTTGTTGTACTTGCAGAAGGTATTTAGGCACATGAAAAATAATGATGATATTTTGCTTATTAGGTTTTCCTTCATTGAGCCTTTTTCAGAACAGAAGAGTAAATTGACAACAAAGAAGGAGTTTCCATCAGATTAGCCAGACATCCTCAGTTAAGCAGAATTCAGATGAAAATAATCTAGATCTTACTATTTTAACAGGTTTCTGATGACTGGCATCATTACAGGACTGGTGACATCTAAGAATGGGATAGAAAAGAGAAGAAGAAAACTAATTTTCTTATTATTTATACTTCAGTAGAGGCTAGAGGTCCCAAGTAATATACAGGATATGATCCTGAGCATAGAGAAGAGAAAACTATTTTGTCCTGGACAATGCTAAACTCATCTATAAGGTCACCGAGTCTCTTGCTGCCCAAGAAAGGGTCCCCTCTACCTAATTCTTGATTGATATTTATCTAGGTTTTTTTTAAAACTACCCCTGATGAGGATTCCCACTGCCATTCTCCAGTACTTACTTATCCTTACATGTAGGAAGTTCCTTCTCCCCAATATTTAGTCTAAGACTTCTTTGCTGAAATTTAAGCCCATTAGCTCTGATCACAATAGACATGAGCTATACCCTTCCTTATTACTTTTTTTTTTTTTTTTAAATGCAGATCATATTATTTTCGGAACTTGGTTTTTGGACTAAACTGTAAAAAGAGTAGTTCTTTCAATATTTTCTCAAGAGTCAGATTTATCTTCTTCTTCCTTTTTAAACGCAGGTGATACTCCTGTTCTTGCTGGTCCTCCATAATTTCTAAAAGGTAATTCCTCAGTTCTGGACCTTGCTCCAACCAATTCCAGAAGTAGCCTAACAATTTGAACTTCACCAGGTCCAGGAAATTTGAAAAGATCCATGTACTGTCTAACCTGTTTTTCCTTACTTCTTGTCAGTATTTTTATACTCTTTGTTTGTGGTATTAATTACATTACCTGCTTCATTACCATTTGTGATTTTAGTTTAGATGTGAAAAATACTCTTGTGCTCTTAGCATCTTCTGTCTATTGTTTTCATTCCCTACTGAATAGCAGATAAACTTTCTTTAGTCTGGTTCCTGTTGTTAGTGATCTTATAGAAGGTTGCCTTCTACTTGTTCTTTACATCCCTGCTAGCAGTACCTCAGTCTGTCACTCATCTTTCTAATTTTACCCTTACATAGTCTGTTCTTTCATTCCGGTGTATTAACGTAGGTTTGTCTTTTAATGTTATTTCTTTGAGGAGCTACCAACCTTCTTCCTAACCCCCCATTTTCCATTAGATCTTATCTCCCACTTCTTTTACTTTACTGGACTTACTTATTCCCCACACACACCTTCTTTCCTTCTGAAGCACTGTGAACTCTGCTATTCCATGTGCACTCTCATGCAACTTGCTGCTAGGTGCTCTGTTCTCTACGAGTTCCTTCTTCACCAGTAATGACTGGCAAAGACCATCTCTCTAGCTGCTTTCTCAAAATTCCGTGTCAAAAATTGTCACCTACCCATCCCATGAGATACCTGGCCAATGTACTTCCTATTCTATTTCTTACTCTAGAAAGTTCAGTCTAGGTATAAAAAAAAAAAGATAAAAGACAAGAGGATAAACAGATACAGAGATGTGAAGCCACTTTTTTCAGGAGGCTAAGTGACAAAACAAGATCAGATTTCTTGTTGACAAGCAACTAATCTAGGATCTCACCTTTAAAACTTACTCACCCAAAACTTTTCATGGTCATTAACTGTATTATCATTTAAATAATTTATCACCTAAAACCAGACAATACCCTCTTTCTTTTCTCATTGAATGAGCATACTTTTTTTTAAACAAATACGGAAAAATCTTTGAGGCACAATTTTTGAATCAACAAACCATGCTATATTGATGAAGCTTTCATGTTCTACAACTACTTTCAGTTACTCTATATCATGTAAGAAGTGAAGACATGCTAGTGAATTCTAGCAAACTTGGGACCTTTGAATCCAATCTATGTTATCTAAATTAATTCTGGACAGCTACGTAGGGCGGAATTCAGCTCCACATTTAGAGCTTCTGTATTTAGAGTTGGGATTCATTTGTAACCACTTCAGCACCGAAAAGACACCTGGGCTCAATTCAGTTCTATATGTTGGTGCATAGTGCTATTTGAGATGCCTTATATTATCCCATGAGGTCCACTGTTACTGCTCTAGAAAGATATCAGTCCACCAGAGGTCCTGTATGATACCTGCCATGCCCACATTGGTATCTTGAACATTCTAGAACATCTCAAATGACACTAGATAATTTTGTATACAGAACTGGATCAAACCTTCTTATGTCTAAGCTTGTAGCTAGACTTGCTATAGCAACAAGACTAACACATTCTTTCTCTTGCAGTATATTCATTAACATATATACCTTCAAATATTTGCATTTATAAATCTTACAGTGGCTAAATATTTTGAATCTTTTTTTCTCTCTGTGAAGCTTGATTGAAACTGGTTAGTGGTTTCATAGCCTATTGGAGGGGACAGACAGGTACAGGCATACCCATCGGAGTTCATCTCCTGAGCAAATAAAACTTAAAAGTCAATACAAATGTTTTATCCTGATTTCTAAGGTAACGGTGTTCATACACAAGGTCTTATAAATGTGAAGTTTATAAGGATCATATTTGCACTTTTTAATCAAAATTCTATGAACATATGGGTGTGTCTAGATAGACGCGGCTCCAGCCTCATGGGAACCTGCACATTCATCTTGCTGGAATCACACAGTGCCTCTCAGTTTGACAGCAATGGTGGACCCAACAGCCCCTCTAGATTCCCTGGTAAATCTGTGCCAGGTGCATTGAGGACAATTTTAAAAGGTACACTTTGAAATGTATTCTCTTGTCAAAGTCACTAAGTATTCAACCAACAAAATGAGAGAGAAACTTCAATTGCTCCTGATGAGAGTCTATGAGAAACAGCGAGTAATTCAAACCACTAGAATGCTAAGTAGAGGAATTTTATTCTGGCCTTAGGGGTAAAACTTCATGTAATCTGTATTGTGATGGGATAGCAGGGAGCAAACTGAAGCTTTCAAATGTGGAAAAAGTAGTTGTGGCTCCTGGTTTGGGAGGAGCTATATTTGATATTTAGAATGAGTTAAATACTTGTTTATGTATTAAAAAATACAGCACACCCTCCACAAAAATCACAGCACTTATTCCTTAGATGTAAAAGAAACTTTTGGACTTTGTGAATTTTAAAACAAGCCCTCTGAAAATGTTTCAGCTGTCATTAGGACTATTTTTATGCCAAATGATCTCAGTCATAAAATAACACACTCTTCAAATATAATTTGCTGTTCAAATTCACTGGGATCTCAAAGATGGACAATAGTGGAAGTTTGTTTTTATTATTTTAGGACAGGTTATTATTTTTCTATTTTTTCTTCTACTCTAAAAGTTTGCTTTTCAGCAGAGGTTGAGAAAATTTTCTGTTCCGAACAACTCTGTGTAGAATTTCTGCAACGGCTTGGAGCCCCCGCTGTGCTCGGTGGAATTGATGTTTCAAGAAAGGATGCGATCATTTTCTCACAGTTCGTTTTCTGACTGTCTGACAGGATGGTTGCCCTCCATGTCATCTGAGTGAACGTTGGCTTCACTCCTATTAGGAATAAAAGCAAGACAGTCACTTTCACAGAAGCCTGTCTACAGACTTAAGAGTATGTCTAGTGTGTAATAACAATACATGGCTGAGTTAATGGAGCCTGATTCTTGAGTTAATGGCTCCATAACTGTGCTTTTTCATAAAACAACAAATTTGGATTTCTAATTTTGTAATACTTTCTTTTCTGAATGTGTGCCTTCAAGGTATTTTATCCTAATATTATTTAAGATATTTAAAAAACACGTTTTCCCTTTAGCATGCCATTTACATGTAACTCATTATAATCATAGTGTATATATATTATGTAAAGTATGCACATACCAAAATACATATACATTTACACACTTCATAATATGTGAACATATTAAATACTCTAAGAGCAGATATATATTATATGCAGTAGTTTATTTTCTTCTGAATAGTAAAAGAAGGATTTTGTGTAAAACTGAAAAAATATTAAAACCCAAGAACATATAGATAGATACAGATATTGCTGAAGTGAAATTCCTCCTTTGTTCAATTAAAGATTATTATTGTCTGCTAACCTCAGATTGTCAGTAAATTCTGCTTTCTTAAAAAGAACCCCAGATTAAATACCTCTTATGTGGAAGATAGTAAAGGTGAGGCTCAGCTCAGCAAATTTCAACAATCTAAAAACTGTGCATCTGGTCTAATCTAGTCATCTAAGGCTTTGCTCACATGCCTCGAAGTGTCAAGTGCCATCCAAGGTGCACTTGGTAGCCAGTATCTACCTGGCTTCCAATTGTGTCTCCAAAGGGGCATCTCTTGCAGGTCCTGTATCCCATCTACCAGCCCCGTGTGAATATCTCAGATTCATGGGGGGCTTTCAGATGGCACTAGACACTTACTTCAGGAAACCTGAATGCACTTTGTTTCCAAAATCCTCTAGCAAGGTTGCACCAAGGATGTAAAGTCATGAGTTGTTTTATCTAATTCGAGTTTCTTAATCTACATGTCAGATCCCCTAAATTTTAGATCCCTATACATAGGAGCGTGCATGTGAGATGAGTGTCTGAGGTCAGCAAAGAGTTAGATAAATGCCAGGGAAAAAAGCATAAACGAGGTCACCATATAATGATAAGAATAATTATATAACGAAATTTCTAAAGTTATTCAGAGTGGAAAAGACAAAGAGAGCAATTATTCTCAAATTCCCTCCCACCCATTTTGAGACACTAGAGAAAGCCCTGAATCATTACATTATACTACATCCTAATATACAGAAGATCAAAAGCTCAACTTTTGCCCTGCAGCCCTTGGAGTTTGTGGGACCCTGAACCCAACTTGTTTGGACTAGTGCAAATTGATATATCCAAATCAATAAATCCCTTGTTGGCCTCTTTAACTCCATCTGAACTCATTCAGATCCCAACTGCACTAAGCCCCTACCAAGACAGTGCAAGCATAAGGCAAGTAACAAATCTCAGGGCCAGGTGAGGTTTTTCTGAAGTGACAGCTGAGTGAGGACTTTGTCAAAGAGATTTATTAAAGTCACTCTCCAGCAAAACTGCTAGACCATCAGGCAGTATTTTCAGACTCTCTCTCACATGTGAATGTTATGCTGCAGTAAGACCTGAAAACCTAATGTTCTCAAAATCTTTCCTTTTTAATATCTGGATTCTTTCCTAATTATTTTCAGATTAATTTCCAGCTAATACATAAGGATGAAATTTGGTGCATGACCTATAACCCTAAGCATGTTGTAATTCTGTTACCAATCTCCTGATTTCATGGGGGGCTTAACAAGCACCATATGTGAAGCACCGTGTTCCTCTGCATTAATACGGCCTAACGATCCAGGGAATCTCTCTGCTACTATCCTGCCTTGCCACACCATCAGCAGCTGAACAATGGCAATATCGACATCTGCTGAAAAGCTTTTTCCACATCTACATCCTCGAGGCTGCAAAGGACACTAAGGCACCACACAGCCATGCATAAACCAGTCCAGAGCATGCTTAAACTGAACTGTGTTGAGCAACATAGTGGAAGGAGCAGGAGAGGGCTTTAGCTCCATGACTCAGTGTCCTGCTGACCACCGCCTTTCAACCAAGGCTCTGGATTCACAAGCTTTTTGTGTTAGTACTCAACTTCTTTCATCTGCCAACATATTTTCTCTCTCTTACTTGCTTCATGCTCCCACCTCTGGGATGCAGTATGGCCACATAGTGAAGCTGATCACATTTAAAACTGAGCAGGTGTGAAGTGGAAAACTGAAATGTTTGGGGTTTATTTAAGTTGGAGGTATCTCTAGGTCCACTTCACAGTGTGGCTGTGCTAACAGTTAGGTCAGCATGGGGTTTGGCCTGTTTGCCTCTAGTTGGTGCCTCTCCTCAGATGATGCACAAGGTAAATGCCATTTTCCACTAACCCATGTGATGCCTATGGTCATGCTGTTCAACTCAGACACAACTAACTGATGGTGTAAGAGCAACAAAATTGCCCTGAAGTGGGTTAAAATGGCTCACACTGGAGGGGACTAGGGGCAGTCCTGAGGGCAGTTTGGAGGCAAAAGCTTCTCAGCTGTCCACTACTGGCTCTGACTTAAGAGAGGAATCATTAACAGCAGTAACGAAGAGGTCAGCATGTGATACCATATGAAAGGGGAGAACATGTTTGGCATGTTAGCGGTCGAGTCAGAAAAGAGACCAGCATTCAGAGCTGAACTGTCTACTGATCCAGACACCTCCCTGAACACACGTTTGACCCCAAGCCCAGAGATGTCCATGGGAGTATTTCTACCAGCTTCAGTGGGCTTTGTGGATCACACCTGATGAGCATGACCCATTTCTTGCTGCTGGAAGTTGGGTCTCATGTGGTAGAAATGGCTATTAAATCACAGGCTGTTCCCCCACTGAACGTTAAAGAAAGTGTCCCAAACAAGCTGTGCTCTCTCCTGGACCTGTTCCCTCCTTCAGGAAGGACTCAATTTTCTGTGCTTCCTTCAGAGAAAGACTTGTTCCCCCTTTCCTCCTTCCTGGCTTGCCAGACATTGTCCTCCCCCAATCGCCTGTCCCTGACACCAACCCATAAAACTTTGCCGCCCTGACTACACCATTAATGCTTTCTTAAACCCATATATGCAACAGCTCTCAGAAACCGCCATGGATCTAGAGTATTGTCTGAAAATGAGCGTCAAATCTAAAGGTTTGCAGGCCTGTGGGGGAGAAGGACCATTATATTTGATAGCTCTCTGCAAATGTGGGCAATTACAGATAGAAAAATCCTCCTTAGCACTGCTGAAGCTCTCTGTGATCAACTGCATTCACAGTTTCAACCTGTAGACTGTAGGACTGAAAAGGCTTCACTAATGATTTCTACATTGGACCAAATTATATCCTTGACAATAATGTAATCCCAAGAACCCTCACTCACTTCTAGTTGTCACCATTGGGGCCACAGGCTTGCACAGATCAGCCAACACGCTCCTCCAGACCTGCACTTATGTTTCAATAATAAAAGCCCAAACGCAGAACGTTTTTTCTCCCTCTCCTCCCTCCCAAATGCTACTGATCATCTTATTACCATGGCAACCAACTCCTGCTGGCATGATCAAGAAAAAACCTGATTTGGGATTTTAATTAATTGCTTGGAAATGGAAATGTAACAGTGACTGGCAGTTCAACTAAGCACGTTTGCAAAGTGAATAAAAATAGAGTTTCTGAAATACTTGAAATTGTTTCACTGGATATAACCCACATTTTTTACGAGACACCTTAATTTATTCCGCTTCATAAAATAAATCTGCCAAATGTACTAAGCCATTTTGTCAACACAAATCATTTTGGCAAATACTTTAATCCCTCTTCTTAACAAAATGTATTGTATTAAAAAAAAAAATCTAACCCATCAGTATAAACCCATAGGTTTCATCTGAACGTATGCTTTTTTCACCAGTAGGTTGTATTTATAAAAGGCTTTCATCTTGTCTTCACAAAAGAGGATGTGCTTCTTTCGATGCACGTGATCTCTCATTAACATTTATGGCAGCTACACCTCCATATTCAGCAGAGAGCGGAATAGAAATGGCTTTCAGTTGATTTTTATGACCTCCAGTTCCCTGTTTTTAAAGAAAATAAAGTGGTCATTATTGGCATATACCACTGCCCTCTTCTGGGTGCTGCCAGCACTGCTGAGGTGGGTATCATAGGTCCTGTGTTGCTCAGCCAAGAAACAACTCCATTTCTCTCCTGACTTTTAGGAACAAGAGGATCAGGAAGATGTCCTTGTTTTCTCTGTGCAGTTCTGACTGCCCATAGTTTTCAGCATCATGCCAATTTTGTAGGTCTTGTAGTTTTACATTATTCATTTTATATATATACAAATAGATACTAATACCTCTGTTTTGTTTAAGAAATTAGGAGAGGTTGTGAAGGATTCAGAAGCCCTCCATCACACCTGAAACTGGAAGTAAACTTCATCAGCCACATCAAGTCCTTCAGGTAGCTCTCCACCTTGAAATGTTGGCCTGGCGGGAAAGCTACATAGCATAAACATCGTTGTACTGTAAACATGGCATGGACACTTCCCAGCGACAGCATGATAATGCAGTGCCACATGGAGACAAAAAATTCCATGACATTGCTCAAAGACCTCCTTATTCACAAGCAAGGGTCAGGTCACCTGGGTGGAATCAGAAGCCTTCACCACCAACAGCTGCCTTACCTTCTTCCTTTGAGATTTGAGCTTCCCGCCTCCTTTTATTCTTTACAGGCCAAAGAACTCTCTGACAATCAAAGGTAAGCAATTCTATGTTAACTTGCTTATTTTCACATATCTACTAATTTTCCTCCAAGCAGCTTCTGTCAGGCTTCCAGATTTAAAATACCCTGCAGCTCCTGCTGCCAGCTGAACAAGTCACATCACGGGATCATATCGCTGACCCAGAAGATACTGAACTTCCTTACTCGCTGGCTTAATTACATTTGAGAGGTGACTGTTCTTGCCAGTTTTCACACATTCACAATGTTGCTCTTTAGTTAACATTATTCTCTCAACCCCCAAACTGTACTCCAATTCATGGTAGACAAGCTCAGTGAGCAGAGAGCTGTACTGGATGATCCTAATTGAGGTTAATGAACTATCTTTAAAGATTACACATCACAGGGTTAGAAGAGGCCCTGGAGAGGTCATCTCGTTTTCACTCTTGGGCAGTATTTATTCACCATACCCCACTGCTTTTCCTTTCTCCCCTGACATCTTAAAATACAGGTAATAATTTCCATTACTGGAACATATTTTAGGAGCTAAATATCATTAAGCCAGTAGAAATTGTGACGCAAAATGAAAACACAAGAAATCTGGTGGTTATCTATCTCTTCAACTCTCTATCATCTATTGGTATTTCTAAGGCAACTATCTCTGTGTTATCTAAGCACTGTAATATAATACAATCACTTGCAAGTTGTATCTAAGTGCAGTGGGTTTTACTTATTAATAACGTAGCACTTATCTTCAAAGTGCTTCACAATCTAATTAATTCTCACAGCACCTTCTCCCTGTCAGGCAGGTGAGACAACTATTATTCCCATTATACATATCACTATGATTATTACTTGTGGAAACAAGGTTAAGTTACTCATCCTATCTCCCAAAAGAGACAGAGAGTGTTAGAAAGAGCACCTGAGCTTAGATATTAGGGAGAAGAGTTTTCTGACCTGTTTTGAGACCACCTCATCATACCTCATGCCTGGGCAACATCACTGGTAACATCATAATTATATGCTTCATTAAACACAAGCATGGCAAAGCATGACATAATTCTTTGTCTGAGGTTGACTATTCATTTTTTTTTTAAAAGGACCCTAACCAGCCAGCCTGCTCCATGCTGTTGCATGCGTCATCCAGATTCATCGGGCTTGTGAAATGACTTACTGACCTGGCTGCTTCAATTTCATGTGCTTCATTATGTTGGCATTATTCCTCAGCCAAGCAATTGCTGCACTCAAGTTTCTGCATCTTCAAGGCAAGGAAGACACACAGGAAGGATATTTAACTACCATGGAAAAGAAAGAAATGACAATAATAGAGCCTACTTGTTGAACCAATCTGATTCCTTGATAGTGCAAAAGCATTTCTGCCTCATCAGACTATTTACAATTCTATCTCTCAAGCTTATCTGAAGGTATTGACATCCAATGCCACGTGAACATGCATTTAAGACCCAATTCCACTCCTCCCAACTTCAATGGGTAGCTTGGATTTAGGACCATGCCCAGGGATATTGCATAACCATTGGCAATAGCTAATGACATTCATCATATGAGGTAGATAGAGGAGGTAAACAAAGATAAAGGCATAACAGTTGCCCAAGTGAAGGAGGTCTTATATTAATTGGCCCCATACTACAAAGTAACCTTATCAAGCTGTAGGATGGCCTATAAGCTACTTAAGCTCCCACTTGTGTAATGATGATACAGTGGGTAGAAATTCACCAGCTGCCTCCTTGTAGGAGAGTACCTTCTCCGGGGTACCTGCCAACAAAAACATTATGCAGCAGGATTAAAATGCATTTTAATTATTTGCTGAAGGTCAGCTTGACAGTGTAGCCATTAAGTATATACATACACACACATACAGACATACATAACTTTATTCCTATAGAAATAAAAACATGAGAAATTGGATATTGGCACACCTGTATTCTATAAGGATGAGGACTGAACTTCAAAAGGTTGGTTCGAGTTTCAGGAAAACACTCCAAGCCTTTGAAGTAAAATTCATCTGCCCTAACTTGGACGTCTTAAAATTAAACAACTAAGTCTCACCCCAAGCTCCCTTCGTGGAGAGAAATGGGCACATCCAGAGTGTGATTCACCTTATACCATCATAGGTGTCTGCGATAGGTTGGATGACTCACTCCCTGGAGGTGCCCACTTGTCTCTGTTGACTCTGAAGTGAACCTAGCTCAGATTTAGACATTTAACTTTTTGATACATAACATTAGGTGAGATGAATCCCACCCTTGTATCCTCTACTCAGACTTTGTTCAAGCCCTTTTACAGTCATTTGGTGCTGACAGGGAAAATGTAGAACAGGGTCAATGGGCATTTGGTGGTTTTTGCTACTTTTCTCTCTAGGTAGGACAGAGTTTCAGAAATAAAGTGGTACAAGAATAGGAAAGAAAAAATACCTTCTTCCTCACAAGATTCAGGCAGAGTTTGTGACATTCTGTAATTTAATAAAAGAGGGACTCGCTGGCAGGACACTCTCCATTTGGTATTTCTTTACTGAACGACTATATACAGACCTCTATTTTAGCAGGTGAGTAATGCCTTTGACTTCAGGAAGATCACACAGCCAGTGAAAGTTGAGTACATACATAAATGTTTTCGGGATCAGGCACATATAAATTAATTAGAATTACGTATTTGAATACCTTTGTGGATCTTGGCTTTTGTTCATAACCTTCCTCAGCTAAGGCTTGAGTCTGTAACCTTAACAGAACATGATACCAGACTTACATTTTCCGTTTGGAAGGGTGATGCTGAGGATGGAGGGGAGAGGGAAACAAGGCAGGTTTACAGTTTTGGCTGGACAGTGTAATCCTGATTTTATCAGCAAGATTTTTAGATTGTTCCTGAGATATTGTTATTTACATAAAATTGCTGGAGACTGTTTATTTCAGAAGAAAACAGTGGTAAGTATTTGCCAGGGGAGGTCTGAGTTTTGAAAGGAGATGAGTGTACTCTGCATTTCTATGTATTTATTTGCATAAATGCACAGAAATGGGGGGGGAACAATGACTTTCAGCCTATTTCTACTCAAGCTGTTAAATCACTTATGAATCTGCTTTAACTGTAATAAATTTTAACTGTATAGAATCAGCTTTGTGTAGACTTTTCATGTAAAGACTATCTTTCTGTTCTGTGTTTGCACAGCACTTAGAATAAAAAATAATAAAAACAAGAGCACAGTCACAAAAAAAAAAAAAATTTCCATGCCCAAGTCAAAGGAAAGAAGAGATTCCATAATAATTCACCCACCTTCATCTCATGGCAAACCCTTTTCTTCACATTTCAGAATAATTAGGTCT
The DNA here is from genome assembly GCF_000699105.1 of Pygoscelis adeliae. Lineage (NCBI taxonomy): Eukaryota > Metazoa > Chordata > Aves > Sphenisciformes > Spheniscidae > Pygoscelis > Pygoscelis adeliae. The sequence goes on along the minus strand of NW_008824544.1, from coordinate 635,169 downwards.
TGCAAAAGGTTCCCCACTACCACTTTCTTATATCTCACTTCTAAAATGAGAACTTCAAGGTCAGTGGAAAGCAACAACATAAAAGTAACCAATTCTTGTTAATGTAGCCTGGAATAGTGGGTGGGCCGTCTCTCAGGTGAGAAAAGGCAAGCTGCAAAGCAAATACCTGAGGTGACTTCTGCTTGTTTGAGTCTATTATCCTTAGGGCTGTGTTCTTTTGGCTAGGGATATCTGTTGATCTTACCTCTTAACAGTAATTATGCCAGACAGCTTTTTGGCTTTCAGTACTGCTCCATAGGTAACATAAATCATACAAATTATTACCACAATGCTAAACTATAATTACCCACAGACCCTGACATGCCAAAAGGTGTATTAATTTGATAATATAATAAATACTTTACTGCATGAAACTATAATTATTACTTCAAAATTGACACTTATACCAGCTTGTTGTTTTTTTTTTTTTCCCAGCAGGCAACTCAATTGTACATTGACCAATACCAGAAATGCTATTTAAATTCAATGAGAGACATTAAAATGTATTTTGGTAGCATGTGGAAGGCCTTTCTTAAAGGAAAATGTCACTTGAGTTAGTTTGTTTTTGGAGATTATAATTCAGCAAAGCAATAAATTACTCAGTAGTTCAAGAGGAGAAACATATCTGATGAATAGCCCAGGAAATGGGAACAATATCAACAAAATATCTGAACTACTACTAATGAGGAAAATAATTCACAGATCAACATAAAAAAACACCTTTATTTATGTTGCTTCAAATGCTATTGGGAAAAAAAAGTGACTGACACTATAGGAGAAAATTCTACTTTTTTGCATGGAAGGACTGACAAGCCATATCTGTGGGAAAGACTGAGGTCCCAGTTCTGCAACTGCATGGGTGTGGACAACCCCTGGCACAGCTCCCAGGTTGGTTTTATTCAGTGACTGCCTAATGCAAAATACATAAACAAGCCTGGGAACAGAGGTCATAATCCAGACCTGCTCCTTCTCAGCTAGGCAGCCTAACTGCTATAAGATCAAGTCGGGATCCTGTTTCCTGTTTTCTTTACATTTTTCTTCTTCCACATTGTCAATATAAACTTGTGGGAAGTGAGTCTTACATGTACAAAGCTTCTTAAACTCAGGGAAGAAATGAGCTCACTTCTCCCTCCTTCTGATTGACCGTTTTAACTGCTGTTTACTGTGCAGAAATCAGCCATATACACCTCCATTCTGCTATAGTGAATTGATACTTACATACCGAGTGTTTTTGCGAGTCTCTGTTTTAGTTTGTTTTGGTTATCAGTATTTTAAAAAGTGTAGCTAACGATGGAAATCTTCATAAGTATTTGTTTCCAACTTTTCTTTAACAAGCTGAATGCCAGTGATTTTTCATGTTCTTCCCTCATTTTCTCCCCCCTGTTTTTACTTTGGTTTGCAAAAGGACGGGAAAAAAAGTATCAAAGGAAAAAGGAATATCAAATTTATTTCAAGTTTTCATTCCTGGGTGGTATTGCTATCATTTAACTTCATGTATTTACACTTAGATGTCTGAGTATGAACCAGTTGCCATAGGCACACTCTGTATTCAAAGGACAGCTATAGGCACCTTTGGAAGAGGTAGCAGCTAAATCAGAGGATCTTCCCTCTGCAGGTGCTTCCACTACGAAAAAGGGAAACTATGGTGATTAGTTCAGCATCAGAGCAAATGAGCCTCACCCACAGTTTCTGGTTTTTTCCATTACCAAAGTAGAAATAAAGGGAAGGGTACAATTGCTCAGAAAGAAGAAATGAAGAACAGGGGAGAAAGGAAGGGGAAAAATACTAAAATATTAATACTAAAAAAATGAAAACTTCTTCGTGTCTCTTCTTTAATAAAAAAAAAAAAAAAGATGTAAATGCATTTGTTGAAAGAGCTTAAAATATGCCCATTAAAGAAACTGTCATTTCTTTTAAAATACTTCAAAAAAGAACTAACAATAAAAAGTTTATAGGGGAAGGATAGTTTGGTATCTAAAACATTTGCCAGGGAAACAGAAAGCCTCATTTCAATTCCCTTGTCTGATACAGACTTCTATTAAGAAGGGATTAATTCTCTGTCTACTTACCTGTAAGATATTGTCAAATCTGAGGGATGTTGGGAAGATACATATTTGGAAGTTTCCTCATTATGAGACTTGAGACAATACAAAATAGTGAAAATGTCCTGATTCTCTTATATGTAAATATTTATTCAACTTCTGTGTAAACAGTCATAACGAGGTGAGTTCCTGGGTTCTCCTTAAGGGTCAGTGAAAATGACTGTTGTGCAGCTTTTTCGTTAGCTTTAGTAGTTGCTCTTCCACTGATCAAATTGAACGAGGCAAACAGGTCAATGAAACTGCTTGGCAAGCACTCTTAGTCTGACCTACTACAGGTATTCTATAAGGCTGTATGGACATGGTTCTCTGCAGTCACCTATTAGGAATGTATTAACGGCTTTGGCAGGGCTTCTGGCGACTTTCATCCCAGTGGGACAAAGACTGAACCATTTCTCCTGTATGGGGAGAGCAGGAAGAGGAGCCTGCCATAAAAGCATCATTATTTTCAGTGAAACATGAGCTGAAAAGTCACTATATTGATGCTCAGATCTGGACAGAATTATTGACCAAAACTGAAAAAAAATAAGAAAGAAAAAGAGGAAAAAAACCCCACATGCAAAGTAAGTGAAAATTTGGTGCAGAAGATATGAAATAGGCTGTTCAAATACCTTGCCTAACTTGGGAAAAAATTAGGACCTAAACCTGCAGGTATGAAGACTACCTTAGTTAGCTTCTTGGAGAACAGCTACTGCACACTGTCCGACGGGAGCCTAGAGGTGAATTTCTTTCTAATATTTTTCCAAATTGTAGAGTAGGTCAATGTGCCTTTTCAGCTGAATTTTTTATTCCTTCTGCTCACAGATATTCTTGATCTCAGCAAATTGCTGGTTTGAATGTGCATGCTGACAGTAAATATGATAAGTTACAGAAAGTCTTAACCTATTTACCTATCTGTCTTAGGTTTTTCCTGCATAAATGATTACAGTTATCATTTTGATGTATCACATTGTTTGATGGAAACAACAGCTGACATACACAGTTGGAATTTCCTTTTCTTCTTATAGTACTTTGGGGAAGGAGGGAAGAAAATAAAAAGGTAGTTGTGATTACTTAAATCTTTCCTTTTAATAATGTGGTAGACAGTCAACAATGATGATGTGATTCATTACTTGCCTATAACGTTAATTATACATTATTAGCTGTTTCACAGTATGATAGCTGGCAATCGGTGATATGATTCATAAAGTGTTATTGTTAAGCAAATCTGCAAATCTGTTTGATTTAGGTTAAAAGAAAGGGCGATAGGTCATAAGAAGTGAAAAAAAAAAGAAAAAAGAAGGAGAATAAAGAAAAGACACCGACATAATTTGCGGTTCTGTTTTTATATGAACAACAAGGTTTACAGTGAAGAGTTGTTGGATACAGTTTCGGTGAGCAAGGATTTTGCAGAGAGATTAGATCAGTTACAAATTGCTAAATCTGATGACTTAGATAAAAATTTAACCAGAGGCTTTGAAAGAGGTAGAACATGTTTCTGTGGAGAAGTGATTGCCCCGTACTTCAGAGACAGAACTAATCACAGAAGGCCGCACTGACTGTACCCGCAGTAAAAACTGAACAGGGAAGAAATCATTCATTTGAGAGAGGCGATCACTTTCTCATGTAGCAGACTGAAAACTACACTTCGCTCTGCAAATGCACCCTATAATTTGGGGAACCCCCAGAAGCCAGTCCTGCAAGTGTACTGTAACGTGCTCCCTTCCAATGTAGCTCTATCAGATCTGTGTTACCAGATGAATAAATTGAATAAAACAATTATTTCCTCCTCCATGGTCTTTGTAAGATTCCAAAACCTTTTCCCATTTCCAGAAAAAAAAAACCAACCTTAACCAACCACTTAAAAAACCCAAAGAAAACAGATTTTGCCCAGAGATAACAAATACTCTCAAAGTTAAACATTCATTCCAGACTGGTTCATATCTGCACTTTATCTGAGCTAGGAAGGGGAATTGAACCTTCATCTTCCTTGCTCCAGCAAGCAGCGACTCGTTCAGAGTGGACCTCATTCTTTCACTCATGTAAGTCAAATGTGAGTTATAGATCTGAACTTCTGTTTCCCAATAAGGGTACTGCCCATACAGGCCCATCTCACAAACAGATTTCAATTTTTAGGAGTAAGTCCTACCTGAGTAGAAACTTTTTGTTTAAAAAAAAAATAAAGCAACTAAAAAAAAAAAAATTTAAAAAGTAGTAAAACAATTCAAACAAATAGTTTTTCTTTATTAATTTTAATATCCCTTTAACTCCTAGGAGGAGTTGAGAATGAAGTCATATCAGCTTGTTCTCAAAGGGGTTTATGTCTTCTCCCAGATAATGCTCCAAAGGAATACCATAAATGCCACCTACCACACAGTTCTCTCATCCATTTCCTCATATACACAGCTCTTCTGTGCAGCAACAAACCTTATCCTAATCCATTCAGAGAAAGAAGGAGAAGTGCCATGTTTTCAGAACTTCAGTTGCATTAAAATACATGACCTAGAAATACTTCATGGGAATGTTTAAGATCATTTGCTGCTATGTCTTATTCCTTAAGGCAATGGTTTTGTGGGACAAAGATAGGCCTGGGAGCTAGGAATTCCTGAATACTGTCTCCAGCACTGTCTTGACTGTCTATTGCCTACATATCACAGTGATTGGGTGATTTATTTATAAAACATAGATTAGATTAGCTCAAACAAGATTAAATTTGATAGAACAAGTCACTTAAACTCTCACTGTCTATTTCCTCATCTGTAAAACAGCGATATCTATATTTACCTATTACACATGGTGACTGTGAGGATTACTTAATCTCCCTAAAGAATTATCATGATTATCATTAATCTGGAACACACGAAACAACTCCCAATAAGGAAACAAGCTTGTGAATCAGCTGAGGTGGAGTAAAGGTACCAAAGCAATTCTTCTGCTGATCTGATAGTTAAGCATTCTTGATAAAGGTTTTGAGATGGCTTTCATCTGTATGTTAGGCATCTAAAAAGGCAATGTTTAATATAAGATAGTTGTCTAAATTCCCCCTGTAGTCCAAATGTGTGTAGACTGACATCGTGCATTAAATGAGTCAATCACCCCATGATTCTGGGATGAATCATCTTATGGATTCTCTTCATTATCTGCAGAGGGAGCCTAGACAACTAGACAAGATGTATTTTAGATAGTTAACATTATGTGAGACCAAACTGAAGGATTTAGGAACTTGTTTGAAAGACTACAGCCAGATGTCATGTTCTGCCCGCACTGGAGCAGAGTAAAATAACAAATGCCAGTCTGCTCCCAAATGCTCATCACCGCCTTCCCACACCCTAAAAATTTACCATCCCTTTTGAACAGTCAACAAGACCACACAATAGTTTTGGGGAAAAATTATCACAATATTGCCAAGTATCACAGCATGGTTAAGTATTTTATACAAGGAGCCCCTGTATTTGGGGGCAGGGGGGACAAACGGGAAAGGTTTAGGGTAAATTTGTGTTTCCTAGCTGATTTGTTCTTTTGGGAAGGGGCAGGACTTGTCCCTGGAAGAAGTCACTTCATTTTGCAGTCTTTAGCACAACAGGTCTTTAGGACTCATTTCTTCCCTCTGGAATTTCTTTGCCACTCTATGCCGGAGTGAAGGTGAAAGTCCTATATGACTTTCCACCCCAGCTCATCTCTTCTGAAGACTTATACCCCCTCCCTCCTTAGAGAACAACTCCGTTTTGTTCCAACATTAACCTAAGGACAGAAGATCTTGCCTCCGTCAGGAAGAAGAAGGAGCATCTCCCATTTTAGCTCCTGCTCTAAAAGAGAGGTCACACAGTAACCGAAGGACATAGGAAAAAAGGTGGAGGATGTGAGGCTGTGGTGGGGGCAGACATGGAGTGGGGCTGGGACGAGCCTTGCTTCCCAGGTTGAGTCAGAGCTGGGCGCAGGGTAGTGTCACATATACTATAATTATACCAGTGCCTGGTCGCTTGTCTATCTGTTTGGTATCACACACATGTAGAGCTGGAGTATGGTCATGGTGCCACTACCTCACACCGTCCCAGGTTTGCTTAAAAGCAAGAAGATCCTTCAGAACACATTAGCAAAACCTGATCAGGCAGCAGCTGTCCTGACAGCACGTTTTGCGTGTACGGTGGGGGTGAGAAGTGAGAAATACCTTCTTAGTGCTGCAAGGGGGAGGGGGGGGACTGGAAGAAAAGAGTGAAAACAAGCAGGTGGGAACAGGCTAAGACTTACCACCCCTTAGCAAGGCTCAGCTGCAGAAAGGCTTTTAGGTTAGATCTAAAGATTTTCTGAGTCACTAGGAAAGCTGCTATTGATGTAAATCAAAATACGTGGGTGAAGATTATTGGAAAGGAAAGTTCCTTATGAAGGAAAAAAAATGCAAAAAGCCTACAAATATTTATTTATGGAGTGAGAAGCAGTTTAAAAACTACTGTTTCTTCTTAAGAACAATGAGAAAAAGAGCAATAGGATTGAACAGACTTTTAGAAGTTTTAGAAGCCAAAACATGGCTGGCCTTTAATTTGTTATAATCTTAGAATAAGGGAAAAAAAATCTTTCTAATCCTAAACTATCTCTTTGTTTTTCTTAGAAAAAGGAAAACTATTTTAGATAAAATAGAAACCACCCTGAAAAGCCATCTGGAACTTGATATTAATCCAGACTACCTGTGAGTAAGATCTGCAAAGAAGGGTCTGCCTTCACTTGTGTCTTTTGCTGAACTAAGCACACTGTCAGCACTTAATAAATAATGTTAATAGTAATATTTCTTTTCACACACCTCTTCACTTCTTGGTGCTGGCTGGGACTGGAAAGAGCAGAGCATTTCCAAATGGAAACAGAGAGCACTAAAAATTACATTTTAAAAACAAAACCAAAACAAAACCAAACAAACCGAGGCTGCACTGGAGTTTTCAGTCCTTCAGTCCAACTCTGAAAACTCATTAGGGATAGATAGTTCAGATAAGGTATGAATCCAGATGTTTCTGTGTTTGTCTTCAGCAATACCGAGTCCAAAATTTTACTAAAAAAAATGGCTAGGCTCCTAAATCTGAATTAAACATGTAAGAAAATGCCTTGATGGGTAAGAGCATGAACACATGCAGCTTTTCTTGACCTTAATGAGATGTTCAAGGTACTTAACACTTTTGAAAATCAGGCCACAATTCAGGAAAGCATTTCAACATGTGTTTAACATTAAACACATATTTAATCAGATTAAAGCATATACTTAAGCACATTCCTGAACCAGGATCAATTTAAACATGTGCTTATGATCTTTGCTAAATAAGCTTCACACTTAAGGTTCTAAATAAGGGTTTGGGAGCCTAAATATAGGTTTTGATTTTATAAAATCATCAGTCTATTTTGAATGAAATAAAAATTTAAGTGAAAGGGGAAACACTTAATACCCTTATTTATTTTGTTAATCACATTCATCAGTGCTTGACAACAACCAAGTAACTAAAAATTTGAGTCACTTAAGGAGAAGTGAAAATATACATTGTTGAAAAATTTCTAACTTTCATATGCCATCTAATTTTGATTCCTTAGCAGTGTCAGATATTTTTACCCAATATTATCCAAAATTACAGATGCAAATGAAATTTCACTACGTTTTCTCTGATTTTATCCATAGTATTTCTGTTGATAATATTGGTATAAGGAACAAAAGGATTTTTTTCTGTCTTTCTTTAATTTTTCTTCTTCTAGTTTTTCTTTTCCTTTAATTTCTCTTTTTCTTTACTTACTTTTTTGTGTTCTTTTAACAGAACAAGCTACATTCTGTCCCTTTCTGTTAACACCCCTGCATACATTTGAGTTTCCATCAACCGCCCATCAATCTACCAGTTGTGCAATTACATGTGTTAAGACAAAAACAGTGTTGAATGCCACCATTTTGATTAGGGTAATAGTGACTCATTGGGACAGCAGCAATTCAGAGCGTGTCTATGCACACATTTGCATGGATGTAAGTCAGCCAAAGCAGCATACAGACACATAAATAAGATTGAAGGAGAAGGGTGAATTTGCAGTTTGTTAGCGGTTAAACAAACACAATCAGGCTGGATGGTAACCGCCCCCCCCCATCCTCTCTGTCATCCTACAAGGTAGAGGACTGCAGTCCAAGCTATAGGACAGTCCTTGCCCAAATGTCTTCCCGCTTTCTCCAGTTCACATTGGACATATACCAAGTCCTGACTGCTTCACAGTATTTAATACTTGTATGTTTTCACCCTGTGTTAAAGCGGGCAGTAACTGGAGGTAGGTTATCTCTTGACAAAAATTAAGGTTTTTAGAGAGGAGGTGCTGAGGGGTAAGTGCACTAGCAGGTACTATTTAATCATTTGCAAGCTGTAAATTCATTTTCTAGCTTATGCCATGATAACTTGTGTGCACATTCATAGCATTGGTTAAACTAGAGCAAATCCTTGTGTGGTCACACTAATTTCAATTTTAGAGTGGCTTATCTCAGTTTATCGTAAACTTGTTCTGAATCAGCTTATGCCGAACTGAAATAAGCTTAATTTAAAATTGAAATAAAAGGATTAGGATAAATGAAATTGGTGTAAAATCACACCTTTATTTAAGCCAATACAACTCTGTATGCAGATAAAACCCTAGGCCATGTGTGTTTATTTAAAAGTTAGTGTTAGAGAAAAAAGAAAAAGACAATGAATGGGATAAATATTTCCAACCCCTGTTGAGAGGATATTAGTAACAACAAAGAGTTAAAAATAATGCAATTTGAAAAGAACTATTTTAAAATTACCTAATCTCCACGGTTCAGAGCCTCTCCCATTCAGCCACATTAGACAGCAAGACCCTGCGGGCACTTAATACTTTTATATAGTAGCACTTTACATCTTCACTGTGCTGTAAAAGCATTAACTAATTAATCTTCACAACCATCTGAGGTTGAGAAGTAAGGACTAATATCCCTTTCTTAAAGATAGAGAAGATAAAATACCAGGCGTGTCAAGCGCCCCCGTTCCTGAGTATTATGTGCTTTGCTTTGCAAGTGAGAAGGCCTCTGACACTAAATATGACGGGATAAAGTTGGGCAGCCAGAGCTGGAGCCTCCCTCCCTCCCATACGACAGTCTGCTGTTGAAAATCTGGCTTCAGGAGATATATTTTGCAGACTCCAAGCCAAGAAGGCCCTTAAGCGTATGCTTAACATGAAATGTTAATAGCATGGGGAAGCCAACGGTCTCTTGTGAAAAATATGTATGTAGTTCAGTGCTTTGGTAGCTCAAGTCCAGAGGGATAGATTTCTAAAGAGGCATAAGTACCTAAGACCCAATGGGGAGATGACAAGTCAAAACTCCAGACTCCTGGGCCTTGATTTCCAGCGCCTGACTAGAAACTCAGAAATTCCTGGCTCACGTTTTAGTTCACAGAATCTGGACCCTATGGACTCACATGTCGGTGAGGAGGTATTCACAGAGGCCACCAGTCCCCTAGAAAGGCCAGGCCCTCTAAGGCAGTGGAGATGTTCTTAATCACCTTGAGAGGTCCTGCTCTGAACTACCCTCTGTTGCAAATTAATCACTCAGCCTGCCCCACAACCTCTGCAATATGCAGGGTCTCATAAAACAGTGAATTTTTGTAAACTAGTGGGTGGCATTTAGAATCACAGAATCATTTAGTTTGGAAAATACCTTTAAAATCATGGAGTCCAATTGTAAACCTAACTCTCCTGGTTTTGGCTGGGATAGAGTTAGTTTCCTTCCCAGTAGCTGGTACAGTGCTGTGTTTTGGATTTAGTATGAGAACAATGTTGATAACACACCGATGTTTTAGTTGTTGCTGAGCAGTGCTTACACTAGTCAAGGACTTCTCAGCTTCCCGTGCTCTACTGACTGAGAAGGCTGGAGGTGCACAAGAAGCTGGGAGGGGGCACAGCCAGGACAGCTGACCCAAACTGGCCAAAGGGACATTCCATACCACGTGACATCATGGTCAGTACATAAACTGGGGGAAAGCTGGCCAGGGAGGCCGCTGCTCGGGGACTGGCTGGGCATCAGTCGGCGGGTGGTGAGCGATTGCATGGTGCATCACTTGCTTTGTAATTCTTATTATTACTATTATTATTATTATTTTATTTTATTTCAATTATTAAACTGCTTTTATCTCAACCCATGAGTTTTCTCACTCTCACTCTTCTGATTCTCTCCCCCATCCCACCAGGGACAGGGGGGCGTGAGCAAGTGGCTGGGGGGGGCTCCGGTGGCGGACGCGGGTAAA
>NW_008824544.1:600854-624323 GCF_000699105.1 Pygoscelis adeliae | reverse complement strand
GGCCTCACCAGTGCCGAGTACAGGGGCACGATCACTTCCCTCCTCCTGCTGGCCACACTATTTCTGATACTGGCCAGGATGCCATTGGCCTTTTTGGCCGCCTGGGCACACTGCCGGTTCATACTCCACTGGCTGTCGACCAACACCCCCAGGTCCTTTTCCGCCAGGCAGCTTTCCAGCCACTCTTCCCCAAGCCTGTAGCGTTGCATGGCGTTGTTGCGACCCAAGTGCACGACCCGGCAATTTCTTCATTTCTGTATCAAAAAGTTTCCTTGAGCTCCCTGGAAGGGCTCATTTCCCTGTTTGTGTTTCATTTAAGGGAATGGGGCATTCTTACCACCAGACTGCATCTGTCTCAAACTTTAACAGATGATGCTTCATAACCACACCTTCATGAAGTTCCCTGAGCTCAGCTTTAAAACTAGTCAAATTGAATCTCGGAGCTATTATGACAGATATATCTCACTGGCCTTTGGTCACCTAAATGCTAGGTGTTTAGTCAAAACCACTTGGTTATGGTTCCTTTCTTGCCCTTCAAGACACATGGCACCTCCAAGTCAATTAAGCCCAATTAAAGTGACCATCTAGATAGCCAGCAAGGTGCCTTTCTCTCACTCTCTCTCACCTGTAGAGGCACCTTGGATAGCTAGTTTAAACTAAATATCCAACTTAAGGTACCTAAAATTAGATCAGGCAAATGGGCGTGTAAGTGAGGCATATATGATTCTGTGTTATAGGGGACTAAAGAAATCACTCCTGATAAACTGACATTGTGAGGGTAAATGGTTATGCGGTTAAGTAGTTCCCAGTGACAGTTGGAGTAGGACTGACGTGAAGTCTTGCTCTTCTTGGAAACAGGCACATATCCGAATTACATCACACAGCATCAGTTTAATCTTGGTATATCATTCCAGTTATTGCTCTGGGAATTTCCTCCCTAGTATTTTAAAACACATTGCAGACACCAAGTCCTCCTTTTTAATATTAGTTTAATACAACAGGAACACCTTGTCTAGCAAAGTGAAGGTGGCTGAGCTCTGATCATGTTCTAGCACGCCAAGTTGAGATTTTGGCTGGCACTAACAAGTGTTGCAACATTTATTAATTCATTACTGGGGAAATTGTCTCACCCGATTTCTTTGGGCAGCAGCTCAGTCATTGCTACACGTTTGGAGAATAAGTTAAAGATGCTTCATGTTATTTCAAAGTCTTAGTCACTGTTTGGGTGTGGGCACTCCTTAGCCTGGGCTTCAGAAATTGAAAATAAATGAGAGGTGGAGATACAGAAACTATTCTCATCAAAACCAGGGGGAAATGAAGAAGCAGAAAGATGAACCCTCAAGTAATTTACAAAAAAAAAGTTGTCTCCTTAGCTCAGAGGATATAAAAGAACCTATATTGGATACTGAAAATACTGGATATGTGATATCCTGGGAGTCCACAAGTTATTGAAACGTAAAGCATTATGGTGCACATGGTATCTGAGGTACATCATATCATATAATCTGATATGCCTCAGTATTTTGGCATTCTTTTCAATGTAGACCTTAGGTGCAGTGGAGATAAATGCCAACAGAAAATATATAGGTAGTTAATAAGGCAGGCTAGACCTTCAAAGTGATGCAGAGAATTTTATTTTTCTGATGCTCGTCTGGTGTGTCTTCTTTTACCAGGGTCCAACAGATCTGGGAACACTTCACCCAAGCAACTACCTCTTCCTGAAGGGCTGCAAGCATTTTTGATGGTTCATAGCCTTGACTCACAAATGGCAATGTCTTAGTTTAGGACAAATATGGTGGTTCCTACCATTCTTCTCTCCTCCCCACCACTCTCTAAGGATACCCCCCAGGGGCCAGCCATTCATACTCCACCACAGTTTAGTGCAAAGAGTATTAACATAAACCAGCAGCACCTTCATGTTCTTTTAATAAGCCAGGCCAGAAATGGTGGCTCTATAAGCAGCTGAGGTCTCCCTGAAACATTGCTGAGGACCATGAAAAAAGTGACATGTGGACAGATACAAACAGGACCCACTGCAACAGTTCCAAGTCATACTCACCTGTAAGTCCAAATCCTCCCTGTCCCCACCCTGGGTTTTAGACTCCAAAGGACTGAGATCCTTTACGGTGACCACAGTTATGAGACTCAATGTAAAAATAACCAAGGCAAACTTAATAGCCTGAGTTATACAGAATATCAGACTCTTGTTCTCAGTTCTCCTTTGTCTCTCATGTTTGATGAATCTATATTTTTTCTATGTGATTTCACAATATCAAGAAGATTTTGGGAGTCTGTTAGCAAACTAAATTGAGTACATGCAGAAATTATATTCGAACAGTAAAAAGAACCTTAACAGGTAAAAATATAAAAATAATTAAATTGGCTTTCTATAGCCAAACAATGGAGTATGTAAATTGCAAAGCTAGACTTAGTCTAGGCTAGTTCATTTTAAAAATAAATGAAAAAAAATTACAGACATTGATAATTCAGCATGAAGGCGAAAGAACTGCTGAAAGAATACTGTAATGGAGTATAGCTAATTCCTTTCAATTCTTTTTCATGGTTCTTAAAGATAGGTCAGAATAAATATTAAATCCACAAGAGATTTATTGCTTCCTTAGAAAATCAATACGCTGTGAATCAACATTAACATGAACTTTGGACATTCTGTGTGTTTTCTTTCCTGGGAAATTTTTTGTAAATCTGACTATATCTGCAGGGATTTTGACCACGACTCATGAAAAACTGTATTTAGCATCATGCCAGATAATTGTGATTAATACACGGATTTAACTAGGTTTGAGACTGGTGAGATCTGAGAACATTCTTAAGCAAGGTGGAGAATCGAGAGCTAAGCCTTAAATGCAACTGAGCTTGGCCTAAACTGACTTGAAGTCACAGTCAACATTGTGCAAGCGACTCAGACTTCACCAACACGTTAAACACAGCCAACAGTTGTAATGGAGACTGCCCCATCTGCCCAGCCTTTGCTAGTATTGCAGATAATTATATGCCATCAATATTAACACCCTCTTTTTCTGGTATCTCCCTTTCCATCTGCTCTTTCTGTCTGTTGCCATCAGTGATTGAAATTTTGCTTAGCACCTATTGGAATGTAGACTGGGTTTGTGTTGAATTCCCTAGCATTTCATACAAGGTTGGCATATATTGTTAACCTGTTTGGACCGAAAGTCAGGAGATTTGGGCACTATTTCCCCTTGTGTACTACCTGCCTGACTGAAGTGTACTACTAATTTTAAGTCTGGTTTTGGTTTTGTTTGTTTGTTTGTTTGTTTGTTTGTTTGTTTTCCCCTGAAAAATCTACAGTCTTCTGTCAGAGGTCTGTTCAGCACAAAGCCTCATTAGATGTTATTCAGCTCCAGATTCAGACACCTAAATGTCAAGGTATAATTATGCGAACATAGACTTGACTCAGTTGCCCACACAAGCATTTAGTTTGCGAGACACGTTTGTAGGCCTTGCATATTTGACCCGGGACTTATAGGAGGCCCTCAGGTCCTCTCAGGCCCTTCCTATATCCTAGGGTATCGTGAATGCCAGTAGAAGCCCATCATCAGGCAGCTGGATCACATGCTTACATTTGTCAGTTGAACGTTCTTATACAGACAAAAATAGGAGTTTAAATACCAATTGATATAGACACCTGAATGGAGACACCTAATTTGGGTATCGGAGCCTGGAGTCAAGCTATTCTTCTTCTGGGCTTGTTTCTTTTGCTTAAATAAAAATGTCTTGAGATATGCAAGGGTATCCCACCTGATCACACCACTCCAGCTGATATGTCAGTCAGGTGACAGCCTCCATTCATGTATCTGCTGTTCATCTGCCATCCACCTTGAATACCCCAGGGCATCTCAAATAACAGCAGATACCCATGTTTAGGCAACAGAACTGTGTCCCTTCTGGCTTCAAGGCCCAACTGTCACACTGCAGCTTTCCCGTCCCTCTGCCTTCCCCATCTTTTACGCATGGGGTATTATCCTGGTTTCAGCAGGGATAGAGTTAATTTTCTTCCTAGTAGCTGGTACAGTGCTGTGTTTTGGATTTAGTGTGAGAATAATGTTGATAACACACCGATGTTTTAGTTGTTGCTGAGCAGTGCTTACACTAGTCAAGGACTTCTCAGCTCCCCATGCTCTGCCGACTGAGAAGGCTGGAGGTGCACAAGGAGCTGGGAGGGGGCACAGCCAGGACAGCTGACCCCAACTGGCCAAAGGGACATTCCATACCACATGAGGTCATGCTCAGTACATAAACTGGGGAAAGCTGGCTGGGGGAGGCCGCTGCTCGGGGACTGGCTGGGCATCGGTCGGCGGGTGGTGAGCAATTGCACTGTGCATCACTTGCTTTGTATATTATTATTATTATTATTTTATTTTAATTATTAAACTGTTTTTATCTCAACCCACAAGTTTTCTCACTTTTACTCTTCCAATTCTCTCCCCCATCCCATCGTGGGGGAGGGAATGAGCAAGTGGCTGGGTGGTGCTCAGTTACCGGCTGAGGTTAAACCACGACAGGTATCAGCCTATACAACATTGGTCCTTGTTTCTACACCACAAGGCTGGGCAGCTTTACAGACCCTAGGTGAGACTCATGTAGCCCACAGGCTTTTTGATCATGCTGCAGGTGAGCGCTCTACAAATTGGCTCCGGTGGGAAGCTGGATCCAGCTCCGGCTGGATCTTTGATTCTTGTTATCAGAGGTAATGCACTGCAACCCTGCAAGCCTGATGAGATTCCTGCAATAATCTCACTGTTGTATCTTGTTTTACAGAAATGAATCATGTTTAGGAACAGATTTATTTGCAGGTGGAGTGAATAAGGAGCAAGGGAAAACTGTGAGATATTTAGCTCTTCCAACTGACCTCTCTTACTCGCCCACCACAACATCGATCCCACTCATGTTCTTAATCCAGTGCAGCACCAAAGCTTTCAATCCCCTCGACAGATGCAGGGAGCTAGGAAAAAGCTCCTTATACAACAAACGCAAAGGACCTGTCAGGGGAGCTGGAGTTGGAGGTTCAACCTCCCTTCAGCTGAAGCCTTGGCCATCTCTTCCCCACCTGAAACTCTCCCCTTTCTATATATTCTATTTTCTGATTGTGAACCATGCAAAACTAGTTCAGGGTTAAAAAAAAACGATTATGAAACAGTTATTGGCTTGAACTGGAACTAAATAGGAACACTTTCAGTTGCAGCTAAATACAAACTAGAATGGAATGGAAAAACCTTTTGCTAAGCTCTCTGGGGCAGGGTTTACCTCTTAGCTCTGAAATGCGAAGTCATACAACAATTGGCCTTCCAGGTGTGTCCACATTGCAAGTAATGGTATAAATAATAAGTAAAATGATGCTGAAGTCGCTGATGACAATATAATAATAATAAAAGAAGGTATGATTAGATTAATTTTGAGAAGACCCACTGCCTGAAAGTACAGAGCATGACATTCAGGTATCATTTTTCTTTTTTAATGTAATTCAACATTATTATAATTACTATTGACTTTTTGGTTATCCATCAGCACATGGTGGGTGGAAATAACTTGGGGTGTGACTGATGGAGCTAGTTGTTCTTTTTTTTTTGGTTTGTTGTTTTTTTTTTTTTTTTTCCTGTTGAATTTCTTGATGTGTATGCTTTTCCACGCAGATGGCACCTTTGGCAACAGCCTGCCTGGCAGGATTTCAGGGCACCATTAATCTATCAAAGCAATGCTAATGAAGTTGGACTCTTAACAGTTTACTCACCATCTGCTTCTAACCGTCATCCTTTTCTGTGCTGTCCCTAATGCTTCCCTCGTGGAGGATGGGAACTCTGAACAGCACTGATTAATGTTCTTAGCTTGGTGCAGCTACTGACTTCCTGTAACGCTTTGCTGAAAAACAGTGGTAAAAAGTCAAAACCACAGCCATTGAAAAACTTTGCAGAAGCCAAAGGTCATGTTTTAGATCCTCTAACTTGCCTAATTTTGCCTAACCCTGTAGGCACCTAGGTTTACATCAGTTTCTACCCTTCTTCTAGACTAGTTTACTTAACAAAAGTTATTAAATATAGAATAATCATTCTCAGTTTGTCATTTGCATTAAAAATTCCTGGGTGTATTGCAAGCCTGAAAAGTGGTTTGGGGCTTTTTTGCCCGAAACACTTATCTGTTTTTTCCAGTGATATTAGTTGGTCTAAATAAAGACATTGACTGTCCATAAACCTCACCTCACATTATATCCCTAGACCAGTAGAGCTACCACAGCTACCATTCTTCCAGTAAAATCTGCAGCAGTCTCATATTGCCAAGGTGCTCCACACCTATTCTCATTCCACCGTGGACTGGATTTGCAAACTAGGTGGTTTCCCTGCCTATGTGGCCCACAGGACCCAAGCCAGAAACATTCTCAGAGCACAGGGAAACACATCCAAGAAAATGAGATTTAGAACCCCCTCACTGACTCCTTTTTATTCAAAAGTCTCATGGCTTCACCTGGAACGGGGCAGTCTCAGGTGCAAGTCCTCTTGCTCCTGAGGGGATTTGAAACCACATCTCTCTTTCTGTACCTCCCAGGAGAATATCCTAACCACCAAAATATAGTCCAGGAGATTATGGGTCTCACAATCTTTTCCAGTGAATCTGTTCCATTTAATTAAATATTCATTGTGCTTATGGAAGAGATAATAACTCTAAACATAGACAGAATGGGAAAACTTGGGTTCTAATCCCATATCTAACAGATATGCTCAGCATCATGCACTGGGTTTGTGAAACTAATTTTAGGAGATGCGTGCCTTACACTGTGAGTTTGCCTAGGGAGAATATAGACTCCCTTTGAAGCTGCATATGCCAGTCAGCAGCCAAAGTTAGACACTGCAGCAATGAGCGCTGTAGTGTACTAGTCTTTATGCATCTCTAGGGACTAATACATCACTACCTGAATTATTTCTTTTTAATTGGGAAAAGGAAACAATAACAACTCCCCAATGACATAACTGTAGATACATGGTGATTTATTAATAACAATTGCTGCATATGGGCTAAGAAACTTAAGACAGTGAGTAAACCCATTAATTATAACCACTGCAACGTTTATAAGACTAGTCAATGACAGTGACAAATTCAGCATTGCAATTTATGTGATTACCAATAAAATGGTGAGGAAAATGGTAGAATTCTGGGCCTAACTTATTGTCACCATGAAAACAGAGCAAAGCAAGGGCTTGGCAATGGGTAGTAGAAACGTTTGAGGCACAGAAAAAAGGCTTATAATGAAACATAGATTAGGAAAGAAAGAGGATAAACAAACATGAGGGATGTGATAGAGATCATGAAATTGGTTGTTCCCAATTACTCCATTCCATATTACAAGAATAATGAAACATCCTATGGAACTGGATGGCAAGACATTCAGAGAGGATAAAAGGGAAGACATTTTTTCACAATGGATAATTGACCTGTGGAACTGATTGCCACATGATAGCTGCAAGTCCAAGAGCTTAGCAGGTTTTAAAAAGGATTAAACATGTATAGGGATAATTAGTTCATCCATTATTAAACAAGATAAGTTTTATTAGTCACTGGTTACATTAAACAAGATAAAGTAAAGACATTGTAGGAAACTTTAATTCTTACCCAGTGAGAAATTCGCAAAACTGAACTTTCAATGGCATTTTCAAATACAAATATTTTTCTATTCCTGTTCCAGGGAAATTTTTGAATTTTAGTTCTAAAAAAGTCAGTATGCCTCTGCCTTCTCTCATCTAATATAACTAGCAAATAAGGTGATTTCATCTTGTCTTAAAGATGGATTAGCACTGACATGTCCTGGCTAATAACTGGTATCTGCACTGAAGTAACTCCTGTAAGATGAAACAGATATCAAGGTTTTTCTCCAGAAACGCACACAGGAGAGCTCAGACATCTTCTCAAAGTGTTCATGAATGAGATTAATTTAAGTTTCTAGAAGACATTCTACCCTAAGAAAGTCACATCCTATATATTTTTAAGGTGGTTGGATGTGTTGCATTCTAGAATGACAGTGCTCATCTGAGGACTCCACCTATGTGCAATCAACCACCTTTCTTTCTTTCTTACTCATTCTGAAAATATTCCTTTTTCTTGGCCCAGGTTCCAACCTATTGGAACCTGAAATTTACCAGAAGCATCTACAAGAAAGTGTTCTTCCTTAGCTTTCTAGACAATCAGTGGAGAGAGTTGCTACATCCAGATGGCAGTTTGAAGAATCATGGGATCACAGAGAAATTTAGGTTAGAAGGGACTTTTGGAGGTCATCAGGTCACAGCAGGGCTAACAGTGACGTTAGATCAGGCTTTGTAGGTCTTTTTAACATCTGGATTGCTCTGTGGAAGCATGGGTATCTCTCTTCTAATAGAAAACTCTGTGGTGACAACAGAAGGAACCCACAAGAAGCCCAAACGAACACCTCTGTAAATGGGGTAAATCCCAGCCACTGCATTAAATTTCTCAGATTTGCTCCTTCTCTCCCCCAGATCATCTCTCTTCCACACTTCTTGCTCATGCATCCAAATGTGTCATTAGCCCCTCCACTGGCAATTCCTAGTAGTTACAGCAAAAGAACTGCCATGTCCTGAAATGGTTACCATCTATGATACCCTTGCTCTGTCCCCTGCTAACTCTTCAAATATATTTCAGCTCATACCTGAAATGCATTTTTTCCTTTGTCTTTCTTTTCTCTCTCCCTGTCACTCAGTTGGTTGCACTTTTCCCTCCCTTTATCTGACACTGTCTATTACTTATAGCTGTGGCATATTACTGAAATATGCAAAACAGGTTTGGAAACAACCTGTACCGAAGATGTTCCTTACAAGAAGTATGGTAGCATTGAGAAACCATATTTTCTTTGGTGCTTTTCCTACTAAAGGAATATTTTTTCACAATTTTTCACTTAGGCAATACCTTGCTCAGAGCTCCAAGCTAAAGTAGTTAGATTGCTAGCCTGCTTGAAGCTAACACAGGTATCTCAACACTATACTTGCAACTAAAGTGTAGACATATCTTATACACACTTCTTGATGGCAATCCTGTCAACCACTAATGTCAAAAAAAACCCAGAATCCAGTTCCAAGAATGTGTGAGATTGACATCAAATTATTTCCTTCATTTGGCTTTTGATTATTGCACCCTTAGGGGTATTCAGGTACAGGCACATCATCAAGCTTCATTTCATTTGTCCTGTATTAATAATTTTTTTATGGTAGTCAAGTATGCAATAGATTATTGGAGCACTGCATGTTTTTGAATGTATTTATCTTCACATCACTCCTATGAGGAAATCAAGTACACTCATTACCATTTTGCAGATTGGGAACTGAAGCACAGAAAGGAAAAACAACTTGTTGAAGGATCACGTCCATGGAAGAGCAAGGACTTGAAAAACCTTCACTTCAGGGATTCGTTCTTTCTATTGTACTGAAATCTGACATCCTTCCATAATCACATGCTTCCAGGAGCTGAGACTTTAAGGCAAAACGCAAACTACAACAAAAATTCCCCTGAAAACCTAAGAATTTACAGCATGTAAATACAGTACTGAGACAATCTTCCTCTTCAATTTTCTTTTTGGTCCAACTCAGTATTTCTTCTTAAGAAATGAATGCCACACATCTGTCCCCAGGACATCAAAAACGAAAAGTCAATCTTGCTCTAAAAATGCCTCTGTGCCTCGAAGTGTTGCTCTTTCCCCACTCCTTAGAGTGGCAGCTCATTTTCCCAGAGATGTACCTCTTGTTCATCCTTACTGCTTTATCCCAAAGAACACCATCACCCACCTCATTCCTCGTACTCACTTTCCCATTCCAGTTTTGGGGTGGTTTTTTTCCTGTATCTCCTGTTGTTGTTGCTGTTGTTTTAACTCACACTGCTGTGGGCTATTCCCCCAAGCTCTGGAAAGATCAGTCATACATTACATGATATGTGAGCAAACTGGCCAGATTACAGAGCAGCAGCTCTAGGTTAAATAACAGTGTGTTCCCAAAACACCTGTTAGAACGCTCCAAAACATTTCACTCGCAGCAACTTGCTGCAACACATGGAGACTTTTTAAGACACATGCTTACCTGGGAACTTCCTGGTGCTGATTCTGTACCTTTTCTAAATAATAACCAGCTCTCTGCAATGCTAAACTTTATCTCTGAATGTTTTGACAATGATGTACAATACTAAAGAAAAAAAAGATGAAAAAGCCTGAATTTTGTCGTTTAGTTTTAATTTATTTTTTACTATAGATTGGTTGTGGATAGGTGGGTTAATCTGGAGATATCTTCAGGCAGCTGGTAATACCAATTTAACATGGCTCTGTCTGCATTTTATCTCAGCTGAGATTCGAAATTAAACATGCATTTAAAAATAATGGCATCTGAACAAGGCGTCTCACTCAATTTTAGCCGGCTGCAGTATTTTGTTATGTTTGCATGTTACTCTGTAAATGTTTGTGTTCCTTATCCTGATTACAGATGCAATTTTACAGCCTGTTTATTGATTTTAAAACTTTAGAATACCATTGACATCGGCCATAAGGAACCTCATTTGTCTGACGCGAGATTGCAGAAAGAATTTTAAACCTGATTAATTTGGTCTTGTGTTGCTTTTCCACTTGAACTTGTAATAGGAAGTCTACATATTCATTGTATTGTTTGTATTCGTAAAAAGCCAATGCATCACATTGGTGTATTTAAACACACGCAAGATTTTTTTTTTCTTTCTTACTCATTTTAGTTATCTTGTATAAACAGTTTGAAATAAATAAGTGTACACATGAAAATAGATAAGAATTCACAAGGTTCTGTTAAAGAAACACACACAACTAAATATGTACTGTATTTCTCGCTGTAAATAACAAATCCAAATAATACTGCATTTTTGATATTGTCATAACCACAGAAGTTAAGTCAATTTAAATTTTGCCTGAGTAAAGGGTTCATGATCTGATCTATGAATTACCATAATATTTAGCACTAACAGCATTAAAAAAAAAAAAAAAAAAAAAAGGACTTCTTCAAGGACACCTCTCAGGCTGGAGTCTAAGCCAAGAATAACAACTGATTTAGACTTCACAGCAATCCTGTGGACTAAGAATCATCCCACTTTACAGAGACGAAAGCTAAAGCCCCATAGCTAAAAGACTCCTTAGACGACACGTATAAAATCATTGTTACCATTGAACAAATGAAGAATTCACAAATGGTTTACAGGGGCCACAAAAGCAGCAAACATCACATCATGGCCAAGAAAATTTGTCCAATGTTAAATCGTTATTGAAGGGTATTCAATATGATGCGTGACAACTAAACATGCCTCTGGAAAACTTTTATGTTGCATTAATCTCATTATTCTCCAAACCACAGCTTGGACTGCAGCAATATTATAGACAGTTACAGTTGGAAATCCATGGGGGCAGAGGGTGTCTGTGAGGTGCAAGATCTATTGACTACCTAATGCTAGACAAGTTCTCCTATGGCTGAATACAGCTTTTTTCTTAGTTCAGTGCTTATCCCCTGAGAATACCATTACTAGAAAAATACAATGGATATTACATCTTTTTCCAACTCTCCTTAGATAAAACTGATTTTTAAAAGATTTCATATTCACCGTAAACAACTTGGCCAACTGCACTTGGCCAGGGGAAGAAAAAAAGATAATGCAAATAATTTCAAGAATGAACTCCATTAAAACACTGACAATATTTTCAATTAACATTATCCTAGAAATGTTTAAAATCTTTATATTAAAACATAACAGCATTGATATGTCAGTCATTATTAAGAGAAATTAAACTTGTCTGACAGAATAAAGGAAAACAAAAGAGATTTAAATTATTTCAGAAGCTAAATCTGCTGTAGGAATTACTGTAAAATTTAGAAATAACTTTCTCCTTATATCTGAGAGCAATCATAATTTCTACGATGCCATTCCATAATTTAGTCTAACAGGGATTGAAATTTCTAAGGAAAATGAAAATTTCCTTTATTAGTCTGCGAAGTGAGTGTGTTTTATTTTATTATAGCCAAGAGGTAGGATTCCATCTTAACTGGGTCTTAGAAAACGGAAAATCACTGTATTGAGCAGCAATCCAATCTATCTGTTTTTCAAAGATGAGGTAACCCATGGTTTGGCCATTTTAAGATGTTTTGAAAATCATCTTATCTGATGAAATCTGTACTCAGTGAGCTTTCCATAAAATCCAGTTGCACAGCAGAAAGGCTGAATTGATCAGGTCTGTGCAAAGAGAGATGCAAGAATGAGGATGTCGTCTGCTTTCCAACACCCAGGTGTGCAACTTGATCTAGCAGCAAATATGTCACCGTATGTTGATTTTCTAACAGTTACTTTCTTAAGTGACAGCTTTAATGAAGGGCATAATGTGAAAATCCAGGGATAGCTGGAAGCCAGCACTCTCATTTTGCCAACAGTTTCTATTTCCAGAAGGATTCATGTATCACCTTCACCTTGAGGAAAGAAGACCCTTTTGAGGCATCTCAGAAAATCATCAGGCTGTAAACAAGAAAGATAAGTGAGGTACTACCAGGAAAAACAGGAGAACTGGCTTCAGTGGGAAAGGAGAAAGTACCACAGACAGTGATGGGAAAGAATAAAATGATAAACAGTGGGGAGAAGGATATCCCAGTACTGAAAACTAAAACTAAGCTAAAAACTAGCTTGGATAAAGCACTGGGCAGAGTAGAGCAGTAAGCAGAGGAATCCTCCATAATTTGGGGTATCTATAGGGGGCCTAGAGAAAGACAGACACCAGCAGAAAGATGGAAAATGTGTGTTAAGGTCACCCAAGGTCAAAACCCGTGGTCAAAACAGATCAAGGTCAAAAGGGATCCAATGGTTATGGAATCTCCATCTTTGGAGATATACAAAACCCAACTGGACACGGCCCTCAGCAATCTGCTCTAGCTGATCCTGCTCTGAGCGTGAAGTTGGATACGGTGATTTCCAGAGGCCCTTTCTAACCTCAGCCATCCTGTGATTCTGTGATTGACCAGATAACTAGAGATGTGCTACTTTTGTTTTGTTTCCCATCAAGACCAATCTCTCCACACTGAAAACCTGCATCCCCTTTGGACTGGGATGTCCATCTGCCTTTAATCGTATGGCCAGGAGGTGTGCATTTCCTTTAAAAGTCCAGCGGCTCTGGCAGCAAAATTTGTGTAGATGTACATTTTGCATGCGTAAAGGCTCTGGAATTTGGTCAAGATATTCTGCAGGCAAGCTTGGTTTCATTCTGCTCTGTGGATTTAAAATGGTATAAGTGACACCAGTAGATAAGTATCAGGCCTGGCATGCTTTCAAATAGTCTGATAGCTATGAGAACGCAGTATAAACCAAACCTCCTCCTGGTATAACTTCATTGAAATCAATGAGATACATAATATAGACACAATCCTGTGGGGAGGAGTCTCAAAAACTTCATGTAACTTAACATTCCTGACATCAGGAATTAAAAGAAATGGGTCCATTTTACCAGAGCTTCATACACAGAGCTCCCCCATCGTAATCACGAGGCATGTTTCTTTGAAGATGGTCTAGGACACTACCCCCCAAAATACTCATCTTCTGTAATCGTGGTTCGATTTTCAAATGAGACACAAAATAATGTCGCTGTCACGATGTATTTACGGTCATGGTATTCAAACACCAGATCATTTCAAAAAGGAGATACTGCTACATTCCACATGATGGCAGGAGATCTGTTTTTCTTATTGCAAAACCAGAGCTTACAGTTTAAGGTTGTCCTATTAAATATAGCAAGATAAGCAATCTCCCATATTCTCCAAGCTGTTTTATAATAATGTGTTCTCAAGACATACTCAAAAGGGACAATTCTTCTTTCTATATTAAAAAAAAAACCAAACATGCTGAAGTAGTTTTGCAGTATACCTAAATGATAAAATAAGTGCCTTGTAAAATAATACATACAAGTAATCTGGTATTTCAGGGCAGATATACAATGCTTACTTTGATTTTGTTGAACATAATTAGGTTAACTTACTCTAGGGTTTTTTAGAATGTAGATTTTGTTCTTTATGTTTCTACTTTTTTTTAGTAGAAAGGAAATTTCAGGCACAATTTAATTTGGCTGATTTTAGATTTTTTTAATAGAAGACTTTTCTGCCTATGTTTTTCAACTTAAGAAATACTAAAAATATTAAGACTGTTTTTTTCCTGGATATATATATATATATAACAAAGATGTTCAAGTGTTTAGTAAGCAGTGGAATACAAAGAAATATTTTTAAAAATATGAATTTAAAATGTTTATCTTTCACTGTCTTGAGTTTGATTATGTTATTATTTATTTTTATTCTCTACCAGCCATCTGTTATTTGAATATATGAAAAATAAAGAAAAAATCAAAACTAAAATTTTATACTTAACAACACATTTCATTGTTTACTCATGTTGAAACAAACAAAGCAGGAGAAAATCTCACATGATTTCTTGTTTTTCTCTTGTATGTAGCTCATCTTTAAGCAATATACATGAATCACTAAATACTTATGCAAGAGTATGTTCTGCTAAAATAGTGCACCGAGTTCATCCTGTGTTTTTCTCTACCAGGGAGTGCCCAATTCTTTTAGTAAGTTCCTCTTTATTAACTTGACTTTAGGGCTGTAAAACTAACATAATATGATATCCTGATATCACTTCAGGCTTCCATTACCTGCATTGCGCTATTGCCAAGGCTGTTAATGACACAACAAAATTAGATGATGGGCAGCCATTGGCAGACGTTATTTAGACACTGAAGACACTAAAAAGACAGGCTAAATACATTAATTCTATCATTTTCATGTATGAAATCAGTTTTTATGGACTTTTTTCCCCCATCTGTCTCAAAGGTTAACGCCATATGTGGTTGAGTTGAAGTGGTGGGTGCAGTCTGCAGGACAGAGGTGCTGGCGGTTCCCCAGCTCCTTCTGACTCAATGTGGGAGAGGAGCAAGTCTGCAGCAAGTGTCCAGGTGAAACAGCCAGAATTAACGTCAGCAGCAGTTCTCAGCACATTACTCCCCATGGTCCCATGGGGACACAGGTCACCCTTCCACCAGGCATAGAAAGCCATGGGACAGACCCCAGCTTCGGAACGACACTTGGCTGCACGTTGGTCAGGAGCTGCAACGTGGTCACTCCTTCCCTATAACACCCCCAGTTTTTAAGCTATGGAAATGAATACAGTCCTGGGGATTATTTGGTGCTTGGACTTGGACTGTGAACCAACACACTTAAATTTTAACTTTAATAGCTCTAAATCTAGCCTTTAAAAACAAACAAAACAGGAGATATTCCCCTTCGGTTTTATAATGTAGCCAGCAGAGAGTGAAGCACACTGCTTATTAAGTCCATCAAAGGCTGGCACCTCCTTGCTTAATAAACCTTTCTCTTTGTGTATTTGACTCATACTTGATCATTTTAACTACATTTTAGTAGCGTTAGCTCTGGGGAGACAACTCAGCTTTTGGCTCAGAGATCAGGAATGGAACTGTAAGATAATTTTCAATTATAATATCTCTCCTATTGATGATGAATGATACTCAAGAAAGAAAACAAAAGCTGAGCATGATAACCTAGTTTTAACTTGTAACCTAAACAGATGTCATCTGTGGACTTTGAGACTTAATAACAATGGAATGCCATATTATTATTTTCCAATACTTTCTGGAGAGGAATTTCCCTGAACGGGTGCTGATGACAATTTAAAAAAACATTTTTGCACTGATTGGTGTTTAAAATGCAGTATCAGCTAGCCAAGCAACATTCACTTTGTAACTCTTCCTTGTTTGGTGCTCTTTAGCTTGTTTTTGGCACGTCTCTTAATTTGGACAAAAAACACTGATTAGTTTCCTTTTAGTTTCTAGTCTGTTTTATGTCCCAACACTCATGAGCTACTACAAAATTTCTGTGATTAACTTGCAAACACTTGAGCGGAATATTTAATTGTGAGCTTCATTTATCGTCTCATCTCTTTTTTTATATATCTTAACTAGATTTTGCTTTTGAAAAATCAAACCAAGAAGCTCCCCAGCAAACCCCTGAATTTTGAGCAAAAGTAGACCCAGCTATGCCCCTTTAACAAAAGTGGGGGTGAATTTTGGAGAAACTGAAGAAGCTGTTTCTTTTTTCAGTACAAATGTGATCTTGGAAATCCACAAATCAAAATGCTTATCTTGTGTTGGTGCCAGCACATAACGCATGACTCCTTGGTAGATGAATGTCTACCCGTAGAATGCATTATTAGTCTATTTAGCTTCATGTGCTGTGCTGACCTACTTTAACTTATTCTTAATAATGCACAGCACTGGAGCAATATTGACTCATATACTCATTTGTCATATACTATGAGGCATTAATAATGCATTGCATTTTTTCCTCCGAAGTCAAGATATGGTTAAATCAAATGGATCCTAATGTGAACATCAACAAATGAAACAGATTGGCCCTTGTATGAGCAAAATGATGTTTTATAAGGAAGGTATTTCATTCTGCTTCCCTAACAAATGTTTCCTTGAATATGCCATTGCTATTTTTACGGTGGGCAAGGTGGGGTTTCTGGTTTTGTTAGGTTTTAGTATAACATGTAACAGTAGTTTTTCTTACCTGCATCTGAAAAAAAAAAAAAAAAAGACTGTTAGGCATGTTTTAAAAATCATTGATAAATCCTCCCAGAAAGAAAAAATTTTTACAAAAATCCCTTTAAAAGTATTGTTAAAAGGGAACTATATCACAAACGGGAGCAGATTCTGAGACAGTAAAAGCAAAAATCAGCATAATTCATGTAAAATGAATAAATCACTCCAAGGAGTTTGACACCTCCTGTGTCTAATGAGACTGAATTCTTGATGAGGGAAACTAAAGAAGAGACCAATGAACGTTATTGTGAAAATTTAGTTGTTGTTTTTTGTGGCCAACTACAGGACAAACATTTTTCTATATTCAAATCTTGCATGTGAACTTGAACATTTTGGTGAATCATTAAAAAAATTCCCTGCCCCCTGCAATACGGCTTTTCATTATTATTATTTCCTAGGATGAACCAGCTGATTCCAGTTGATGACTGGACACATTGCAGTGTTGAACTGCAAGAAATCCGATAGTTTCTCTTTTCCCTCAGTACCAGGGTAACTTGCCTCTAAAAAGAAACAGCAATATAAGCCATCGGTCCCTGGACATACAAAGCCAAATTCAGACATTTAACATGTAACATTTAACTTATGATTTTTTCATTTCAAAGCAGGCTGTGCTTGTTTTCAAGAAATACACTGCAAATGTTATTAGCTGCTCTACTTGCACTATGAAACTCAGACTTAAGAAGCTATATTAGCATCCTTAGCTCCAATACTTTTAGTATTTTTTATAATTGTGAAGCATGATTTACTCAGGTGAAACAGCAGTGTTGTTACACTATTTTCAAATAAGGCTGCATGGGATAAGAACCAACTCAGATAATCTAAGTTAATCTTGACTTGTTTTAAAATATTGACTACTTTATATAATTCATTAAAAGGTATGACAACTCTGCTGTACTGAAATAATTAACAAGCTCTGTTAAGTGTTAATAATTTGGCCTTTTTTTTTAATAAATGAAACCTTCCCCAAATTGTCAGCTTTAAGCCTTGGATAATACTTCAATTTGCTGTGGAGTTTCAAGAAAATTAGTTAATTAGTTTTTCAGAGATCTAATCAGTTAGATATTGGCCTTGACAAATGTTTGTATATGTAACATCATGACTTTTAAATCTCCACCAGTTTTAAAAGCCACCAACAGCAGAAAATATTTTTTTTTCAAATACCAAAATTAGTTGTTCTTCCTTTGGTGGACCTGGCAGGGCTACGTTAACGGTTGGACTCGATGATCTTAAAGGTCCTTTCTAACCTAAATGATTCTATAATTCTATGAATATGGGAATATTTTGTTAATATGCCACAAGGAAACACAAGGAAACAACGTTTCTAGTATTATGTGAATATGAAACTTCTCAAACAAAGGGAAAAGACTTTAACAATTTTCTCCAGCATGGTACAGAGAAATTTTTTGAAAGATTGAAAAGATTTTTTTTGTTTTTTAAAACCTGTCTTTTGGTATTTTCCTGCACTGATCTTTAAGGGCATAGAAAAACGATTTAGATGATTTTTAGGAATTTAGGAATCTGGTTTTTTTTACAAGACTGTGCCTCTCATTAAAATGCCCAGCTACTGAAGGAATGGCACAAATACATCGAGGCACCTGTGCTTGCACATCCTTGCCAAATGCTGTGGTGACCTGTGTAACTGGAAGGGAAGCACCCAGATCACAGGAAGAAAAGGTTGGGTGAGTGTGCTAGAAAGCCTGCCTGTGTGTATGTGACTTGCATGGTATCTTCAGCACCTCTACAATCAGATTTTTTTTTCATTTTTTTCCAAACGCAAAAGCACTTTGGTTTTACCCGTATGGTTGTACTGAGGTCAAAGTCAATGAAACAACCAGGCTCTTTGACAAAAATCCCTTCATTCATTAGACATGGCATTGCTCCCTTGTAGATCTGAGTAGAAAAACGGGAAATACAAGCTCCTGGGCACTAACTTTAATGTTAATTAAGTATGATCTATGACTGGACAGTGGCAACCCACAAATTCACTTTATTCACTCATGATTTTTTTCCCAGATACTACAGGATAGGGTCAATTTGGGGAATAACATGTGGCATACCAGTGGTATCTGAAAGTTTGTGTGGTCTCAGTTTCTTAGCCCTGTGCAGTAAACAGCAGATTTAACAGAGATTGAAAAGTCCATAAATGAAAGGCCAAAGGCTACCAGCGATACATGTTTCTACCCTGTCACATAGTCCTCTACTCCACTGACACATCCACTAAGTAGACAACACTCAGCAGTCTTCTCGAGATCGGATGCTGCTCTTCCAGTGCCCCATCTCCCTCCCCAGATGGTGGACCCAAAAGACAAAAAAAGTGTGTGAAGGTCCTTGGGACTCTGGGAAGGGCTGTCGTGGGGGACTTATACCTGGATGGGATATGGGGATGGTCCCAATGGGAACAGCAGATGCTGTTACAAGGCAGAAGAGTTGGATTATATGACTTTGGTCATCTTCTAGCCTCCCAGGAAAACTATGCTTGGCTTTACATTAATTGTGGGGTATAACCATATAGCCTGTAGGATGCTTTTACTTGTACATGCTCACAGGAGTGTGTACTTACAGAAAGCCCCTCTCCCTGATGTCATGTGAAAAATATCAGGAAATTATTTTTTGTGGTTTGTTCCACAACAGAATTCTTCAGTTTCTGTCTCTTTTCTAAAAAGCTGTTGAAAGGCTTGTGCTTAGTGAATCTATTCTGGTTTTAGAAAACAACATCACTATGTGATTCAGAGCAGGGACTCAAACAAACTTCTTCTCAGTTTGTTGTTGTGAATAGCATGTGATCGACATTCTTGTTGCCCTACCCCATCCTCCCTTAGGATCTAATCATTCTTTAGACAAAAAACATGTCTCAGAAAAAAAAAAATGCACTTGCATGAGTTGGCACTTTTTGCACAGTAAAACATCCCACTGAAAAAATTCCTAAGCAGCTCCCCCTATAGATGCAAGTGCTATCAGTGCATGTATACAGTTTATTTCATTGTACCATTATTGACATTGACAAAGCATTTCTTATCTCTAGCTTTCAAAGATCAGCCAGACATCAACAGGATTTCTCTTCAATGAGAGAAATGCTAGCATATGATGAAATTAGGTTGCAGCGTTGAGAGTTCATTAAAGGTGCCGTTCTAAGAAAGATATGTAGCCAGGGTTTTGCCAGCTAAAAAATGGCCCTGGATTTTTTAGTTATTGTATATTACATTTGGAATTGCTGCATAAATTGTGAGGACACATTTTCATAAGATTTAAGCATGTGCACTCTTGCTCTCTGTTTCTAGCAGACAACATCTCCAGGTCACATTGTATTACAGGATCCCACAGTCTCAATACTCTTTGAGATCAATATAATCTTTACCTTTCTCATCATCATGATCTGCAGCAGCAAACACTGGATTTGCTGACCCTGGGCCAAAGGAAATGGCATTGGGGAAGAAGAGTTTTAAGTAAAAGCTGCAGGATTGGGCCCATTCTGGTTCATATGCCTGTAAATTGGTGTATTAGGGATAGATTTAACTGGATATGGGGAGGACCGTATGGTTATTCCTATACTGTGTGTCCCAGAGCACGTGCAGTACCTTGTTCCGCTCTCTGCAACAATCTGAACCTGAATTTGCATAGTCTTCTAAAACAAAACAAAACAAAATACTGATGCTGAAAGAGGCACACACACTTTCATTGCTCTAATAAGACTGCAAGTTCTGCCTACAGCTCAATCTCATAATGATCAAGAAAATCCTCCAATTTAATAACCAAATTCATTTTTCCTTCCCTGAACTAAATGTAGTTATTAAGAAAAGCCAGAAGAATCACTGGCAGTTTCTCCCAGCTTGCACTGTAAGCTGAAAATGGCATTCTCATCACACGATTAATTAATGTTCTTGATGCAAAGAGATATGGGATAGATTTATGTTCCACATGTTATTGAATAACTCTCACATGTAATATTGCTTTGGCACACTTTATGTTCCTGGAGTTAAAGTGCACATCAATAGCTCAATGCATCGATAACCTGAGTGTCAGTATAACTATAAAACCTGATTCTCCTTGAATTTTGCAGTTTTCAGTACACCGGTCTCCTAGAAACGGGTCCTTGTTGATGCTATGAAAGTGGAAAACAAATCAGAGGAGCTGAATGATATAATCTCATATAAAACAGATTTTTCCTTTTTTCTTTTCTTTTCTTTTCTTTTTTTTTTTTTGTTAGCCTTCTTTCATCTTGCTGAAGAGGTGCCTTGAGAAGTATTAAAAATTTTTGGACCTCCAAATACAAACACTTTGCTTTCACTTTTCCACTGCTTGGAGTTTGACCCCTCTTGGGTGAACCAGCCACTTCCAAACTCAACTCAGGTCTTTCTTGGGTTCAATGTGGCATCACTGGTCTTAAGGTATAATATTAATTACTGGAATAAAATGTTTTAGAATAGAATAGAATAGAATAGAACAGAACAGAACAGAACAGTTCAGTTGGAAGGGACCTACAATGAACATCTAGTCCAACTGCTATTATTGTCCTCTGTTTTAGTTCAAAGGGCTAGAAATAGTGCAATGACTATTGCACGACCCCTCAGAGTGGTATTTTTTCACTAGTGTGACAAAGGTATGTTTTGAATGCTTTGGAGAGCACTATAAAGGCATGTGAAGGTATTTGGGGGTGCAAGGTTTGTTGGGCTTGTGTCAAGGCATTACATAGGACAGATGGAGAGGGTTGAATGTGGTTTTGACATTGCTTGCTTAGTCTCAATAACAGCAATTTTATATTTACAGGTTTAAAGTTAATTTTTTTCCTTCTCTTTCTCTATTTTTTTCCTCCTGTCCTTCCAAACTGGACAATATTTTGCTACTAGGCAAGCTCACATGTAGGCTTCATGATTTCTCTGGAGAAAGAATAAAGACATGAATGTGCATCTAGTTCTAGTTACACGGTGATATCATACCAGCAGAATCTCCGTTCAAATTTTTGGGGCTAAGTGCAGTAAAACTGGTGTGTCATCAGACTCAGCTCTACACTTAACCAGCCTGCTTGCCTGGTAAGATATGATCTAATATAATTTGAAAAGAGATAACATCAACTGGGAGGAAAGTTTGTGTCCATAAGCTTAGGAGGGTTTTTTTGTTTGCTTAGTAGCACATCATTTTACTTGTTATTTGATTTGTAAAATACATAGGCTATAGTATAAACTGTGCTTTTGTAACAAAACAAAAAAAAATAGTATTTTCCAAGTAGTGATAAGGCTATACTGGTATCTCATTTTAAACATAAGACACTGAGGAATAGAAAACTAGAATGTTATTCATTTCAGCAAATTTCAGACATACATGTGCCTTTTTGACATCTGTAACTGAACTTTTCCTCTCCAGCTCTCCTTACAGTTAGGGGAGAAAAGCAGGGACTTCTAGGCATAATTCATCTGACCTAATTGAGAAGAATACTTGAGAATGTGATGAATAGTGCTCTGGGCTTCACAGGATATATCAGCCAGCTTTTCCCCGACTGTAAAGAGAAACTGGAATGACTTGCAAAGACATAGATGCCTTCATTGTCAACATCTATACTTGGTCAGATGAATCCTATCCATTTTGAGTGACAATGCAGGAAGTCCGCGATGGAACAGTGTTTCCCCTGGGTCAGTATCCTGACCACTTTTCAGAAACCTGAAAAGCAGGCTTTGTCAAATGTCCCTCCATACCTCCCAGGCTTTATCCCCAGCTATCCTACCTATCTTGTGGCCCTCAGCAGGGATGCTAAAAAAATAAACACGTGCTGACCTGCAAACTTGCATTATTTACTACCTAAGCAGTAAGGGTGCTATACCACTTCGTTGAATTCTTAAAATTGCTAGAGTCCTTATGCTAAAAGTTGAGGGCACAAAGACTGTAAAGACAACTCCAGGTCATCTCAGATCTTTCCTCTATGTGCACTTAATCTCCGTTGGAATCAACCTGATTCATTGTTATGCATTTAGTCCATAGTGTGCATGAAGCAGCAGACAATGATGTCCAAGCTGTGGCTTTTGAGTCACATGTGACTCATCTATGACAGCTGTCACCTTGTGCCAGGACAGTGTCACGGCTGAGAAACAATCTGCGCATAAGACAGGAGTTTCCAAGCTAAGCCAGATTCTTGGATATGGGAGGAAGTTAGGCAGGGCTGCTAAGGCAGGATCACCCAGCCCACATCCATTGGGCAACGGCATGAATTTGACAAGAGCTGTGGCTCTCTCGGCTGTGAAACATGGCAGGAGTTCCCTCCATCGCTGCCACCCCGTGCTCCCTACCTCTCTCCCCCGTACGAAGATTTTGGAATGCAACCCACAAAATCAGGGAGGTAGGATGGGAACAACAGTATCCAAAGAACATGGGTAATTGCTTACAATTAATACTGACAATTGCACAATCACATGTGAAAGAGTTATATTACACAATCTCTTACATAATACCTAATCTTAACCTAATTCTGCTCCACTGCATATGCCTTATACCTAACTACAGTTGTCATTTAGGAGGAAGAATGTCCCCATTTAAGTAAAATTAAAAATTGTATGTTACAGCTCTTGAATTATTCAGGAATCTGATGAAAAAGCAACATTTCTGGTTTTACTGAGGTTTATTTTATTTAAGACATTTTTGCCATAATATCATTTGCTATCTTAACTCCTGGGATACTGATGTAGATTATTAAATTGTGCCTGAAGTAATTTCTAATGGTTTTAAAAGGAGGCAAAAAATGAGCTCCTTAACAGAAAATGACAGTATTTTTCCCCTGCCCCAGTCTTTGTTTTTCTTTTTCA
>NW_008824544.1:569693-600820 GCF_000699105.1 Pygoscelis adeliae | reverse complement strand
AGACTTAAAGGCATTTTATATTTCAACAGGCACTTTTCCCAGTCTCAGCAACCCCAAGCATAATCTTACCCCTGTTAAGGAATGTGCCTCACTTTTGAGTGTTTTCATGAGCCCCAAATTCTGTGTCATTGAAACACAACTGAGTGCTTTAAAACAATTCAACATCTCAAAAAAAGATCTGCCTCGGTCAGTTACTAGTTACCATTATTATTATTATTATTGAATGTAACCGTTAAAATGCATTATTGCGCACATTTTGTAACCACTCATCCCCTTAAGATCTGGAACCACTTATCTGTTTCTAATGTGTATCATGCTTTCTAATGGAAACCAAGGTCTTCTCTGATTTCGGGTGACAATTTATCAATAGGAGCAGATTATGAGGAGGAGAGGTAGGCTCCTTAAGAAATTGCCCCTATGTCTCACTAAAGAGGTAGTTGTTGAAAGAGATTTGTACATGGTCAGACTTAGCTGAACTTCTGCTGGAAAGTCAGTTTGTAACTGTGATCTCTAAAGTTTTGCCCCATCTCCTGCAAAATGCAACCCAGAAGAATCCTACAGTATCCTCCCGAAGAGTCCTGCAATATCCAACTTCTGCTCCAGAGTTTAGAGGAGTTCCCCAGAGAAACATTGGGTTTTAGTAATCCAGGAAACAGTAAACAGTCCTTTCAATGCTCTTGTCACAGGACAATAAGCATGAAGGCTTGGTCTCAGTGTTTGTTAGGCTAGATGTTGATTGCTCTAACAAGTTAAACTTCTCTCTGGCTATCATTAGATATAATGTAGCCTAGAAGTGATAACAAGGTAGGTCTTTGTGGCTGCAGCATCCTCTTCCCTACAGTTATAGAAAGATAACACTATCATCAACTGAGATTGGAAAATCTAAGAAAGTACTAAACCAAGTAGGACTCTACCCTCGAAAAGAGTCTGCTGAGGATGGTTGTGATCTATACATTTACGAACTGTATGTGCCTTTAGCATGAGGAAAATACATTTTTTTCATGCTGCCATAGAACTTATTGCCATGGGATGTTGTGAAGGCAAAAGGAAGAAATTAAATTAACAGAATAACCTATCAAAGTTATCACACATTATGATCCAGATAGTTTCCACTAAAGGTGATGTAAATCACCGATTATCAAAAGATGAATTATTTTCATTCTTTTTTCCTCAGTATCTTCTATCATTCACTGTTAAAAACAGGATTCTGGGAAAGATTAATTTCGATCTGACCGTGCATGTTGGTTGGGCTCATGTTCATGTGCTTCAGATCACTACCATCATCTGAGAAGACGTCAGCAAAAAGAGAGGGTCCTACGTGCTGGAGAATAAGCTAGATCAGGATTCTCCTTCAAGGGACAGTGCACCTCAAAAAGAATACAGCACCCTTCCATTTTAGTGCCAGCCAGTATTTGACTTTCATTTAAAAAAGAGATGTGTGCCTGGAATGCTGAAATGGCTTTTACTGTGAAAAAGAGGTCTTATATCAAGTGTGTCAAGTGTATATTGTCCAGCTCTTCTCAGCTGATGGTGTGCTAAAGGACTACCAGATCTTCAAAGTCCTTTGCTAGTCACCATCACTCCTTTCATGCTTTTATGGCTGCAGCTGCCATCCTCGTAAGCATCCTACAACATCTACCAGAGACCCCCATACTCCCCTGAGCTAAAAGCTGGAGCAGCAAGGATTCCTGTACCAATATTTTACCAGGAACAGATTCATCATTGCTTACACATTAGAGGGCTGCAAATTATACTGGACATTTCTTGGTTAAATGTACATTCTGTGACTTAATGTGAATATATGTTCATTTAGTTTCATTCTGTATGAATTTATGTCACTCAATTACAGGAGTAAAATAGGCTTTGGTTAAAAAAAAAGCATTTAGACAGCAGCTATTGAAAGACACACACACACAATCTCTGTGCCTTGTAGCTTTTTCTAATGTAAAGGCAAGCTTCAATTAGCTCAGCATGATATTCAGGTCATAACTGTCGTAATGAAAGAATGAATCATTTTCCATTTCAGGAGAGAGGGTAACAAAAAGTGGCTGTAATTTGTGACTTAAGTTCAACTTGTTGATATATTGAGAAGGACTTTTGTTTGAATTGTTTAGGTTTCATTCAGCTTTCTTACTTTATTAAGCAGACTAAATCAAGGTTATTACTCTGTCTTTTTAACCACTGCAGTTCTCTTGGTACCTGTTGAGAGGCCCATGCGGGAAGGGGAAAGGTGATAATTACAATAATTTTTTTTCAGTCACAATGAGTCTTGAAGTTATCCAAATCCTGTTGCCAAGCACTGGAGACTTGAATTCCCAGTGCTTCAAGAAATAGTAGCCCTGTTTCACTGTTGTAGGACTGTATGAGGACACTTTATACCACTCTGGAGTTTACACCATTTGGCAATAGAGTGATCATACACCATTCCCTTTACACAGCAGAGGAAAGTGGGATATGGTGTAACTCAAAAGTAAACCCAGTGTTTCCTTTTGTGAAGGCTAGCAGAAAAATTCTCCTTCTCAGTATGCAGAAAAGCTCATCTTGCACTGAGGTGCTTCACCTGCCACTTGTGATTAATTTCCCATTCTGTCCAATGTCTCGCTTTGATTATTAATGATAATGCTTTGATTGATGACTGGTGCCTGCTAAATACTCTATTGCCAAACAGGGAGCACCGCTCTTGTTCAAACAGATAGATGGTGGAGGGGACCAGCGCAACAGGCAGATGAGCCCATGTCTTCTTGAGCAAGGGCTTGAATCCAGCTCATGGTAGGATCTTTACCTCTCAGCAGACATGCGTTTGGTGGCACCTTTGGAAAGAGCTACAAATTCCTCGCAATAAGCAGGGAAGACAACTATAAAAGAGCTCATCTTGAAAGTCAGCCTGTGTGGTGAAGTCCATGGAATGTCAGCCCAAAGGGAAACAGCTGATAGTCTTCTTTTCTGTCCTTGTAACACTCCCACGTTGTCACCAGTGAATAGCTAACGCATGTTAATTTTCCCACCACACGAGACTGGTGGGACCAGACATTGTAATTTTATCTCATGTTAACCAAGGTGAGGTCAATCCTCGGCTGCAGGGAAGGGAGGGGAGAAAGCTTATAGTGCTGACCTCATTTAACTACTTTGCAGAAAAAACAACAGGTGTCTACTTTCCAATCAGATTTTACACTAAGATCATTATCACACATTAATTATATCATTATTGAAAAAATAAAATACACTTTAAAGGTTCCTATCCTAAAACTAATCAGTATCTTACTATTACCTCTGCTTATCTCCAATGTTCATTACACTTTTTACTTTTATTTTTACAGAAGAGCCTAGGAGCCTAAAGTGGGTCGTACTTAGACATTGTACAACATACACAGAGTAAACAACGTACCTGCCCCAAACAGCTTGCAATCTGGAAGGCAAGATGCAACAGGTGGGTGAAGCAAAGAGGCAGGTGGGAGTGGGGAAATCATAATGATAGGATGTGTTAACACTTGTACAGTTCACAGATGAATCATCAAAATAATTGAGCTAGAACTGTCTTTCCTTTCTGTCACATAAGACAAATCTTGGAATTATCATTTAGTTTTGTTTGGGGTTTTATTCAGACAAAAACTCCTGTACAGTTCAAAAAGGCTTTGATTTAAATGAGGTCTAAGCCTGTTCAAGGAACCAAAAATGGGATACATGCAATGGATAGGCAAGTCCAAAACCAGATTTCCACAACTACCTAATTCATCTGCTTCAGTACAAGGATTCTTACTACTGATTAATTATTCAGCATTAATTTGGTGAAGAGCTATGCATTGATCCAAAATAGGAACTTGAAGCTATGGTGAAAATCCAGATCACAGCAAGACTTAGAGGAGAGCAAATGTAAGTGTCCATATGGGCACTTAATGGCCTCAAGTTGCGCCAGGGGAGGTTTAGATTGGACGTGAGGACAAATTTCTTTACTGAAAGAGTGGTTAAACATTGGAACAGGCTGCGCAGGGAAGTGGTTGAGTCCCCATCCCTGGAAGTATTTAAAAGACGTGTAGATGAGGCGCTTAGGGACATGGTTTAGTGGGCATGGTGGTGTTGGGTTGACGGTTGAACTCGATGATCTTAGAGGTCTCTTCCAACCTTAATGATTCTATGATTCTATGATTCTATATCTGCCTGAGTATCAGACATACCTCAGTTTCATTAATTACTCCTGGTGATTACCCAGACATAGAGGAGACTAATTCAGAGTGACCAAGAAGCAGAGAGAAGGACCCAAATGAATCCAGAGGACTGAAAAACTGGGGGAATGGCAGGGGGAAGAGAAGGAAACCTCAGCAACTGAAGGACCGCTGGGAGGGAAGGGGTACTGCAGGATTTTGAGAACCTGGAAGGAATCTGATAAGGGAAATGTGTTGGTACCAAAATATGGCTCTGCAGAGATACATTTGACCATATACAGGAAAGACTTGGTGGTCTTATTCCATCTTTTCTCAGCACATGGAAAGAATCTCAGTGCCCTCATCTCCCCTCACACTAAACAGCAGAACCCAGTGACCCTGGCCTGGGTAGGATGATCCTGATGCCAGTAACTTTCATAGTTACTGAAAAAGAACAAATGCCTAAAAGCCAAAGCTGCCCTGTTTTTTTTAACCCTGACTGTAGTGTGCCACTCACCTCAGGCTGGAACATCACATCTTGGTGTAGTTAATCCCATAATGTTGTAGGATCTCTATTGCCCAAAGTCTATGAATCAAGATCTAAAAGGATCTAAAACAAATTTCACTTTGACACAGTTACAGGGTGAATTCTCCAGCTCATGCTATGCCCAGGGTAAAATCAGTTAGTCAACAGTGAGTGGTTTTTTCATACTTCGTGATGTAGGAATACAATCTGTTCCCATAAATAAAGACTAAGTTTCAGTGACTCCGGTTGCATTATCCATGAAGCAAAAGCTGATGCTTGTTTCTGTGTTTTGTGTTGTACAACTCTGAGTTCACAAGCAATGCCTGATGAATAAACCTGTAAGAAATGCTTAAATTAAACCTTACTACATCCCAGATAAATAGTTGCAGTGGGGAGCAGGGGAGAATTCGGACTGGAATTAACATGAGGACCCCCTGAGACAGTAGGGTTAGCTGCAGCTCAGAACAGACCTCCCAAGCACAGAAATCCCCATATCATTTAGACAAAACCCTTTTAATTATGCTGTGGCGGATGATGTCTCTGTGGGAATCAAATGCCCCATCTTCAGATTTTCATCTTTCATAATGAACATGTCCAGTGTAAGAAAGCTGTAGGTTTGCGGGTATGCATGTAATGAATGGCAGACAAATTAGAATTAAAAAATTAGTACCCCAAATCTCTCAGTGAACCACAGAAACACACAGATACTTTTTAATAAACAGGTCTTTTCTAGTTATGTGTTGCCATAGAAGGAAACTACACATGTTATCAGAATTTATAAATGCAGTGTTCAGAAGTGGGTTGTAAGATTTGAGATAATTTTTGCATCTCAGAAGAAAACAAATTCTTTGAAACTAACCCACAACTTAGTCTTACCCTGATATTCA
The DNA here is from genome assembly GCF_000699105.1 of Pygoscelis adeliae. Classification (NCBI taxonomy): domain Eukaryota; kingdom Metazoa; phylum Chordata; class Aves; order Sphenisciformes; family Spheniscidae; genus Pygoscelis; species Pygoscelis adeliae. The sequence goes on along the minus strand of NW_008824544.1, from coordinate 595,268 downwards.
TATTTTATCGATGATCTCACTTGACGTACATGTTTTTGCTTGGGATTTTGACAAAGATAGTTATCATTTTTGCAGCAGGCTTTGTAGACCTTAGTGGGTTTAATCTCTGTTTGACATCTTGTGCATTGAGCACATCTTTCTCTTTTTGGGTCTGAATAATCACAGGTTTCAGAAGCAAAGCTCTAAACAGCATGGATATTTTGGGGCCAAATGAAGTTGTATTAATGATTAAAGGTTAACCTGAAGTACAGTGTGTCTGAAGAGTTTTAGGAAAACAAGGCAGTTAAACTCTATTGCATTATACAATGAAACTACTGTCATTCTAGAGACTGTTGATAAGATTTCACTGTTGCACTTCATATTGCAAGTTAATTTCCAAATATCTCAAAAGTATGAGAGATGGTGGTAAAGCCTTGCAATGCCCCAAGGAGATAAGAAGTGTACTGGTCTCTCTTCAGAGTTGCCAAGAATACTGGTTGGATGTCACAGACAGGAAAAACATGAGGAGAAATCATTGTACCTGTTGTACAGGCGGGTAAAAAGAAGCAAGGAAAGCTAAAAAGTTGCCATACTAAAATAAGGAAAAAGTGAAAACAAGCATCAGGAGCTTATTAGTGATTAAACTGGAAAAGATGAATGTCACAATAACCTGTGATGAACATTTCACACTGCTCACTGGGAGAATCTGAAGGCCTTTGTGGTCCCACATGAGAAATACTCAAGCGAAATGCACTTAATTTCCCTGGGGACATCTCAGACATGCTTTTCAGAGGTCGGACAGCACCAGATCACTGAGTTGGGCTGTGGTAACAATCCTGTGCTCTCTGGATGTTAAACCATGGCTTGGAGAGGACGTAGTGTCCTCTCATGGTCCAAGTCACTCCCAACGACTCTAGAGACATTTTTCCTGGGTCTTTTCTTTTCAGGGAGGGGGGTCAGGCTGCCTCAGAGAAGTCCACATCTTGTCCTCCTTCTTTCCCACATATATTTACTGCAGCTATAAGTGCAAAAAACTGTAGCCCAAAGACTGCTCCAGCTTATCTGCCACGGAAGACTGTGGTGATGGAAGGTGCTGAGCACCAGGCAGGCATCTCTGAGAGTCAAGGCTACCTCCAAATTCAGGCTGAGCACAAGCAACAAGCGGGAACAGCCTCCTCAGTTTGGTGCTTAAAGTATTAAAGAGGTTATTTAGAGTTGTTCTAAACACACCAGAGGAAAATGTTTACATTTGTTTGATATACTGAAAAGTCTAACTAAAAACTAACAAATGCAAATCAAACCAAAAGCAGGTCTGCCTTTGAAAGGCAAATATTCTGGCTGAAAACTGAAGAAAATATTTTTTCTTTAGCACAAAAATACTTATTTTTTTCTTTTTTTCTTGAGTGGTGGTTGTTGTTGTTGTTTTTTTAATAAAAGAAAGTGTTTCTCTTTAAAGATATTGCATAATTGTAAGCATGCTTTCACATCTGAACTTTTTTGACAGAAAAAGTTTAGCCACGTTGCAACTTAGAAAATACTTTAGTTCATAGAGGTGTAAGTCCTAAAACCAAAAGAGACAACTAAAATCAGAAGGCTTGACTTTTTCAGAGCATGGTCTCTCACCTCTCAACACCTTCTTCATAACTTTTGGATGAGCTCTAGCCTGAACAGACAATCTTCTTGACCTTTCTGTACATCAAAATCATCACATGGCCAAAGGCCACCCGAGGTAGGTCAGGGAGGGACAGTGGGGAGGTGACAGCTGCTCCCAAGGATCCCACCACTCCCTCCACTGTGGGATGGAGCTGGGACAGGCATGGTGAATCCTGGGAAACCTTACACACAGCAATCCTGGCTGATCGCTCTCTTGTTCGCATAGCTTAGCCAAAGGCCATGCGTCAGAGAACATATAAATAAAGGGCCTGGTTTCAAGTGCATGGATTCCAATGTACAGCTCATAGCAAAGACTTTCCAAAAGACAAGTGTGGTTTTACTCTTTCAGTAGATTTCTGTGAAATATATATCAATGAAAGAAGTACCTGTATAGTAGCTATTTGGTTTTAAAGTAACAAAGGATGTTTGTGGACAGGTTTATATTTTCAATGCAAAACAGCCTCCCTATATCCTGGCTACATCAGGATTAAAACTCTCAGACACAAGCTTTGTCAAGTGCAGGGGACAGCATAAATGACTGTTGATTCATATTCTTTTAGGCCTGTAAATTTATAACTATGTAATATGAACACAGGGTCTTTAGGGTAGTTTAGAGCCAACCTGGAACCCTTCCAGCCTGCACCAAAGGATTTAATGGCATAGTTTTTATTTTCTGCTTAGTGCAGTGTACCATTAATTGAAGGTAATTGTCAAAAGGAGACTGGCTTTCAAAAACTACATAGCTCTCAACTGTTCTGCTGCAGAATGGATGCCCTGAGTTTAGGATCACATTTCCCCTGTGCTCTACATTACATTTGTCCTGTCACACAATTCTGTGATTGTGTTCAACTAAATAGTTATTCCGTGCTATTACGGCATTTCAAAATGGGGACTCAAGTAACACCGCAGGGAAAGACAGAGAGAGAGGGAGAGCCAGGTTTGTACTGGGACGAGGACTTGTCTGCTTGAACTAAACAAAACCCTGAAACGTGTCACAGGTCTGAAGCCTTTAATGGAGCAGCTCATCTGCTTCCAAGAAGGAAGCCTTGCAGAGTGAGAGAAGCAGCTTGTGGCACAGTACATTCAAAGGAAGAATTAACTTGTTAGCAAAGAGGCTCAGCAGTCACAAAATGTTCTGTGAGACCTGGCAGTGCTTCCCTGCTCCCAGGATGATGTGTGAACATGAACCACTTCTCTGAGTCCTCTGTTTTTCTTTGCAAGAGGACAGGAGAAAATCATGGTGAGCTCCACCGTGTTCTCCATCTTGGACAGTCAGAAGACCAGGACTGCAGGGCACTGTACCATATAGACAGAAAGTTGGCCTGCTGACCCCAACCCTACTTCTGTTCATGAAGGAATTACCATAATTTACTTAACTGATATAATATTGCTATTATTATCTCTACTGCAGTAATTCCCGGGAATCTCGGACATGGTCCATGAACAACATCATGCCAGGCACTGCACAAATAAAGAGAAAAGCCCTTGCCCCAGTCTGGAGGCCATTTGTGTCTCAGGGTGTAACTTGGCCCCAAACCTAGAACTTAATTAGCATTGATGTTGATGAGGTGTGAGGGAGAATGGAATCTGGTCCATCCTTCCACAGCTGCACTGGCTTTGCAATGTGAAAAATCAAGATGAGCCAAAAGTGATTAAGAAATTATTTTTGAAACTGGAGTCAGCACATGTAACCACAGTGAGACAACAGGGATCAGCAGATCTGCAATGTAAGGAGGTTTGAGTCTTACATAGCTACTTTAAAAGTAAAGTTCCCCTGTGAAAGTCCCTCCTGATTTTATCAGCAAATTTATCAGCAGCATCAGCTGAGAGGCCAAGGAGTGTGACCAGCCATGGAGGAAGATCTGCTCTCTTGTCTCTTTTTTCTTAGAAATCATTTATTTGGGTTTTGTAAAAAGCATTTTGTTTCTCAGAGGCATTCTTTGGATGAATATGGAGGTAGTCATTTGATTAAAGATAGAATAAATGAACCTGTTTCTAGCAGAAATGCCACATACCATAATTTAACTAAAAAATATGAGTGATCCTCATTATAAATCTCACGGTGTGAGCTTCAGAGGTGATCTCTGTGTTTATGCATGTACAGGTGGCTAAATCCTGAACAGGATCACAGTGGAAATTCCAGATGATATTTTCAAACATTACCTGAGTAAGTGAGTGGTGTTTGTAAGTCCAAATTTCTTGAACATATAGAGAAACAGTGTTTGTGAGGGGGTGTGTGTGTATGTATATATACATATATATATAATTAGCTTTCAAGGGACTCATATATAGATGCTGCACAGTCTGTAATTCATTAGCAAATAACTTCCCAAAGTTTCCAGCCCACTGATGATAGAAATAATAGTTTACCTGGTCAGAGCTATTGGGAATGGAAAGAAAGTTCTTTCGTATGTTTTTGAAAGGAAGAAAAAAAATCAAGTTATGTTGGGTGAAATATAAGACTTCCCTGTGGTGGTTTTGTTGTTCCCTTCACTGGACTCATGATCTCACTCTCATTATAAAAACATCTGAAGTGCTGTCCCAGGGTTCCCCAAAACCCATTACTGATCAAGTATGGAGAGCCTATGCATGCAAACAAAAGACTAAGGACATTTGCAATCGCATATCCCTCCCAAACACAGGACGCTCATTAGCTTCAGCTGCATTGGGTGAACCATTGGACTCAGTGGAGCAGAGCCTGAAACATTTTTTCAGGTCCTAAACCTACAGCCCTCAATTGCTTTTACTTTTATTAGACCTTAATGGTCATATTCACGCAGGATGTGCCATTGCTTTCACCACACTTGAACATGCAGGCATGTGTCCTCTCACATGAGCAGAGACCGTGGGACCAAACTGAGAGTTCAGCGGAGCCGCACACAGCATAGATCTTCTTAAAATCAATAAGAAAGAAGATTTTTGTATGATTGCGTGAGTGCTCACACACATGGGAAATAACATTTTTCTTTGTGTGTATATATTTACATATAAACCTGTCATCTCCAATATATTTCCTAGACACATCCTGTACTATTCTGAAAACACGTGGGTAAGATGGTGGCTTAAAAACTGTTCTGACCACTTGCTCCCATGATACTGAAGAGCTGTATGTGAAAACAGAAGAGCTCACCTATACAATAAATTATTTAATACAGCCTCATAAATCATCAATGATTGGAAGAAGTTGAACTAATTCTAGTATATGTTTTAACGAATAACAAAAGCAAATCTTCATTTCCTTTGGTGCCCCCCAACCAAAACAAATGGTGCCAACCAGTAGCTTTTAGCAATGTTTACAGTTGACTATCGTTTGGGCTCTTTGGGTGATTAATCGGAGATACAGAAGTAGGTAAACACAGTGCTATTAGCTTGTCTTCACTGTATTCTGATATAGACCAAGCTTTGCATAACCCAAAGGACATGAAACTCTTAAAAGTTCAGTGTTTGGGAATTTAAGTAATTGCGGAAAGTAACAGCTCTAATGCGTTTTGCTGCTTGCCATGTACTTTTGTGGAAAGCGTATTGATAGACTGGAAATATCCTCAGAGGAAAAACAATGTAAGAATTCGTACTGAGGAAGAAAAAAGGACAGGAGAGAAATGGTTCTTTTATAAGGATAATAATCACCATAAGCTTTTATTCCTATAATTAAGAGCACAAAAAATAGAGGTAAAATGATTTAGCAAAATGTTGTAATTCCGTTCTGACATCCTTGTCTGCTGGCTGAAACATGTATGAGTTTATAAAAAATACAGGTTATGAAAATAAGAACTGTCTTGTACATCTTTCTAGATGATTCATTTAGTGTTTCTGAAGAAACTGCAATTTATTCGCAGATTATGTATTTCATTTACAGAATGTTTCCACATTTGTAACCTAACAGCCTCTTTCTCTGAAGAGCAATAATGGAAATGTAAATGTGAAAAGAACCAGTTAAAATCAATGGAGCAGAATCAGAAAAGATGTCAGTAAAAGTATGAAAATAAGAAACAGAGAAAATGCACATTTATCACTTTAGCTGGAAAGAAATGAGTATGTATACACATATATAAACATTCTTTTAATTACAGTTCTTTATGAAACAAAGCGGAGACATCTAGAGATTTGTTCTGATATCCTAGCTTTGCTGAGGTTTCCTTTCAAGCCAGTGTTGTGGCACTTTATAAGTTCACATACGGACTGAACATCTTTCTTTCTCTTGGTGTCTGCATGATCAGCCCTGGACAAGTACACTGAAGAACTGTGCTGTATCCCCAGCTCTACTCTTTTGTGACCGTGGAGCAGCCTCTTCAAACATCATCATCAACACTTTCCTTCATAAACTTTATATGTGCTGTCTGATTAAACTCTAAACTTTTTGGACTGTCTGTGCCCAATAAAACAGAACTCAGCTTTAGTGGACTATTGTCTGGGCCTCAGGATATTGCCTTAATGCAAATAGTACTGTGCTGAAACGGGGAGAGCAAAAAAGTTCTTCTTCCTCCCAAACTCCAGATTATTGTCTGTGCCCCGGATAAGCATTTAGAAAACATAAGATTTCTTTTGACATCTACCACAGTATATTACTAAGCAAGTTTAATTATCACACTGGTAAGCTGAAGAGATTTAAACCAAAAAAGAAAAACATCAGGATGGAATTGGAACAGAAGAGAAAATAGTGGAATAAAAAATGTATAATGCTATAAATTGTAAGTAAATAAATTATGCTCCAGAAATTAATGGTGATCTCACTGGTCTAGGTTAAAGACTCTGGTAAATTATGCTCATACTTTAGTATTTTGTTAGTTGTAGCCTAACATTCCCAATATGGTTGTTAGCGGGAATATAAGAAAAAAACAGTTTCAAATGCATTGCTGAATTTGACCAGATTTAATGAAGTGTGGGGAAACTGTAGCAATGGAAAAACTGACTCAACAACTAACAAAATCAACAAGAGAGGCAAAAATAAATAAATATCTAGATGTAGGGTTTCCGTTTGCTTCATTCTCAGAAAAGACGGAACATCCGTGCTAACACAAAATTCTTTGAATTTTGACGTGAGGTCTATTGTAGAGCTGATCCATAGTCAGCTGGGGTAAGTGGGAACTTCTCCCTTGTTTTTCATAGTCTTTGGACAAAGCCTTTCATGGTCAGGTGTGAATATATGACAAAGTATTGCTCAGGCAAAATTTTTGGTGTCCAAGAAAACAACCGACAAAATGGAAAGGTTACCAGCTAAGAAAGAGTCTAGTTAGCAAAAAAAACCCGTTGTATCTTGTTATGAAAAATATAATGAAAAAGGTCCCTGGAGAGCCTTTCAAGCAGCACTAAAGAACAGTAATTAAGTCTGTGCAGAATTTCCAGTGAAATATATCTTTAAAAAGAAAATAAAAAGCATCTGGTATATTTCTGATATTACAGTCATACTTGAAGAAAAATGGCTATGAACTAGGGCCTGTTCTCAACTTAATGTGGATATATGACTCCCATTGGTGATAAAAGGAACTTCACGTGCACGCCAGAAGGAAATCAATGGCTATTCTGGCTATGAAATATGAAATGGCCCCTCTGAATCCACCCAACAGGAAAAAAAGTCTCTTTCTGATATCATTAGCTCAAAAATATCTTAGCAGATCCAAAGTAAGATTTTCTGAGTTATTAATAATGACTTGACTTAGTAGAGTATCTGAAATTTGTATTTGTCTGTAAGAAAAAGTACACTGGGAGAAAGAATTGAAGATCTGTTTGCATGGGGTTCATCAGTTTTTCTTCATGTACCACAACTGTTGCTAAAAATATATTTTGAAGTGTCATATAATTTATTATTTTCATTAGTGGCCACAAATATGAATTTAGCATTCCAAATCCTACATTAAACTAACTTAGAAGTAACTATACATTAAAAACTAGCATAAGGAAACAGTGATTCAATAAAGTGGGCGCAGGGTGAGCTCCACAAACAGTTACATGTTCAGCGCACAGGAGAAAGTTTTCATCACATGATTCATTATTACAAATACTCCTCAGTGCATTGAGAATCTAATTTTCATCTTATGTGTAACAATGAAAAACAAGGGTAAGACTTCTAAAATCAATGGATTTATATCATGGTGAGGGTGCAATTGGATCTATCTTCCACAAATAAGCTCCCTGCCTTCCTCCCATCTTATGAGTACAAATAACTATCCTTCTGCTCTCCAGTTGGATAAAACTGAAAAATAAATTTCAATTTTTTTTCTAATTCAAGTTCAGGTTATTTTGAAGTTTCAGAAGACAGTTTAAAAAACAACCAACCAACAAAAATACCCCACAAACAAACCAAGAAGCTTTAGGTGATCCAAGCCGTTTAAAGAGAGTAACTAAGAACCAATGGGGAAGCTTTATTAAAATAGCATCTGAACCAAACCATAACCTCAATATAATCTTGAACCCAAACATAAAACAGTTATTTCCAAATACTGCTTCTTCATTGTTTCTCTAAAAAATAATACAAATCTTGTCTATTTTGTAGTTGTTTTTTCCATTTCAATACTTACTGCAGGGAGAAAATACAATGCACGTAAGCAAGAGTAAGATGAGTATTATCAAAATATATTCTACTCATTCAAGGACTAATCTAAGCTAGTACCCAACATACTATCTTTCGCGATCTTTTTCACACACTTTTTTCTTTTTTTTTTTTTTTAACAGGGACTGTGCTTTCAGACATAGCTGTGCTTCATACCTACCAGAAAAGTCTTTCCCTCGCTGTTCAGCATCTCTGCTGGGAATTCAAAAGGATGGCAAAAATCATTTCATAAGGGAAACCGCATGGAGACTTGCTGCTTGAGAACAAAGAAAGATGATCACTCATAAAACACAGGTAGGAAATGAAACAGGAAAGCTATCAGATCCAGACTTCCTCCACCAATAGAGGTTACCAAAACAAACACACCAAAAAAAAAAAAGGAAATCATTGACATTTGGTCAATCAGGACAGAACCGGCTGGAGTTGTTCCGGGCAGAGACTGAACTGCTGTGACTCAGACAACAAGGCAGGAAAGTTGCCGAGGGCCAAATGCCAGCAAAAACATGGGAAATGTGTTACTCCACTAAGGTTAAGGAGATTTCCCACCCTCCTTCCCCATGGCTGCTCCCCTCTTCCTGGTGAAACTAGACTTGGGCAGTTGCAGAGCTCTTCAGATGGCTCCTACTGAATGAGTCAAAAGGGTAATAAGAGGCCAGGCCAGGTTAGGACTTCACCTGAAGACATTAACACCCACAAGGACTATTATCAGCACTTCATCTGAACTCCTGCCTGGTGCTGTCTATGGAATTTCAATGGTGATTAAGTTTACTGAGCCCCCCGAATTGTCCTGAAACTTGAGGGTATTTTTCACAATGGTGTTCAGTCCAGATTTTTAAAGTGCAAATGGCTGAGGCTCTATTCCTCTTGATAAGCTGCAAAAATGATCAATTACTTACATTACTGTCCCTGTACGCCGCAAGAAGAACGGGCGGAGAAGGACTCGATGATCTTGGAGGTCTCTTCCAACCTTAATGATTCTATGATTCTATGATTTAAAAAAAAAAAAATCTCTACACACCCCCCCACATGGCTTATTGGATGAATTTTGGAGGTCAGAATCTCAACTGAGGTCATTGCAACATAACGCACTTAATCCTAAGAAACATTTGTTGGTTATTTTAAATCTTTCTGTTTCAGAATCCAGGTTGTATCTCATTCTTAAATTCCTTCTCAAAGGCATCATTATTTTGATGATATAGAGTTTAAGTTCTGAGTTTTGCGACTACAGTTTTATGTAATCAACACTAGGCAATGAGAGATCAGTTACATTCCCACTTTCTTTACCACACAGCTTGTTTTATTAAAGTCATAGTATTATTAATGTCTTTATAGCTATACATCAATATTACCCTTGTTTCTAATGTTTCCACACTAGTTAACATAGAGCAGTTACAACTGAGCCAGGGTCTCAGGAAAAAAAAAAAAAGTGAAGTAAAATGAATTTTGATACAGTCAATATTGACAAATCTGAAGCTGGAACATTTTACTGAAACTGATTGAGAGATGAAAATATGTACACCAGAGCTAGAAGTTATAAGTGTTTGATAGAAAGAGAACACATTTTATGCTCTCTGTAACTATGTTTTTAACATAATAATTGACTCACACTTTCCTATATATGTATTTAAGATCCTAATCCTTAAATGTGGAATGCAACCAAAGAAGGGAATCAGGTGAAATGCATGAACTGCTATTCCAGTTACGTGCTGTGCATCAGCATATTCATAATAAAGGGAGTATACAAGTATGTGATAGATACATAGATACACAAACAGATAAAAAGTGGATTCTCATTTGCAGAACTCCTCAAACAGGTGCATTATTTAGTTGTCTTTTATCTATTCAGATATCTGTCTTCAGGAGAAAAAAAAAAAACACAAACAACCTAGGAACTCATTTCCTGTGGGAGTTTAACTCTTTCTCAAAATGTGTCCAATGAGCCGAAATTTGCCAAAGAGTTCACAGGTTACTGTGCGCATCTCACAGATACACAGTGAAGGCTCACAAAGACCTCATATCCTTACAAAATCAGTCTTAAAATGTCACATCTGTAAATCTTTCTACGAGCTGACTCAAATGTGGATCTAGCAGAGATCAAGGAGGATTTCATGACCCAGCCGGTAGCTCCAGCTTTTGAGCCAGCAGTAAGATATGTGGATATGACTGCACAGCTTTTTCTCTCTCTTTACCATTTGGATCCACCCATACTTTCTTCCTGTCTCTGGCAGTACTGGACATTGGTTTTGTTCCCCAAATCAGAGCGCTAGGAACAAGATGTTGTATTACATGGATGCTATCATATCTGTCACACTTCTCAACCTAAAATCACAGAATCTCAGCATCAATCAAGCTGCAAGCGACCTTAGGAGATCTCCAGTTCAATCTCCTGCTTTCAAGGTAGACCAGGTTGCTCAGACCCTTGCCCATTACAATTTTTAAAATCTCTAAGAATGGAGATCCCACAACCTCTCCAGGCAAACTGTTGCAGTGCTCAACTGCTTCCATAGTAAACATAGTCCCTATGTTGAAATGTCCCTTCTTGCAACATCAGTATTGCCTTTTGTCCTTTTTTAGCACATGGTTGGCAAGAGTCTGGGCTCATCTTTCCATAATCCTCCTTTAGGCAGTGGAAGATGGTCTTACCTAGCCTCCCCCTCTCCTAAAGAAGCCTTTTCCTCTTTTCTTCCTCAATTGTGCAAGAACCCATGTGTAAAGCTACAAGATGGAAACGCATAGCCAACACATCACTTCACATTAGATGCTCGTCTGACCGTGTTCTAAGCAGCCGTGTGATGCGCTGGTCCTGTGATACAGGAGAAAAGGACATCCATCATGCTGCGCTTGGGGAGTGTCCTTTCTAATGGGGATCTTCCCAATGCAGGAACCTGCTATGTGCTGTTGCACCCATACTTGCAGCCAAGAGCCAAGCAGAGCTCACTACCAGGCTACTAATCAGGCTGAAAGCTGTCTCACAGAGAGGGGAGTTGATGACTTGTATGCGAGTGTTAGATAGGGAGAGTCTGTGAGACTGGACAGGTTCACTTCAGAAGCATAATTACCTTGTGTAAATCAGCATGATTCCTACACTGCTGCTGTTCTTCCCAGAAGATGGCCTGGCCCATACTTGCTGAGTCATCAACATTTCATGCTATGTTCTTTGAAACAAGTAAACAAAACATAGCTACTGTGAAGTTGCTCAGAAAAGTTCAAAGACAAAAGAATAGCTCTAGTACTCCAGAGTCATTGGTAACACAGTGACTAGCTGATTAGCTAATCCTTTTTCCTCATTCCCCATGACCAGATCATGAGAAAATACAAACACGCAAACACACAAAATCACTCTCCCCTAATGCAACTCTTGTCACTAAAGGGAAACAATGTGACTCTGAAGGGGCGTGCAGTCGTAGACATGCAGAAGTTAGGTACCTAAGTCTGAGCTGATCACTTTGAGGTCTCTTTAATATGAACAAAGGGGGAGAGAGAAGCATGTGCAGAGGGTGATTTGGCTCATTGAAAAACGGCCAGCTGAGATAGGCCAGATAATCTCTGCTCTGAGAGTGCCTTTGCCTTTTCACTGTAAGAGCCTTATGGGATTAAAACAAGTACAGAGACTAACTTCTGGATGTTTAAAGTATTTGTGAGATTCTCCTCATACAAAGACATTATCTGCATCATGAGGAAGTTCAAGAATTCTTGAGTCAGAAGGACTGATTTCTGTGTGTCATCAGAAAGTCAGCTTTGACAGTGACTGATCTGATCTGTCAAAAGACCAATCAAAGCTTCTCCCAACACTTTGTACATTTGCTGCAGACTATTTGCCACATGTCCTTTTTAAGCCAGATTTTGTCTCTGACAAAACTCCAATGCATTTCAAAAGAAGTCCATCTGTGATTCGGCATTAGCAAAAAATAAACCTGCCCACGAAAATAATGAAGCAAAATAGGAAGCGTCTGAAGCAAACTCAGGGCAAAACAGTTTTTACATAGCTAGCCTCTGTAAATATTCAACAACTTGCTGAAAAATCTGCCCTTTCTTCCTGCAGAAACAGAAAGATATTTTAAAAAACAACTATGAGCTAAATAGGATAGTTCTGAAAAGATGTCAAGGTGGGTTTTGAATAACCAGAAGCTTTGAATATTTCAAAAAAACCCTTGAAACTCGAAAGCTTTGCCTCAGCCTGAATCCCTGAGCCATTTGAGGTTCATCGCTCACTGAAATTCTTAGAGGTGGCTCTGCCCTAATCACCAGGCCTTGGACATACGAGCCCAGGATCTCCTTGAAATAACATGCTTAGCATCATATTATCATGGTGTGGGAGAAGAGAGCTGAAACTACTCAGAGAGACGTCACCCACCACTAAGCTGAGAACTTTGCAAAGCAAGTTCATAAATCAGGAGGTGACAGTAAATTTTTAACAGTGTATAAACTCAGGCATGAGCAAAAGCCTAGTTTATTTTACAGGCATGATGATAGCTGCAAAGAATGCTGCAGAGTGATATGGATAACATGGTGGCACACCTGTAACCTCCAGGACTGAAAGACAGAACTGTTTGCACTTCATCATTCCAGGAAGAAAAAAATACCCAGTCCTCCTGCCACAACACACCCTAAATGGAGCCTTACTGTCCCGAGGAAAAAAAAAATACATAACGTACAAAGTATACCTTGTCAATCTTATTCTCAGTGATTAGGTACTTCCATGGTATGTGGAAGTTTTATAGAGCAATTACATCCATTGTGACTTTGTAATTACAGTATTAGGAGGTCACAGACAGAGGAACTTTGCCAACTCTATTGATTTTTAAGGCTAGCCCGAACAGGATATAGATTTGCACTGGACTTGTAACTTTTCAATACGTACACAAAGTGGGGTGTGCTCAGGAGACTAACGTTGATAAGTGATGTTCACGCTAGCAATGGGCCAGATTCTGATCACTAGTGCTCTTTCAACATAAATCTGCATAATCACCCTGGAAAAAGAGTGTCTTTGTGGAAATAAGTAATTAGGGAGAAGTCCTAGAGACTGGAGGAAAAGTTAAAAATATTTTTTTTAAATGTGAATTTAGCAACCGAAATCAACCTTACTGACTACCAGCATGGTTTGGATTGTGTCTATAGCCCTTAACTATTTACATTTTGAACCATTCATTCTACAGCAAAAACTCAATCCTGGACAATAATGTAACAGAAGAGCTGATCGATTTTTTTAAACTCTACAGTGCATTTTCACTAGAGAAGAAAATCTAAGAAAAAAAGAGGTTTTATCAAGTAAGTGACAAAATTGCCCAAGTTGTTGAACTGAATAAGGTTGAACTGATCTTACTGAAGTAGATAAGAGCTGTGTTCACGGAGCATGGTGGATCCCTGCCACACCAGTGTTTGTGAGAATAATGGGAAACCTCAGCCATTCTACATAGCATATATTCTTCATTACAAGTTTAGGCACAGAGCTTCTTGTTAGTTGGGGTACCTGCATAATAGACTAATTTTCTGCACAATCTAAAAAATATTTTAAAAAAACTTTTTTTTTTTGGGGGGGGGGTTAAAGCAAAATTAAATCTTTTCTTTTTTTTTTTCAAAGGAAAACGTTTTAAAAAATCATCAGGGACTGCACACCACATTCCACTCATTCTGATATGATGCATTCTAGATTTATTTCAAGCATGATAAGGTTTCTTACATATGCTGTCTTTAATAAATATGCAGAAAATTTGTAGAAAAAAAAGTAACTCTCTGGAAACAACATTTCCATAGAAAGTATTGAAATGTAGTGCTATAATACTAACCACAATTCTTTTTTTTTTTAATTGAATGAACAATTTGGCAAACTGTAGGTGGCACCATTAAACATTTTGGTACAACTGACTGCTTTTTTCACTGAAAAAAATGTTTTTGCCAAAAAACTAACCCTGTTCTACTAGACACTCCAAAATGTTAAAAAAAAAAATCAATGTAAAAATCTCATAATGTCCCAACACCTACTGAGAAACTTTTAACAGCCTTTGGACAAATTACCTTGTCAATATGCTTCTGAAAAATCTATACTTTTTTTTTTTTTTAAAATCAGTGAAACTGGAATCAATCTCCCTCTAGTTTCCTATTGGCTTCTTACTCTGGCATGTGCATATTCCAGATTGATCTGAAACATGTCTGCCTAAAATCTGACCCAAAATGTCCCATAGCAATGAACTCTGATGTTGTTTGAAAAAGATAAATTATTTTCAAGGAACAGAAATATCATAAAAAGTATAAATGAAATTTGCTTCTTTAAGGCAGCAGAGTGTAGAAGAGAACCTTTAACTGACACCGTGGACAAGACTCTCATTTACACTAGGGTTACTGAGCACTGCTCTGTATAATATAATGGGGATATTAAATAAGGGTAAGTGTAATTAATACATAACATTAGTAAGAGTCAATTTTCATTCTTTTCTTGAGACCGACTGGCATTATCATTATTTTATTTTTTAATTTCCTGGTGATATCGCCTTCTTTACTAGCCTTCTCATATGACTGAGATAAGCTGTTGCACATTTTGATTTGAAAGCAAGAGGAATGGTAATTAAGTAATTTGAAAATAAAAAGAGCTTAATCAAGGGGGCTTATACAGTATGAAACTGTGCAGAACCTCCATCTACCTTTGGGAAACTCCCTCCTTCAAAATCTCTCCTGGCAAAACAACGACAACCTGATCCTGGTCTCATTTATTTCAAGAGTGAAGCCTCCATTAATATCTCTAATATGAGACCTCAGAATATCATTACTTCAAGGGGGTGAAAGTCTTTTTTTAATGTATGTTTTTGAGCTGGGAATAGCAAAGAAGCTCAAGTCACTTTGAATCCAAAGTGTGAATTTGATCTATAGGGATGCCCAGGCACACCAGGTTGCACGCTGAGTTGGTCACACCACTGACATCAAGTTCACTCCCTGGCCCCACCAGTTTTCGGTCTTGTGCACAGCTTTTTTCCTACCCTGGGACCCAGCCCGCTCTGCACCAGCCCCATCTGTGAGCACCCACCAGCTCAGTCTGGGGCAAGAAGAGTCACAACAGAAGAGACTGTGGTGCTGTGAAGCTACCAAGTGTGTGACATCTCCTGGGGCTTCACGCTCAAAGAAGATGTGATAGAAGAATCGATTCCCTGATGCAGCCAATGCCTTAACTTTCCTCGATTGTCTGAGCTTAATCCTTCACTATGAAAGCTGATGCTGGAGCTCATATCCAGACAGATGAGAAACTTGGAGAGATCTAAGAGAGGTGACTATTTACCAAGGGGATCAAAGTGCTACATCTCTTCACAAAACAGGTAAAATGTCCAATAAGGAATAGTACAATAAAGCAGACACAGGTAGAACTTGTTTTTCTTCTTGTGTCATTTGCCTTTGTTTCCTGGGACAGGAGGAACACATACAGAAACAAATCCATGGGAAGAGAACATAAGAACGATATCAGTCTGACTGTGTACCAATTACAGAGGTCTATTCAAGGATCATAACAAAGAAAGTTTCAGTGAGTCTCTGGGACCCAGTAGTTACAGCACTCAAAAAAACCAGGGGAAACTGGATTTTTGTTCTAACACCAGGGTTTGCTTGTCCCATAGCTTAGCCCATAACTTGCAAAACAATAAATAAGACTGATGTGGGGACTAAAACTCAACAGTGTTTCCTTTTATTTGAACACCATGACAGTCAGGCCACAGACACATACAATTATAGGGCCCCCGTGACATGAACGTTCAATTCTGGCCTCCCCAGCAAAAAAACACATTGTTTTGTTTCAGTTCTGAAATAACCTGCTAGCTGGTGAGTAGGCAATGTCTGTGGACAAAAGATGATGGAAGTTGGAAGACCCTATGCATAAAGAAAGAATGACATTTGGGTCATGCAGATCCTGGACAACTGATCCTGTATACATAATGCC
This sequence comes from Pygoscelis adeliae, assembly GCF_000699105.1. NCBI lineage: Eukaryota > Metazoa > Chordata > Aves > Sphenisciformes > Spheniscidae > Pygoscelis > Pygoscelis adeliae. Next base: position 579,171 of record NW_008824544.1, on the reverse strand, counting down.
TAGATAAGGGAGAAAAGAACCAGGTCTTGTGTTCCCTTTCCAACTAATATACATGTGTATGTGTGTATAGTGAGATACAGATTGTCACGGCCATTTTTCTATACAGATTATGGTAATGATTAAATGAGCATGAATACGGACATCTAAAAACGATAACAAGTAGGGGAAATTCCATCCTATTCTGTATCTCTATCTTTTCTGTGAACATTACTTTGTTATCTGCAATATGCAAGCCTTTTGACTAGGTGCTATTAATTTAATATGCATTTATTCTTTCTGATCTTTCTTTAATTTTAAATTAAGTGAAGTCAGTGATCAAAGAAAGGCCAGAATAATAGCCCTGTAGGTTGATTTTTCTTCTTTTCTTTTGGTCCACAGAAAGCAATGAGAAGTAACACTGTCTGTTTTTTCTGGGCCAGTTCTGCAATATGTACCTAGGTGACAATGTGGCCTGCAGTAACACTGAAGTAGATGGGAGTCACCCAAATAAACAATTACCAAGTAGAGCAAAGGCCTATGATTGAGGTCTAAACACCCGTATTTACCTTTTGTGTTTCAGCAGTTGCTAAGATCCACAAGCTTATTGCTCTAAGCCATTAAACTTGGAGCAGAAAGACGATCTCTAGCCCAAAGAACTTGCAGTAATAGGTTGTTTAACTCCGTATAACTTAATCTCCTTATGAGTGAAAGACATTTGCTCACACACCCAAACTCTCTTCAAGAGAATATTTAACTACATTCTTTAAGAATCATGTCCAAGTTTAGAACTGTCCATGAGCTGCTAAGTTCTTTGTCATTCTGCAGAAACCAAAGTAATGTCTATTACAGAATCAATACCCAAAGATTACTCAGGAAGAAGTGAGCTGAGAACTTATCAATTCATTTCTTATAAGCCATTACTAAAGCAAATTGTTTTCAGACAGACCTCCCTAACATGTCTACAGTTTTATACAGAAAGATAAGCTCTGCAGAGAGAGGATACAGCTTTTGTCAGACTAACTGTATGGCTGGGGTGAAAAAGAACAACAAAAACCCAAGCTGTGAGGCACAGTAGAGCTTCATCCAGCCAAAGGGCTGTGCATCAGAAAGGTAGGGGATAGATTTCTTCTTTTTTTCCTCAGTTAATTTCATCACCTCTTTCTTCAAAACTTGCCTTACATCCATAGACAATATAAGTCAGTATTTGATTTGCTATAAGATGCCCAGTCTCAGGACACAACTCAAGATTGAATCATCCCTTTGAACAGAGGTGCCTCCTTGGGGCTAGGAGTTAGGCTCTGGACTGCGGAGACCAGAAGTGAGTTTAGAAATTTCTTGGAAGTTTGCCCTACTCTTGACTTGCCATTTACCTGACAGTTAAAGACACTAAATAGTGAGCCTTAAGGTTTAGGTTCTGCATGCTAGAATGGCTGAGGAAGCGAAAGGAACTTCATCCAAGCTGGACAATTTTTTTTTTTTTTAAATGCCATAGAGGATATTAAAATCTTTGAACCTCTTTTTCTTCGCATTTTGAGTTGTGACATGTGTTAACCAACCACGTCCCAGAGCCAGTTCCGGTTTTGCTAAATTGTTCTGTTGAGTGAAAAAAACAAAATTTTGTTGAATTCCTTATGGGCTTTAACGACTAAAAGAAAGCCTAGTATCAAAAACTCTTTATGTTCCTAAAATCAATTATTTCTGGCCAGCCTTTGCTGCTTGGCTTACACCTACCATGGTCAGAATTAGTTGTCTCTACATTGGACCAGCCACATGTGTTAGCATTCAGCCCATGTCTCCTCCCGCCTCCCGTAGTACCTCTACCTCTATCAGTACTTTTTATTTTAATTCATAATGCCTGAAATAATGAGAAAATTCTGTCACAGTTGGGGTTTTTTATTATTATTTTCCCAAGAGGGCTTTTTTTTACCTTTGTGACATTGAGGGTACAGGCTGGGTGCCTTGGAGTGTGTCATAGGAATTGTTGGTAGTGCTTCAGGGTATAGGGTCTTCTCTGTTAAAGAACTGGGGAGGTGGAGAGAGAGACCTTCTCCTTGTGTGGGCTCCTCCTCTTCCACCATACAGCATACAGCATACAAGAAGAAGCCCGGGGAATGATCCATCCGCAGAACTGAACCCAAGTCTGTCTTACACTTGTTGCATTTTTCATCTGAGGCTACTGAGAAGTTTAGCAGAAAATTAGATTTTGTAACAACGCATATTACCTCCATCTTGAACAATGGGCAGAACTTAAGTGCTGCTGGTTTTGCGGATGTATAAATCAGTTATTTCCCTCCTCACTGAAATGCATCTACTTCTGGGGTGGATTGTGGGAGTTGTTCATTTCACTGGTATACAATAGGTTAAGATGAGAGGCACAGACTACTTTACTATTTGCAGCCACTGGAAGGGATGACCTGGGCAAATTTAGGCATGAATTTCCGTTTCTGGAAAGCATTATTACCATTTGGAAAACTTTGTTGGTTAAATCCCACAGGGTGTACAGATAAACATCACGTCCTGATATCGGTGGAAATTATCGCCAGTATCAACAATAAGAGTAATTACTTATAGAGAGAATCATCTCACCTAAATTTAGTTATCTACAAGTCAGTCATCTAATCTAAGCTACCAACCTAGGCTCCTTCTGTAATGAACAGACAGAAATAGGCACCGGGAGAGAAAGAATCTTGTTCTATCCCAAGATAAATGTCCTGAGATAGGTAGACTGAATCACCTTCCAGAGGTGCTTTATCTGTCTTTATTGACTACAGAAGGAACATAGATAATTAGCCATGACTAGACACCTAATTTTTAGATACCTAGACACCTAAACTTTAGCAAGATGAATCAGAGCTGAGTGATTACCGCTAGGTAAACTTCCTCCTATCCATTCATCAGTGAGAGAATGTCTGAAGCCTGAAACATAAAGCTTGGATTGTTTCCAAAATCTTCTTTTTTCTTCTCATTTAGAATTTTTTATTCTTCTGCATACTGCTTTATCTCATATTGCCTCATTACGAGGATATTCTGGTTGTGGTTTCACTTATGCAGTTTGTTACTATTAGACTGTGCATAAACGGCGATGTTTATTGAAAGACCTGAAACAATGCGCTTTCAGAAAGGGAAGTGATAACACGTGATAAATATGTATTTTAAAACATTATAATAGCATCATCTGTATTTTATTTGCTTTTCTTCTAAATCTGATGTAATTTTATGTACAGCTTCTATTTCCTACAGGATTTAAAAAATTACATCTTTTTAAGAAGATCTGTGCCTACAAATAAATCCAGCTTCATTTTATTGCAGTGCTTGATATAATTTGTATAAGTTACAGCCTAATAAAAGATAGGGGAGCAAACTTCAAGCCATATCATCTGTTTTTCCCCCCCAGTACAGATATAAAATTATGTTTGTTCTGGCTCTTTTTATGTGGTTCATCAGATTAGGAAATTTTATTAGACCTCCTACTTCGGGCTTGTAACAATAAGATCCTTCCTATGCCAATAAGTGAAGCTTAGAGAAGTTCTGATGCGCTTATAGGCAATGTGAAAAATATAGGCTGGAAAGGCATCTTCGTTTATTTAAACACATACTTAGTACAAGATTAAAGTTACTTGCTTACATGCTGTCCTTAATATGGATAAGCTTAAAGGCATTTCCATATATTTTCCTGAATGGGAAACACATTCTCAGATGTGCAATGAATTTTCATTATTGTTTATTTGATGTTAAGAATATGAACATTAGATGTGCTAATATGCACAAATGGAGATAGATCCTGTTAAGTAAAGTTCATAGGGTGCAATGTAGGGGCAAAAGAGTTGAATAACAGGTGAATAAAAAATCATGCCTTTGGGCTGAAGTTTCCATATAAAATTTTACTCGCATTTCAAATGTGAACAACATATAGTTGTTACTCTGGATTCTGGCACATTTTGTCTCATTCCTGTTTATACTTAGTAAAACAGATGTTTAGGTAGATGCACGTATGTTTTTCAGAATCAACATTTCTCTAAGATTCACTTGGTGGCGTAGAAAGCCATGTGCTCTCACAGGTCTAGACTAATATTTTTCCAAGTCTTGTGAAAGGAAGTGAGATTTTTTTTAAAGGAAATCTGGATGAATGAAAAGAATCAAGCAGCGGTGTAGGGCTTGCACTGTGTGAGTTGGCTGCTCAACCGCAGGGAGTGAAGAGTCAAACAAAAAAATTTACCAATAGCCGATATCTTCAAAATCATTTAACCCTGTGGAGTGTTTGTGAATATGGACATCAAGAGCCTTGGGCCAAGACACAAAGGGAGACACTAATGGAATAACATATGTGAAATTGTCATAGAACTTGGGGAGCTAGCTATCTGTTTTGCCAGCTTTGAGAACAACAGTGAAACCAAACCGTGAAATCACTATGATAAAACAAGTTGAACTTTCTGTAACGGACAGGTGGGTATTATTTTCTGTTTCTGAAAGGCTTGAAACCTTTTCTTTCACAGGGGGGGAAAAAAAAAACAACTGTGGTTTTGTGGTTAAGGCACTGAATTAAGACTAGGCAGTGCTGAATTCGGTTCACAGCTTTGTTTTGGCGTGAGGCTGGGAAAGTCTTTCACTTTTCAAACCTGAAGTAATACTTAGGTGCACAGCTGGAGCTAACCAAGCCAAAGATCCCATTGGTCATCCCAGTTAGTGAACTTAATTGAGAATATCTATATCTGCAGGACCAAGACCTTAATTTCTCACTGCGTCCCTTTGAGATGTGTAAATTTAAGTATCATATACTTCCTTCTTTTTCTGTCTCTATTTGCACTGTATGTTTAAATAAAACCTGTGAAACAGCTCTTTGGTTCTGCTCGCCTTCATTTGAAATGCAGTGCTCAGTATCGAGGAAAATGGTTTAAAAAAGAGGTGAGACAGGCAAACATCCAGAGGAACAACAACAGAAGCAGCATACCACTGGAGAGAAGATAGCAAAACTGGGGCTTACGTAAGGTTGAGAAGTGAAGAAATACGATATCAGTTATCTGCTATGTAAAAAAGGTAGCTGAAAAAGGTAGTCTGTTCCCCCATGCACTTGTCACCAGGACAAGGAAGGATGGGTTGCATTGGATGACCCTCCCAACATCCCCTCCAGCCCTATTGTCTGTGATTTCTAAGACTGCAAATTTTTTTGGATACAGGACTGTCGTGGTTTAACCTCAGTTGGCAACTAAGCACCAGTTACCACAGCGGGTCCTGAGCTTCGTACACACCTCCAGCGCTACTGCAATATGGAAAAACTGGGCGTAAATAAGCACCTTTGTGTTGCAGTTGCTTTTGGCCAGAGTTTATAAGAAGACACCCATCAAAGAGCAAGAATGCTTGCAGGTTTTGAGTTGAGAAAGTGCAGTGACAAGCTTTTGGGGGGATTTCACAATACTGATTTCTTGGTTTGAAGCAAAATATATTTACAAGAGCATCTGCTGGTGTTAGTCTCCTAAATATGGCATATACTCCATGTTACTGCTTCATCATCATGTATAATTGGCAATAAACCTATTTAGAATTCAAGATGCATAAAACGGAAAGTCTTTGAAGGGAATAGCTGCTGAGATTATATTTATTGTGCTTTCCCACAATATTTTTCTATGCATAATGTGATAAACCTCCAAGGTGGTTGTAGGCAAAGCTAAAATATTCACAAGTATGCAGTTATTATGAATTTAGACAGGTTGTAAGACATTTTGATATCAAACTCTTAATGAATGGCAGTAAACATATTCTACATTACTTTATTAAAATGCCTATTAAAACATACACATCCACAGAATGATCACTGGATGCGTTTACTTGCTAGTAAAAAGCCCATGAAAAAAACAGCATGGAAATAAATTTTCTTTTCCTGCACTACTATGATAAGAACTAAGGCATGCATTTAAAGTTCATATTATTTTCAGTGTGTTCACAGCACATCCAGATAATCAGATATTCAAAGGAGGATTCCCAGTGAATTCCAATATGCTACGACTTCTGATAAATTGAGTTCTGTAAATGATAGTTCCATATCCCACAATGGTTTTTGAGGCTCCAGAAAACCTGCTCCACTCCAAAACAACAAACAAAACAAACAAATATCCAACAAGTGCATTCTGGTTAATTTAATGTTTTTCAAATAAAAGATGTCCATATTTTTTTTCTTTTTTTCTGAATTTTTATTAGCAAAAATTTAAAACAAAAAAATCATGTTAAGCTAAAGAGCAGGGGATTTTTTTTTTTCCTTTCAACATTTCAGAGTGCATATTGACAGCTTGAGGGAAAAAAAATAAAATTATGAGTTGAAAACATGGAAATTTATTCTCTCTGAGTAAATAAATATATATTTTAAAACATTATAATAGCATCATCCGTATTTTATTTGCTTTTCTTCTAAATCTGGTGTAATTTTATGTACAGGCTTCTATTTCCTACAGCATTTTAAAAATTACATCTTTTTAAGAAGATCTGTGCCTTCACAAAGTCCTGATCAACGCTAGTGACAAACACAAAGCCAGAAGTCTCCTGTAACATCCAATAGCAGTTACATAGTACATACATAGATACATACATACCATACTTTTAATCTAGAGATATTGCAGATCTTAAGGGGGCTGAATATGCTACATTTTCTGTAGGCAATGGATAGCAACTGTCCTCCTAACGGAAATACCTCTGTGTGCTGCCTCCGTGGGAGGCATCCATGCCTCAGTGTGAAAAGTCTACTAGACCAGCAGAAAGAAAGGAGCTATTATGCCATAAAGCCACACAAGACATCGCTCTGACATGAAGTGTGAGCCCTGTGACTGCAGAGCTGGGAGGGGAGTGGGGAAAGGCACCGTGACACAGTGAATACCTCCTTTAGGATGGACTGAGCAAACGTTAGTGCCTGGAACTTTTTGCCTGCTAAGAGAAAAAGAGAAATGATCTTCAAATGTTGGTGTCTTCCTGAGACATGTAGCCTCTGCAGTTATTTGCCCTGAAAATACTGGTGCAATCTGGCTGTGAAAAGCTTTGTGCGCTCACAAGCACAGCTAGCTGCTGTATACCGTGGGCCGTACCATGGGACCCCTGCTTTGCACAAGGGATAAAATCTCTGCCCCACAATAACCAGCACTCATGCTCCCCTTCCCTTTGGCAATGCATCTATCTTTCTCTTGATACTTGCATTTTACAGGCCTCGAGAGAAACCCGATTATTTTGATGGGTAAACTGAGTCCCAACAGGCGGAATTAACACAGGGAGAGGCTTGCAAATTGGGTAACTGGACTGGCCTCCTTGCCTTTTCCCTTAACCAGTAATTCCATGGAAATGACCAGTACCACTCTAAAAGAACAATGCTTTACACCCTGATGGAGTTTGCTATTTTTCTTTGCCATGATTACACAATAGCGCATTCCTACCTGCCTGTTGGAAGTATTTTCTCATTCAGAAATGAATTTTTGGATAATGTACAACAGCAACATACCCTACAAAACTCTTATTTATATAGCACTGCTGTTGCTATAAGAACTGTTTATACAAATAAGTAACGTACCCCACAGTGTAATATCTTTCACTTGCCTTAATGTACTTTTTGACATATGATGAGAAACTGCAAGCCTTAATCCCCAAGCCTAGGTTAAAATGACTGAGCAATGTACCATCCAAATGAAAGACTGTCATTGTTCTTGTTGGAAACAGACACACTTATTTTCACGTCTGGCAATAATATTATTTTAAAGCAAACTGTGAAGAAATTATGCAAGCTGAGTCAAAAGCTGGAATATGCATTTAAACATCCTATTAATAGGCTTGGAAGAGCATGCATATTAAAAAAATTTGCTTTATAAGGAACAGTTTCCCTAAGCAAAGTCTATTTGACATGTATTTATTTACTCTCAAAGCTGTAATAGACCATTGTAGCCCCTCTGATACCACTGATAAATGCATTGTGGGATGCCAGGTGGACAAAGAACAGAGTAAAAATGGAGAAAGGAAGGGAAATAAAGAAGCAACGGTGTTGTGTCACTCTGTCTGACACACTGGGAATTCAGCAGACCAGCCTCCCTGCCATGAGGGGTGTTTGTATTCTCATTGCATCATGAAAAAGGACATTATCAGGAAGGATTTAAGAGGAAAACATGTGGCAAGTTTGTGGATGATTGCAGGGTGTTTCCCCCAAGCACAGACACAGGCACAAAGGTGTGCTTGAACAGCTACCGAAGACACAAGGAGAGGCTGGAGGAGGCATGTTAGCAGTGAATGCAAAGAGACAAGCAGATACCATTTGCCGCAGGCTGTGCGGAGCCACGAGAAGCCACCATCCCATTGTGATCTCTGTGCCCCCCTCGGCTGCCCCACACTTGTACGCAGAGGTCCCAAATCCTCCGGAGCCAGGACACGTCTGTGCCTTCACACGTGTACTGCACCTAGCACTAATGATACAAACACGGTAACTATTTTTAATGAGTTCTCAGGGCAGCTCAAATCCTCCCTTTATATTCTTGTAGAGCCACCACAAAGGCAGTTGTGTCCTACTGAATTTACATTAAAGCAGAAAAGTTCTTTATGCTCCAGGAATGGCAAAAAAAGGCAAACCCTTCCCAGTGTCCACATCAGTTACATATTTCCCCCCTTCCCCTTCCCCCCCTGTCTCCAGACCTGCTGCTCAAAGGAGAAAGTAACAGAGATATTTGAGATTATAAAGGGTTTTGGATGAGTGAACCTGGAGTGAGTAAAGCTCTTTCTTAGAAAAGAATTTAAAGGATCGCAGTGGCATGCAGTCATGTTATATAAACATATTCTGAATGGTACCATCATACACCCAGCCCTGGCGCCACAATTGCATTAAGTGAAATTTTATACAGAAATTGTGAAAGTGCACCGGGGTTGGTTGATTATCTGCTCTTTCTGTTCCCTTTCAGACGTGAAGCAAGAAGCCAAGATGCAGGAGAAGAATGTGGACAGTGCCAAGAGGTTCCCGACCTAATCTAAGCAAAAGTTTTTCTTTCTCTTCTTTTTTCTTCTTTTCTTTTTTTTTTTTTTTTTCTTCTTTCCTTCTCTGGTTTGGTTTCCTCCACAGAGTTCAAAGCTGTCACTCCTGTCAGAAATGAACACCTGGAATTGACTGTCACTGGCATTTAAAATTTTCAAACACCAAAGGAAAGAGAGGGAAGAAATTGGAATAAGGCCATGACATAAAAGCTATATGGTAACTTCCTGAAATGTCTAATGAATATTTTCCCTACGTATCTTGACAGTTTTGAAGTATGTGTGGAGGGGGGGGAACTTACAATACTATTCAGGAATTGTTTATTCTTGGCAAAATAACTTCATTAAAATGAGGTTCTGGTTAAAATGAGAGGGTCTGGCTCATTTTAAATATTAATTTAGGCCTTGAATTCTGCAATCTGCCTGCAAGGGTCTCCCTGCAAGATCAGGACTATGTTTGTTAACTAGTAAAGCATTATTGCAAGTAAAGCCAACTTCTTTGCTTTTAATGTTTTCTGAT
>NW_008824544.1:560140-569513 GCF_000699105.1 Pygoscelis adeliae | reverse complement strand
TGTTGTACTACCACTCGTAGGATGTCCGCCCATTAACCTGTGCTACTGACAGCCACTGCACTAACAATGAGAGAAGAGACAGTCACCATCCAACCACATATGAACTGGACTGAAACATTTCAAATAAAGAATTTTTATATCATTTCTATGACGTTTTCCCCCCAGAAAAAAAAAATACTTATATTTATTTATCATCAGATAAAATTTCCAGTCCCTGAGATATGTGCAATTCTGAATTAAACCCTTTTCCTGACTTTCTACACACACACACACACACGTACGTACACACACACGCAAACAAAAACGAAAAATAAAAAATAAAATATACCTCCCCTTATTTTTTCCATCAGCTCTAAGTATAAATATTAACCTATGTGCTTCTCTAGCAGAGGAATCCAATACTGTAACAGAACATATCCCAAACAACAGAAGAACCCAACAGGAAGCATGTATGTCAACGTTAACATCAATACACGTTTTCCAAAACCCTTAAACAGACAGAGCCTGGGAAATCCCTTCACTGAAATCCCATATGAGGCATTATGGATAAACAGCAGAAATTGGTTCTTCCTGTGCATGAACTTAAAAACTCCACCAGCTATGTCAAATAACACCTGTTTTACTACAAAATGAGCAAATACATTGTGAAAATCCTGTTATTTTACTGGCTATACTGACCCTACACCAACTAGCAGAGAATCTCTTACTTTTCTCTGGACAGCCCTGGGTCATGCTGGTGGTGCAGTGTATTTCAGATCTCTGGAGGATGCCCCACTGGTTGTAGCCTCACTAAACAGTATCTGTTGTTGGCAGCGCAGCACTGCAGCTCCCAGTGGGAAGGGGGAAGCTATAAGATTGAGCCAGTTTTCATTTTTTCTACTGCAGTTACTGGTCCCTTGCTTCCTCTGAGCCAGAGAAGCTAAGATATCGAACTGTTTAACATTATTACCATTTCTGTTTGCCTCCTGACCTGAGAAACTCAGATATGGACTATAACTCAGGCTGTAAGGAGGTGCTGAGGTGCAGTTGGGAAGTAGGTCTCCAGAAGCAGGGACTGGCACACATTAAAAGCTGGTATTGCCAAAATGTTCATGAAATTAGATTACTTTATCCAAATGGTCATTGGGTGAAAACATACCCACAGCAACAAGGAGTTGCTGAAACTGTCCTCCTCCCTCCCAGCTCTGTGAGTGCCCCATCAGAGCTTGAGTGAGGATGCCATGAAAAATGTCACTGCTCCAGTGCCACTTTAAGGGTGGGAATCCCATGGGATGCCACAGTACACAAACTGGGCAGCCAGCAAACTGAGCCACCCCAGAGCTGTCTCGCTGCGTTTAACACCTCCACAGCTCCTCTGCTCCTCAGTTTCAGTCTCCTTGCCACCACCAATCCATACTCCACCATTCAAGCCAGGGAAAATGTGCAGGCTGACTTCAGGCTGCAGGGAATGACATTTTCTACAGCTCTGTCTCTAACTAATAGGTACTTTGTCCTGATTCAAGTTGTCTTGGTTTTTTGGTTTTGGTTTTTTTTTTCTCCCCATTGATTGGAAGATCTTCACAAGAAGGTGTGGAGACCATGTTCCTGCTCGCCCAGGAGTGTGCAGCCTGCGCAGCAAACCCTCTACTTCCCCTTTTGGGTGGAAGAGGGCCACAGAGGGAATGGAAATAGGACAGGACATTCCCAGGAATGGATGGAGACTGAAAGGGGATCTTCCAAATCCTGAATGACACTAACTCTACCAAGTTACCCTATTACTGCCATCATGAACAGAAAGCAGATACCCCTCCATTTATGATGAAGCCAGTGTGTTATGCATGATCTGGAAACACTCTCAGGACGGAGCCTTTCAAGGAGGAGCAGTCTGTAGGGTAGGTTGCAGTTCAAGTATAAGACATACACAGGTAAGTTTCTATAAGAGGTGTCTACAAGTGTGCGGGCAATCTAGGCTGTCATTATAGTCAAGAGATATGTAGGGCTCAGCTGCTCCCACATTGACTCTTACTGCATTTGAGAAGCCTTAGAGTACTGAGACATAAACTGAGGGTCCTGAGTATGCCTTATGTCCTGCTGTGAATGGCTTATTCCTTATGGTACTGACTTGACAGGTGCGAGAAGGACATGGAAGGCAAGTGTCTTTCTATAGTGACAGCTGGAGATGAGGTGGGATGCCTTGAGGCAACTCCAAGTGGCACTAGACACCTCTGGGTGGGCAACTGAATCAGGCCCTTAGTGTGCTCAGGGGAGCCTAGAGAGGCAGTCACTTCCCCCTAAAATAGACACCAATATTTGGTTAATTGAATTGCTCTCCAGACTCCATTCAGTTATCCAGTTATCAAGATCTACGTCTTCAATATCCAGTTATCTTCATCAAAACACTTAATTGAAGCGTCTCCATCCCAAATTGAATCCCAACCCTATACTTCAGTTGAGCTTAGTTATGGGTTGAGTCCTATAAGCCTGTATCAAGAGTGCAGTGCACACCACTACTTTGTTAGAAGGTCATTGCTTAGGCCCAGGGCCAGATACTATTTTCCCCAACAATTACCAGCCACAGTCTGGGATTTAGCACAAGCCAGGGACCAGTCCCAACAAGCAATTTAGATGCAACTAGCCTGTTTTGAAGGGTGAGATTCATATGACACGGATGTGAGCCATGCCATGTTCATTAGCCTCTGTGCCAGAGACAGATCCTGTAACACAAGCTCCTACAGCTCTGACCTATGCGTCATATGGTTGAAGGTCAGCTAAGTGGGATTTACTGGCATTACAATTTTGGATTTAGGTTCCAAAACCCCATGTTATTTATTTTCAACTCTTAGTCCCTAACTAAGAGTTAGGGACTCTAACTATTTCCCTAACTGGAAAATAAATCAGGTTTTGATATTTTGAGAAGAAAATTTAATGTCTAACAGAAAATATTTGTCTAATTTATTTCATGGAACATCACTTTAAAATTCTGTTATATCATTTAAAATTTCAGTGAATTTCTGTTATCTGGAGTCCCCATTAATCAGGGTGCTGAGGGCAATAGATATCCCAGAGCCCACCAAAGCTGGCAGGTTTTCTTAGGTCAGCTACGATAGTGTTTATACATAGGTTTATAAGTGGGTCTGATACCCAAACATCTGGTCGGAAATGAAAATCCCCCATGAGCTTGCAGAGGTGGTCATTCTGGCTCCAAGTGAATTTCCAGGGAAACTTATGGCTGTATCCTCCTCCTCTTGTCATCCCACGTGCAGACACTGAGCATGAGACAGGAAAGAGCAAAGTCCCTCTCCTGAGTCTAGCTAAGCTCACCTGCTCGGCCTCCATAAAATATGTATTCCCTTATCTATATTTCCCTTCTGAGAATGTTTATATTTATTTTGCTTGTACAAAACATCCCCACTCAGTCCACACTTGCATTCCATCCCTGTCGGTGTGGATCTTTCCTTCTATTACAGTGCAGGTATTTGGCAAAACAAGATAACAGCAGGGAGCTTTGTTACAACACAAAGACTAAAACTGAAAAGCCTGTAAGTGGGAGTGTTTTTCTGATGGAAAGCGAGGCACCAGCTGCTTCTCGGGGGTAAAACCTTTCCTTGAACCAGTACCTCTGTGTTTGTATTATGTGGTTCTTCTTATATCTCTTTTAATTTTCATTTACATCAAGATTGTTTTCTTAGAGTTGTCTCACATAGCGAAGAGGAAGGAAAGCATGAATAGACTATTGACTGTTCTAGCTTCATATATAATGCATATGGCACTCTTATCTGTGGAAAATATTATCTTTATAGCAGAATATATTTAAGAGGTCAGAGCACTCCATTTGTTTTGGCAGGGGAGAGGATTCAGGATGACTAGCCACATCTAGCAGTATCGTAAGAGTCAGGACGCTTGGGTTGTGTTTTCCCCTATTCCTGCGTTACCTTAGGAAGTCACAGGGCTCTTCTCTGCTTATGTATGTTAAATATCTGCCTCCAGAGCTGTAGCAGGATATTCCTGCACTCACTCATAGCAGCCTGTTTTCCTCCATACAAGCCCATTTTGATGTCTCTCCTTCAGTTTCACAGGAGAAAAGACAGAAGGAGTATTTACCAGCCTCATGGTGCAGCCATTTTATCTCAAGCTCTTAGTTCCTTCTTCCACCCTTCCTAGCAACACTTTAACCTCTTACAGCCACCTTTAACATTGCATGGCTGCAGCTATTCCTTCTCTTGCTGCCTCCAGATCTGGGCTTCATTCAGAAGCGAAGGAGAATAGTAGAGAAGGTACCGCATTTGCCTTGTTAAAGGGGTTGTTCCTTCTGCCAGCTAGAAGAGTGAGGCAGTCCCATGGTACAAGGTTAAGGGGGAGAGACTGGGATAATCCCCCATCCCCAGACTTGCCTGCCTCCCAGGGCACAGAGATGCTCCATTGCTTAAATTCTGTCAAATCCTTTGAAATCGTCAGATGAAAAATAAGGTGATAGCACTGTTCTGGGTTTGCATGAGTACAAAGAAGTAGGATTCTCTTCACAGAAGCTGAGTAGATTTGTGGATTTTTCCCATTTAATGCGAATTTCTGCACTCCATGGAGTAGAAACTGTTTTGATAGTCTGCTGGGAGATGTTGAGCCAAACCTCTCGGGAGAATACTCCTCAATACCATTAGTATTTATGCTATACATCCAAATACTCATGAACAAAGGCAGGTAGATGTGAGAGGAGAAAAAATCTACTCCTTCCTGCTTTCCTCTTCACATACATTGCCATGAGAGTACCAAATGAGGGGAAAAGGAAGAGAAACTTTCAGAGGTCCAGCTGAGATTGGAGTCCCACCACAATAAGTAGAAACAGTGCCCGAATGACAAAGCAATCCCTAACCTAGCTTACAGCCTAAAACAGGAGCACCATCATGCAGGAAGGAAACCGAGGCAGAGATTTGCAGTATTACATGCTGCATGATCTGTTGGAGGGTATGTCAGTCATAATCAACGTTGAATTTGAATAACCTGAACCTCTGTTCAAACATGGGACCATGACTGCTATTAGTACTGACAGAAAGCCTTACAGTTTGGCTGACAGAGGAAAATTATCACTCTTCCTTTCTCTTATGTATTGAAATACAGTCCTTCAGATCAAACCAGTACGGTTATTGACACTAAGCTGTTCAGATTCCCAGAAGATACAAACTTTCAATAAAAAGTACTGGCGTAGCTACATACCGATGAAGGATAAATTTGCCATATCTACTCACCTGATATGCAGGATATGCAATTTAGCAGGTTTGCATACATCTTCAGTAGCTTGATGATCTTCAGTGGGGTGCTCACTTTGAAATGCTTGAACAGAGATGCAGGTATCCTGTATTATATCCTGCACAACAGGAACTTTGATACTGGCAGAGGAAGGAGAGGGAAAGCACATGGCGGGAGCCGTTCAAGCTCCTTCTTCAAGAAAGAGTTTCACATGCCATTTTGTGCAACGTGGTGTATTCCAAGGACAAAAGCAAAAAGCTCTTCAGAAGTTTCTTCATGAGCTGGAGATAAAAGTAATCCCTGCTAGGGGTGGTTTAGCAGTATGCATATATGGGGGAGGAATTTCAGAGGAAGGGAAATACCCCTCCACCCCATCCTGAGTTTTCAATACTACTTTGTAGTTCTGCCCACTTTTGAAGTAGCTTAAAAGAAATGGAAGTAGTTGGAATGTTTTTACACAAGAAATACTTCCTTTTGTATAATTAAAATTATTGTGGTTGGCTCCTAGAGCGAGAGGCTCATAAATTTGTTTCCAGTAGCAATCAGTATAGTTAATACCCATCCTATCAAACCGAGTTAACTCGTGTTCATTTTGGGCCTCATCCAGAGCTCATTGATGTCAGAGGAAAGAAACTATTGACTTAAATGGGCTTTGGAGTAGACCCTACAAGCTGAAAAGAACAGATAATCTGGTTATTTCTGTAACAAAGAAAAGGGACATCCAGTGAAAATAGAAAGAGGAAACTCAAAATAAAATAATAATTTTTAAAAAAACAGACAAAATGACACCATGATAAAGGGACAAGGTGTTTTGCGTGACCCAGAGTTGTGATGGGGAGAGACAGGGAACTTCATGCTTCAGAGGGTGACCACATCAACTGTTAGAAATCAGGAGGAAACATAATGAGAAGACGACAATTTCCCTTTCACATCTGATACTGTAGGATTCATGTACCTTTCTCTGGATTAATACTTGACCAGTGGTGCAGAAAAAGTATTACAAGAGATGACCTTAGTCTTTATGTGTTCTGGCCAGACCTGTGATATCTGGTGTTGAAGTTGTCTAGTTAAAAATAGAGATCAAAAGAAGATATGAGGCAAGGATCCTGAAGGACACACAAACTTAAGGAAGATTTATAAAGAATCCAGCATGTTGAGTGGTGGTTCTGGCCGAGCTGGATGAATTATTGAAAGCTACGAGGACCTCTGAAATGAGTTCAGTACTCAGCAGGTTTCCCATGGGAACAGGTATCCGCAATGCAAATTCTGTACCCAAGCCCTGCAGCGTAATTGCCAGATCCAAGCATTAGAGTAATGAATAAATCCCCTTTTCACTCCCTTTACAAATAAAGAAAATATAAGAAATAAAAAATTTGAAGTCTTTTTTTATTTGGCCTTGTGGTTTAAGGAATTAGAGTACCACTGGCACTCTCAAAGGTCCTCTTTCCAACCAGGAGTATGAGAAATTAATTTATTGCTTAAAACAAGGATGGGGTACCCACTTCCCTACAGATCTCCACTTATGTTCCCACTTGGCTTGTCTGCATCCCATTTCCATATTCTTCCTTTGATTTCTTTCCTCCAACCCCAGTGCCCATGTTTTCCATGACATCCTGGAGGTGAACTTCTTCCCTACAGTGAAACCATTAGTAAAATGCCTATTGAATTCAAGAGGGCCAAGTTTGTGTCAGTGACAATTGGCTTCACTTCCTACTTCGGAATTTCTTACTATAGTTAAATCATTCTGTGAAGCTCTGCCCTGAAAGTTTCGCCAACGTTAACAGTCATGGATTTCTTGTGGTCAGGATGCCGCAGCTCCCCTGTGCAGTTCCCCCACCCAAAATCAAACAATATTATTGGTTAGATGTCACTGTTTCATTCACACCACAGTTTCAGCTACAGTGATATTGCATAATATTGTACACATGACATTGGATATTAATTCTTACGTGTCACTCTGCTTTGTTGTGTTCTTTTCATATTTTTATGTTTGCAAGTTCAGCCAAGGGCATGTTTTATGTACTGGCTTTGTGTTCTATAGATTTTAAATCGATTTAGAGAACCATGCCATTTAAATAACAGTTCTAGTAACCAAAAGATCAGCTCAAATCTCCCAGGCCAAAAAGCTGACATAAAAGTCTAGTCTTCCAAAATCTTCCATAAGTCTGAAAAATACCTGTTAGGTGATCTGATAAGTCACTTGACTTTTCTATACTTTGATATCTCCAATTCTGAAGTGAGGTAACACTCTTATCTTTTTGAGGGCAAAATGAGACTAATTCTTCTATTGACAGATTATTCTGGGGACTTCTGTAAATGTAAAGCTTTACTAAAGCATTCCAATGGACATATGTCTAGAGGAAAAATGATGCAGAGATATGAAAGTAAGAGAAGACTATAAAGGGTCTAACCTCAATTGACCATTGTAAATATACAATTTCCTTGTTGTGAGATTAAATCCTTAATTTGAGTTTAATGATCCGGGTCAAAGGATGAGAGTGTGGGAAGGAATATTACAGTTTTTGCTTCTGTATGCATTTTTAAGGCAACAGCTCCTTAGTTGTACATTTACGTAACCAAAGAAACTCCCTTTTCTATTAAAAATTTAAAGGGTGATGGTTGCTTTAAAGGTACCGGGAGTGTGTAGGCAAACAGTACGACTTCTATTTATAAGAATTAAAAAAAAAAAAAGCAAACCAAAAACCAACCCCAAGCAAACAACCCTTCCTCTTTAAAACAAAAAACCAAGAACAAAATACAGCTCCAGACCCTGCCCCATAATATCCCCCCTTAAATCCCGAACTACACCAGAAATGAAATATCAAAATAGTTGATACAGCTGAAGGAGGTAAATTACAACTACTTGGGAGATCAAATAGAAAGCTACCTTAGTCATCACATTAGAGCTAAAAAAAATATGATGAGGATTTGGCTATATGGCTGTATAGATGCAAATGGAGCAGTAATATTTACAAATATTAGTGTGAAGGAAGTTTTCCTGTTCGTTTGCATATGGGAGAAGTCCTTTCATTCCTGCATTTGAAAAGGAGGGAAGAGGCCTAATCTGCAAGCAGATTTACAGGAAACAAAAAGAAAAGTAAATGCATGTTCAAGTAGTTTGAGAAAAGTATTGGATTTGTTCCAAAAATCCAGCACCATTACTGGGGTTGATATGCCTCCCTAAAACTGTCAAATTAATCCCTTGATCAGAAAAAGGGTCTGGTGCTGCAAAAGTCTATCAGTGTTCTTGAAATATTAACTTTTGAGCCAAAGAGTATCCTGTACAGTCAGGAACAGATATATCCTGGGTAGAGAGAAGCAAAAGAGTTTGTACAGTGTCTTCCATATATGAAAATATTAGCTTGGAGGAATTTTATTTTTGCAGTTAAAAATTGTTCACACCAGAAAAAAAGCAATAATAAAACCAAAACACTAGATGGAAAAAATTGATAACACATTGCTTTTAAATTGGTAATACAGAAAAACATATTAAAATGCACCTTTTTCAACCAAGACAAACAGAAATATTTAATTTTGACCACTGATATTAACTCCATGTCTTGCCATGGAGATCACCAGAAAGGAATATCTTCCTGGTATTACCAGGTAGTTTAGAAGAAAGCTGGATTTATGATTAAAGGGTGGTCTGGCACCGAAGATATGTGGTATATTTCCTGTACTTGCCATAAAATGTATTTCTGTATGGTAATAAGACACTAATTCTATTGCTACTTCAATATTTATTTGCAAAAATGCACAGGTTTTTTCTAGAGAGGTTTTGACACGATAAAAAAGTAACAGCCCAGCTGATCCTTAATGGTTTACCAAAAGGCTAAAATACATTTTTCAGCGTGTGCGCAAGCTGTTCTGGCAGATAATCCACACTTGGGCTGATACTACATTGTCTTGTTCTCATCTTTGATTAGATGAGTTGACTATATTTTATATATATAAAATATATATCTCTCTCTCTCTCCACCTTATTCTGAAATAGATGTCTCAAATAGGTGGGACGAGTCATGCCTAAATACGTGTGCTCTCCATGGACTGCAAAGGGAGTTGAGAGGGGTTAGTTCAGCTGCAGTCATCTCACTGTAGAAGATTTGAATTTCACTTTACATGAATCCCCTGGTCTATCACCACTGTAAATAGT
>NW_008824544.1:557866-560098 GCF_000699105.1 Pygoscelis adeliae | reverse complement strand
GAAAATAAGCAGCACGAATTGTCTTCTGAAGCTGTGTACCTCTCTTCATAGACTAGAGAGTGAGCTTTGATGCCTACCTTTTAGACAGCTAAAGTGAGAGAACATAAATCCCACCCACAATATATAAAGCAAGAAGTCTGTGACCCCAAAATGGACTTTTTTGCTTTTACAGCAATGCAAATAATGAAAGCAATATAAACTCACCAACACAGCTCAAAATAGGCTGAAAGCTATTAAACCTTTCAGGCCAAATACATCCTTCCAACTTCTCTTGATATTAATGTTTTTCTGCACCAGGCCAGAAAAGAAACTTTTGGACTGTATTTGCCAACCAGCATCCAGACAAGCCAGAGACCAATCAGTGCAAATCCCATCTTGTAATTACTATTTCTGAATTTACTGTTCAGAACACACAATTCTGGATTTCTTTCAGAAAACTGCATCAGAGATGCCAGCATATGTAATACTACATGAACCTAACCTGAAGTTTGTTCTAAGGTTACTCAAAGGCACCCATCTCTTATCAACAAAATCACTCAAAACCAAGATTATCACCAGATATAGTGACATTAACATCCGCATCTACCTCAACTCCTATCAGAACTCAAATGTCAGAGCAGCCAAAAAAACTCAGCTCCACAGCCAACTCCCTTTCAATGCCAGTGCACAACCGACCACAAAAGTCATCAAAATTACATCCCTGCCTCCTCTCTGGGGCTGTTTTTTAACTTAACCACTTTATTTGCAGAAATAGGGAAATACATGTATGTCTGAGCAAACATCAGAAAGTTGAAAAGAAAACCCACGTTGCCATCCTCTCTGCTCAGTGAGCCCCATGAGAAAATAAGAAAAGTCACCTTCCTCAGGGTGTCAGGTGCCTACAGATGGCAATGTAGCCCTTTTAGCCCTCCCTACAGCCCAGCTCAAGTGTACTGAGGATTATGGATGGGAGATGCACGCTGCCACTGCCAAAATGTGACTCGAAACGTGCAAAGCAAATGGCCTCCCAGAAACACCCTCAGGAAAAGTCTTGCTTGACCGACAATGGAAGGAGTCTAAGAAGGGTAGATTTCCTAAAATACATCAATAATAAAAAAGACAGTCAAATAAATAAGCCTGCTCCCTCCAATAAATCACCTTCTCTTGTCCCCTCCTTGAACATTTCTGACTGTTTGTAGGTACATTCATGCATCCATGAAAGGAATTTAAACCTTTCAGTACACACAGGAAAGACACAAAAATTCCATTCCTTTTGTTAAGTTTAGTAAATGAGCTATTGAAAAACAAATCAAATTTGCCGCCATGGGAGCTAAGATGAAGCATCCAAAAAATGTTGTGAAAGAAGAACTTTCAGGTTTAAACACAGCCAGCCAGTGTTTAAAGAAGGCAGTTTTACACCATTTCCACAAGCCCAATCATTATTCAAAATGTTTTGCAATAAATAGATACATGAAAGTACCGAGACACTGAGTGTGGAGCATTTCAGACCATTACTGCCAGGATGGGACACAGACTTTTTGTTTACGTTTGTGAAGAGATACCCTCATGCTTTCAAGATTCTCAACTTGGATGCTTTTAATGGAAAGTAAGAAAGAGTATTTAAAATGGAAAAGGAATGATACCCCTCATGTGCTCTCCACAGCAGAGCAGGCTCTTGTCAGACCACTTGTCCAGGACATGGGAGACCAGATTCACTGTTCCCCTCCATGGACCCATACACACATCATTTAAGAAAGGACTCTACTTGGAAACCTATGGGCTAATTGATGGTGGACTGAGGGATTGGGGGTATGCTGATGTATCCTTCTTTAGAACCTGTCCCTCCAGAAAAAAGAAAAAAAAAAGAAAGAAAAAAACAAACCAAAACAAAAACCCCACAGGATTCATTGAACAACAACACAAGGACATGATTTAAGAGCTTACTAATTACATAGCTTGCCTTTGATCAGAAAGCAGCCTAGATGCTAGTGCATATTTCAAGGGTGATTTCTGGTCATTTCATATGTAACAGTCATTAGACGATATGCAAAAAACAGACTCCAACAGGGGGACTGACATGTAGGACTCTTCCTATCCAAATGAGCCCTTAAACACTACAAAACAATGTTTTCTTTTAGGCTTTCTTGCCAAGGGAATGCTGAATCATTTTTTAGACATCTTTACGTGGGGAGTACAGAGCACCTCAAACTCTCTGAAGAGACAAATGTGAATACCTTTCTCAGGGAAAGGAAA
>NW_008824544.1:556807-557842 GCF_000699105.1 Pygoscelis adeliae | reverse complement strand
GGCACACATTTACTATGCTCTTCAGAAGTGCTCTAACCACTGCACTACAGTGAGGGTAGACTTGTCCACTTAGTTAATGAAAGGGAACATACATACTCATCCGACTGGGATTGTAGACCAGGCAGTGAGAAGTGAATAAACTCTATATTGCCTAAATCCTGGGTAAACTGTGTTTACCCTTATTCATCTCCCACTACATCACCACTGGGGATGCTCCCCCTCCTTTGTCAAGCAAGGGATGATTTGGGGTCCTGACTGGATGGAGACATCTCCTTACAGCACTGAGTCAAACATCTTCAGGTTTAGAAATGGTAGGATTCAAGGCAAAAATTCAGTTTTTCATAATGTTTTCTTGAAGGCAACTGCCCCGTCCTTTGCGCTTACCAGATCCCATTCTATGGCAGCACTTTATACAGGGCATATAGGATTTTTATGTGACATACATTAGTCATGTGGCTTAATGCAGTCCGAAAAAGTCCTCAGATATTTAAGTACTAGGGGAATACAGGCACTATATAAATATAATAAATGGGACTAAGGCTGGGATCTGTATGAGACAGTAACAGAAATTAGTTCAATTTCAATAGAGCCTGTCCTGGTGCCCATTTATGTTAATGCAGAGGCTCTATAACACAAGTGGAAATAGAAAGAGGTCGCTGGTGTGGAAACCAGCAGAGAAGCCTGAAGGCAATTTGTTTAAAGCTTCTGCGTGATTGTGAATTAATGCTGTAGAGGACCAAATGTACATGCAGTTTCAGGACAGATGCAGGGGAAGAACTTGTTTCTAGCCAATGTAAAGCAACAAGCTTTCTGGAAAATGATCTTCTGAAAGTTTTTGCTGCTGTTGTGGGCTGAGTTAAACTGATATGCAGTGGGAGAGGACATTGCATTTCTCTTGGAAAATGAGAAGCACATGAGAAATAAAATTGTCAGGGTTTTTGCTTGGAATTGAAAATTGTTGAAGGTTGAAGTCTTTAATGTAGGGGGTTTATCAACAGAAGCAGAATTTGTGGTTTCTATCTGACTAGCAGTGAG
>NW_008824544.1:526040-556727 GCF_000699105.1 Pygoscelis adeliae | reverse complement strand
GATTTCGGTCCAGATTTTGTACTCAGGAAGCCCTTGAAAACTTGTTTGCCGCTGTCGAGCTGTGGGAATTAATAGATTTAAAATTAACTACTGACATATTTTTGAGGCAGCCCAAAGTGTAACAGCAAAGATCCTAGTGCAAGTGGAATGGAGAAGTGTCCCTCTGTGTCACGGTGGGCAGGAGAATGGGCAGCATTGCAAGCAACACCTAACAAAGCTGCATTTTGCATAGGCTGGAAGGCGATCTGTATTCCAAGATGGCAAAGCACTCTTTGTACTGTCATATCCTTACCCCCCAGATGGATAGGCCACAGATTGCAAGTCACTGTGACCAAGATTTTCCAACATCACTCTTGATTTTCAGTGTCCACAGTGAGGTGTCTCAAAAGCTCTCAATTATCAGACTCTGGGGACTAAAACACAAAGAAATCATTCTTCTTTTACAATGGCTTAACAGCCACACTAAGCAATAGAGGAGCCCAAAATCACACATTCTGCAAGGAAATACCCTAATCTCTATTTTGAGGGTTTTCTTAGCTAAGGTGATGCAGGGTATGTTACTGTTACTTAATGACCAACACCCTACAAAAAACTTAAAACTGTGTAACTTACATATAGGTGCAATTGCCTCTTTTTGATTGCTGTATAAGAAAGGGCAAGATTTGAATACAACACAAGGGCATGTAGGTAGAACTAAACCAGAAGTGCTAAAATAAAGGATGACCTTGAAGAAGTGGTTGCGGGAACAAAAGCAGTAAAGAGCATGTAACACTGTCAGAATGATATAACAACATGCACATCGGCTATGATCCTGCAGTCTGATGTGGACAGGCATTCCCAGTGCCCATCACCTCTATGGACATTGGTACAAATGTTTCACCTCCCAGTATGCATCTTGTGAGGGGGCTCAGGCCCAGCAATTAATATGAGAAGGTGGGAAAGTGAAGATCTGACAGGGAAAAAAGATCCACAGAAAGCGTAACTCCTATGAATCAAAAAACAACTCTCCCTCCTTCATTGATGCCATAGAAGCAGCATGAGAAACATAAATGAAATATTTTTGAAAATGTAATCCTAATGCTGGATGGAATTTTTCAGTTCCTAAAATAGCCTGAGTTGGTAAGAGTGCAGGTAGGAGTTTCTGCTTCCAGGAAATTGCTTTGCCTTTGTGTATGGTACAAATGTTTCTCCAAGATGCAGGTCTATGAAGAAGTAGAGTGCTCCTTTAGGGCATGCTTCTGTCCTGAGGAAATCAATGAGAGCTTTGCTATTAACTGCTTTGGGAGCAGGATATGGCCTATAATCTGATTAATAGGTGCTTTGAGTCTGTATAGACTGACTTTTCAAAGACATATGCGGATAAAAGACTTTTACTTTCATGTCACACCTATCTTTCTTTGTTGTAGCGTAAAAGTCTGTAAAATGTTACCTTACTCCTAACTCATAATACAGCTGTTTTACTTATGCTCAAAGTATTTCATCCTGCCAGGGCCATGATGGTGCATAATCTAATTATATAGTTAATTCCACACATGCGTTGTGGCCTTTAGGGAAATGACAATTTGGGACGAGATGTTTCACTTCAAGCATGGTTCAGTACTGACGGAGAAGTGGAACAGCATCATCTCTCAAGAGTAGCAAGAGTATCAGCCTGATACTATTCTTTTGAGATTTAGGCAATCCTGCTGAGAAGGGGAGGAGGTGGTTTATCTGTTTGGGCTGAAGAGAGTGAAAGAGAGAAATCCTTGGTGGGGAGATGGGCAACCAGGCCCACATCAGTTTCCTACATCAAAATAAACTGCCTTTTGACTGCATTGCAACAATCCATAAACAGTTGATGTGGTAGTGTAGATGACAATCGAGTAAGATTGCTAACAGGGATGCTTGGCCCCAGAGATTGGGCTCCTCCAGGAAGTGCTTCAAGCCATGTCTGAAGTTGGCAGTGGGAACATTGTCACAGCATGCCTTGGGATAGCAGCTCCTGATGGCTCAAAACAGGGTCCTGGCCACGGATGCTGGTTATGCACCCTACAGAAGAGTTCTTTTCTCTTGGAAACCAGGCATGAGGAGGGGAGGGCGGTGCACTGCTGGGCCAGGATGCAATGTGGCCCCATGCTATGTTCTGGGAACAGGGAGGTGCTGCTGGGTGCCCCAGTGCAAGTATATCTTTAGAACATCTAATTCAAGCATCTCTAGAGGTGCCGCTCCTGCCAATTGAAAGTGCCTAGGTAGATTAGGTAGTTGCAATATCACTTCAAACCATCAAAATCCATACTGATGCAGAAAGGGTCATCCTCCCTTTGTAACTGTCCCCTCTCTCTTTCCTCCCCAGTTACTCATTCTATTAACACTGTGTTGGCCATCCAGCAAGCCAAATTCAGAAACCAGTCTGGCAGAAGGCAGTCTCCTGTTTAATTGGGTTACTCTGTGCTTAGCTACCTAAAGTAGGTGGTGGAAATCTCTCTGCTGCAAAACTAGGATTCATCTTGATAAAGATGGATATACTCAGACTTGCCAAATGTGAGGTCAGCTTTTCTCCCCTTGCCACCTTGTGCATTAACATTTGAAATGGCGGAGGGAAACTCCTTTCCAAATTCTTTACAAGCATTAGAACACCTTATGGTGGAAGTTTGGACTTTATTTTTTTAGGAAAAAGCTGAAATAAAACTAAGCAAAACTCTTGCTCTAAAAAAAATGGTTTTTATATTAACAGTGCTTTATTTCCCTGAGTTTGAAATAGGAAGTTTTACTGTGTGTTAAATGTTATATTTGTTTATAATTTTATTTTGCTTTATTGAAACTTCATCTTTATCTATGAGGGCACTCAGTTCAGTCAAGAAAAAGAAGATAAATTTAATGGTAAGAGCTTCCAGCTTCTGAGATTTTCAATTTTTGGCATTTTTTAAAAATACCTGTTAATCGAACCATGTGATTTCATCATAATCTGAAGTTTCTTTCCTGTCTTTCTTTTTTTTTTCTTTCTTTCTTTTCTGTTCTTCATCCTTCAACTCCTTAAACAATGAAAAAAGCTTGAAAATTATAGTACCTCGAATGTCAGACCTCCATTAGAAAATATCAAGCTTCCTTATATGGAACATTAAGCATATTGGATAGAGAACATTGTGTCATAAATACACCCTTTTCATGGTATTTCAGAGAAATCAGCAATTGTATGTTCTGGTAGGTGTAATATAAGAAAGATATTTCAAATTTGTTGCATAATTTAGGGTCTTTTTCTTTTAAACCTAATATGCAAATATTGAAGGGCCAGGTTGAAAAGGCCTGTTATATGATTTATTGCAATACTAAGATCACAACTCTTCCCCTGCCTCTTTCCCACCCCAGCACATTTTTAAAGGACATCAGTTTGAGGGACTGGGCACTTTCAGCTTCATAAAGTTTCTTCAAAGTGACTGGAACCGCAATCATTTCTTACGAGGTGATCTTAGCTGTTTTCTCTTTTTTTTCCCCCCTCCCTCCTTCTTGCTTCTACCCACAACTACCGCTCTTTAAAAGCTCTTTTTCCCTTCCGTGAAAGACGCTGAAGCCGCAGTGTGGAGAGAGGAACAAACTCTGATGTCCCTTGTGTCTAGGCACAGCCATGTCTTCCCAGTTGCCAACCAGGCATGTCAAAGGGCTCAGCTTGCCCAGGAGTGCATTAAAAAGCCCTTTCCAAAGCATAAAAATGTCAGTCTTATTTCTTTAGAGCTGAACTTTTTCTCTCTATTGGAATAAATTGATTCAGCACAGAAACCATGCCTCTTACCTTTCTATCTAATTCCAACAAGTCTCAGACTTCAGCTCCCTGCTTGCAGCTGCTGTGAGTTTTTCTTCTCTCTCCTCACACTCATGCTCTCGTTCGCAGTCCATCAGGTTTGGATCTCAGTCACAGTCCCTTCCACTACAACTAGAAACATGTGGGAAATAAAAAAAACTCAGGCAACTTAGCATGTGCAAGAAATATAAGTGAACTTTCAACCTAGAGGTTGACAAATTCCACTTATCCTTCATTTACTCCTTTATGGCACTGTGATGTTGTACTAAGGATTTCTCCTCTTCATTGGGAAGGTGGGTTGTGATTGTTCTAAGGTGAAGGTGAAACATGTCTTCTTTAAGAGGCTAGCATGCCCTTAAATGGCTTTATTGACAGCCAGCACCCACTCTAACCCCTGCAAAACCGCTCTGCAGGCTTTTCTCCCTTTCTGCCTCCAAAAAAATCCACATGCACTTCAAATAGCAGCAGGGTCCACTCCCTACAAAATGGCATAGAGAGGGTTGTTACTGCTCCAAGAGCAGTTGCATATTAAAGCTGATGTTTCACGATATGAAAACCTCCAGACCTTGCCTATATGTAGTTGTAGAGGACACCGAGACTTCACATACATGTATGGTGGTCATGTCTCTTTCTAGTCTTTGGATTGAAGTCCGTTGTGGTTCCTCCTGTGCAATCTCCTGGACGTCAGCCAGTTTCAAAACAAACATGGGCCATCTTGCTGCTTCATGCTAGATTATCTCATTTATCTTGGGTTCTGCTGCAAGAGTGGGCAAAGCGATCCCTATATCTGCTTTGCCTAACGGGTTTGGGTTTTTCAAAATCACTCAATGTTGAGATAAGTATGTTCCCATTGATGTCAGAGACAGGTCAATTGCGCACTGCAGTGTGGAGCCTGGTGCCTCTCTCCATGCAGTCGATCAGAGAGACTGAGAGGAATCTGTGTTCCCAAATCCCAAACTGTCATCCTAAAATCTTCTTCCTAACACTAGGGGTCACTCAGCCTCACCTCACTTATTTTGGTTTAAGTTGTCCAGTCACTTAAGACTACATGTGCCCAGAACTGCTTTTTGCCTAGCAAGACAGGGTAGAACCACACTGGCTTGTGTCTACACAGCTTCACAGTCTACAGTGAGTTGCTCCTCTGCCTAGGTCTCATGAAGAGACCAGACTGTCAGGCATCATCAGAGCATTCCTGACATGAATCAACAGGCTCAAAAGCCCCGGAAGAAGCACTGATGACTAGCACTTTGTGACTGGCAGAGTCACGCTGGCATTTATATCATAACCTTTAGGCTAGATCACTTGTCTAAGCACTGGAAAACTTAAGTGTTCATTTCCTAATTTAGTCTGTTGCTACTTCCATCTCCTAGGAAATTTGTCTGTAGTCTCCAGGCCAGAATATATTTGGCACAGGAATACTCTACCCTTTCTCCTGATGTTGGGCAACATCTGCAACAGCAAGGTCAAACTGCAAGAAAAATCATGATCTTAGTGCAGTGCTCGTGACATTCACTTGGAAGGGGCATGCTGAGTCTTGTTCCAAGGTCTCTTTCTAATGTCACCTATGCCATTTTACACTGATGATAATTTGCTCAAAGACAAAGTGTTCTAGCATGCATGGAGCAGCTATTAGGAGTCCCACCTTTTTTTTTTCAGAGTGCTGTAATTACGATGCTGCAGAATTAGGTTCTGCCTGGTTTGTTCTTCATTTCTGTTCCTCTCTCCAACACTTTTCAATTTTTTCCTCTCTCCACCTCTTTGTGCAGTATAACCACACTGCTTCCAGAGGATAGGAAGTTACTTTCTCACTACTTCTTGTAGTTAGGGCCCTTCTCAAGAAGTGATACACACAATAATTTGAATGACTTCAGGAAGGGAGGGGACACTTTTCCTTGTATAAAATGGTAAGTATACCTAGCTTGGGCATCTTTAATATAGACTTCCGCAGCTGAGCCAGTTTCCTTAGACTCCATTGATAAGCAATGGAGTCAACTGCTTTATTTTTGCAGCTACTTTAAGATGTGAAAAATTATGCCCCAATATTACCTTTATTTTCTCAACTCGATAATAAAGGCAGCTGAGGGAGACTAGCTCAGCTGTGGATGCGAGCACTACTGATATTTAAAGCTAGGTGCTATGCATCTCACCCTTCACCCTTTGTGGGACCTTTTTTTATAGCACTATTTGAGATGACCCAACACAATCAATCCAGGTACCTCTGAACTGAGAAAAAATCGGATTCAAGAAGAGATCAAACTCTGTAGTCTGGTGTAATTTCTAGTCTTTAAATACATTTTCTCATTTTCTTTTAGAAAGTCTAGTCAATAGATACCACTCTCGCTGTTTCTGCCAGTGAGGGACTAAAGCATGATTATGATTGATGACTCTCTTCCCCAAAGAAGTGGTATTGCATCTAATGAACTCCTGCTCAGAGGAGGACGGAGCTCATAACAGGCTGAAAGCTTCTGAGCTGAACGATACCTCTTAAGGAATGCTGACGCACGCTACACTAATTCACAAGAATGTGAAAGCAATCTCCGGAACATGACAATTCAGTGACTGGCTGCAGTTAGCAAGTGATTGGGAACATGATCTAAAACTCCAGCCTCCCATTTATCTCAGGCTAACTGTTGACAAAACAGTTTTCAAACTTTATGAAATGCAGGCACGTTGCATAGGCATTTAGGCAGGAATTTCTTGGCTTTAGTCCCTGGACAATAGTTAAATAGTTAAAGAAAGCGGGTCAGAAAAAAGAATAACATTCATTATTTTTGGCCATATATATGTGTGTGTGTGTGTAGAGAGAAAAAGATTTTTATTTTTTTTTAATCTCATAGCTTTATGTCAATTTAGGTACATATACCACCATTTGGAGTTTCTAATGATGTTGCCTTTCACCCAAGACTACCCTGCTAACAACATTGGTTGCATGGCCATGGTGGATTGTAAAAGGTTCTCTGGAAAAGTTAACACTACTGTGGTAAAGCATCTCACGGTATTTGTGATCTGATAAGCAAAGCTGAAACTGCTGGCCTGAGGAAGGAGAAGGTCAAGTGCCTCACAGGATTCCCCATGAAGGGCTCGCTGTAGGTCATTCACACTGCTGCCTCCTTGCACACCCATCCTGAGGCTGCAGCTGAGCGAGAGGTTAGACCATGGGATCCTGCAGCCAGAGCGCTTGTTGATCTTCTGGTTTACCAGCATTTAGGCAAGTCACTGCTTGACAAGCTGCATTTTCAGCAGTGCTCAAGGTCAGATTTTTCAGGCTCAGAGCTGGGGCAATGTTTTGAAGACTACTCCATACCTGCAGTTCACCCAGCATTTAAAAAGGTTGGTCCCTGTCTTATTTTAATCCCATGTATAAGAGAGTGAAGAATCCTTACTTCCAGGATAAATATGGAGGGAAAGATCTGATCTTGAAAGGGAAAATGCTGCAGACCAGTCCTTTCTAACCAGAAAACATGAGTTCATTTACCATCATATCTTTCATTCTCAGAAATCAACAAGATTTTTTTTGATGGTAATATCAGAAATGTCCCTGTCTTATTTTAATCCCATGTATAAGAGAGTGAAGAATCCTTACTTCCAGGATAAATATGGAGGGAAAGATCTGATCTTGAAAGGGAAAATGCTGCAGACCAGTCCTTTCTAACCAGAAAACATGAGTTCATTTACCATCATATCTTTCATTCTCAGAAATCAACAAGATTTTTTTTGATGGTAATATCAAAAATTAAAAAAAAAAAAAGAGAGATCAGGAAATAAAACTAATTCTAGATCATAAAGCTTCTTCCACATGTACATTTGCACACAGCAAATCTAACAAAATTATTTTGGCACAGGTCCCGTGACATAGTCACTTAAATCAAATGGAGAAGGACAATAATCACATACTAAACTGCTCTCTTCACTTTTTTTGACCCATAGAATCTCTCTCCATACCATCCCTGGGTTTTCTTTCTCAACCTTCTTCCTTCTTTCAGTTTCCCAGGTTTTGGCAGGATAGCCCAAGGGCTGGTCTAACCAATACCAGGTTGCTATTCCTATTTGCACAGGAGAGGAGTCAATCCTGTAGAGGTTCTTCATACAAAATTAAAATGAAAGCTTTCTGCTAATTATTTCCTTCATGACCAGACATCAGCTCCACTGGGAATATTTGTATTTTCCACTCAAGGATGTAAAGTAGTTTTGAAGTTTGGACCTTTAAGAGCAGTTGAGCATCTGATCTGGTAGACAGCAGAGCTGGAGCCCAAGAACCCCTGAATTCAACTTGAATTTAGCTGTTAGCAGTTTCGAATTAATATCCTAGTTTGAGTTTGCTGACTTCTCTGATTAAACAAAATAAAGTTCTCTAAAGTTAGAAGAACATTTTGTATTGAGCTAAATGGTAAATCTACCCATCAACACTGATTCCAATGACAATAAAAACACTTAAAAGTCAAAGGTTCCAAGCAAAACTTACTGAAAATTCATGTTTTCAACATAATTATGAGTAAGTATTTCCACAGAAAGCAAGAGTGCAAGGTACAATCTAAACTGAGTCATTCACTTAATAACTTTCTTTGCATGGGCTCTTATTGACATGGCAACTATTGACATTTAGTTATGCATTAAGTGCCTAGTTCGGACAAGACATGGTGAGTGTGGGTGCTACTTATTGATATTGGCACACACCACTCGGGTTAAGATCTTAGGGATGGAATAGACACACAAAAATGGGATGAGAGGAAGAGATCAAATCCTGATCTTTGCAGAACACTGCACTGGCAGGTTGTCTGCAGTAACAATGACAAGAAACCTGTCATTCAGATATATGACCTCCCCTCATTTGGGAGGCTGCTCTCTCAAAGGAGATTTTTCTGAACAAATAGCAGAAGATCAGTTAGCTTCCTGGAATGTGAATGCCAAAGCAGTGAGGTTTGCTCTTTGAAGGACGTGGTTAAAATTTGACTTCATTTTTCTGGCGAGGCTGACCATTAGCTCAGCCAGTGGTACAACAGGTAGTCCTATATGCAACCTCTTGGATGGTCATAGGATAATTCAACTGGAAATTGTCTAGTCCAACATCCCGGTCAAAGCAGGGCCAGCTATGACCCTTCTTCATCTGTGCTATTTTCAAGTTCTGAAAGTAGAGAAATCACCATACCTTTTCACTATATATAGGACTTTTCTATTTTTTCAGTGCTGATCTTCAGGTTCGTGCCAAATCATGAACTGCACAGGAACACTATTTGCTTAAGCAAATTGCATTAACAACTTGGTGCCAAAACCTGACACACGTTGAGCAACTCTTCACAAATTCTGCTGACATTAATTGGTTTTGAAGATCCTTCACAAATCCTCAGCCCTCTGAAAAGTTGGTTTTAGTCTGGACAGCAACATCTAGAAGAACAAACTCTTATTTCAGGTCCTATTTCTCTGTGATTCTTAATGTATCCAAAGGTCTCTTTTCCACTCAAATGTAAAAGTTGTTCACACAGTGAGGCTCTGTGACCCTCAGGAGTGGCTAGTCACAGAAATACAAGAGTTTGATCATGTCTAAAATCTAAAAAATCTTTAGGTACCAAAGCTCTTGTTTTACATCTTCAGATCCTAGGTTTATACATAGAAGGGTGGCATTACAAAAATCTCAAAGCCCTTCAGAAACACTGGCGGTCATTTTCATTAAAGGCATGCTCATCCACCAGGACATACCACCAAAAAGAGTGGATACTCTTATTTACTGGAAGAGTTCACAGTAGCATAAGACACTTGTCCTTGTAACAAGTACAAAGGACAAGTAATAAGGCCAGAGGTTTTGACATAAGCAAAATTATCAACATGAGCATGAAGTTAGAAATTCACTTGAGGCTGTCTCTCTCTTTTTCCTAGAGAAGTGAAGCCTTGGAAGCCCAGTTTCACCAGGTCCATATCTTATATCGTGGCCTCTTACACAGTAGCCACATCAAGCTGAAATCAGTGTCTGGTCATGCTACAAAGTGCTATACGCCAAAGACATCCCTTGCACAATGGAGCTTGCCATCTAAATAGGACTTTACAGTGCAAACAGGCAAGTCTAATAATTAAAGAATGGGACAGAAAACAGAATCAAAATATTCTGTTCCATATGCCTTGTCCTAAAGCTAGAACCACTGAGCACACTGGACCCCAGACTACATTGCCAAATATAAAAGCAATCTCAGGTTTTTGGAGTTGGGGTTTTTTTTTGGCAGCAAAGTGTTGTGTTTCATTTTGTTTCATTTTGTTTTCCAAGTTATGTGTGCTGTCATCTGTAATATCCTTCAATGGCTGAATGAGCTTGTAGGCTGAGCAATTTCTAGCTTGCTTTGATTTTCAAAGGAAATCTCACGTCCTCAATATGAATTGGTTATTTTCCTTCCCTTTTCATTTTTTGTCAAGAGAATTGTAATTCAGAGGGTCTGATTTGTTATTTTGTGCAATATTCTGAAACCATTAAGCAGCCTGCATGTTCTCAACTACTCAATAATTCTCCCCCTTTTTTTTCCTTCTGCTAACAGGTTATCATCTTGCCATGCTTTGTGCTTTAGATTCAGTCATCGCTGGTGTGCAAGGAAAGCCTGCAGCAACCAAGCAGGGCATTCCTTCAATCTGTATTTAACAGTTAATTGCAAACCTGTTCCTTGAAGTACTGCCACAATTCCTTGCTTCACTGCAAAGTCTTTGATATCAACCTACTGCTTTTGGAAAGATTACAACTCGTGCACTCCACTACTCTGGTCAGATGTGCACAAGAACATCAAGTATGAAAGTAAAATTGCTTTCTGTGCTGTGTGTGAACTCAACAAACCTCTCTCAATTGCCATGTTAGATATGCTTCAAACCAGTGCAAACCTGCAGGGGAGATGCTTTGGGAGAACGGAAATTTCCAACAAGGATGTTGAATTTCTGGGTGGGAGGGGAGGAACGAAATGTAGAGAGGACTCACAATGTGGGCTATTTCTCACATATTTTGCCAGAGCTGTATTCACATCAAATAAAGATCTGTCCTTGCTCCGGTATCTTATCATCAAATATTATTCTCATTTCCAGTAATGTAAATCCAGAATGGCACCCTAACAATGCATTCAACAGGATTTTAATCAAGATTTATAACTTCTCTTAAGAAAGAGACATGACACACATTGAACAAGAACTTAAAATGACACTTTCCAACTAAGTAGCTCAAACTAATAACCTGTCAATAGTGACTTAAACCCAGAGCACACAGAGCATGCAGAACAAAAAGCTATCCATCACTTACACACAGGAGCAGATGTGCTGAAGGATATGAAGGCTTACATGACTTGCTATATTGTGTTAATATTTGGAGTCCACTAAACAGGCTTAAAATTATTTATCTTTTGCATAGTCACATTTGTGTGATTTCAATGTCATCAGTACCTCTAGTACTTCACTAATATTTTAGTAGAATCCATGTCAATATGAATGCGTTGCCACAAATGTTTCTATAGTCTGACATTAGAGAGTCATGCATAAATGCACAAACTAACTAGGTATTGATTTACCCTTTCTTTTGTGGAAAAGGAGTTTGAGCAGAGTGGGGTCAGGAAATGCTGACTGTATTGGGGGTTTTGAGATAACTTTGGCTCCAGGCAGTCTTACCTTATACCTGGGTATGGTCCAGGATTTGAATTGGCTGTGGATGAAGATGTCAGTCCATGCTGATTTTTTTTTCAGACTCATCTATAATTCTGAATACCGTTTGACTAGCAAAATCTCCTTATCAGTTTGAAACTTCTCCATGTTCTCCATGTGGGTGTTACACCACTTCTTGTGCAGACTGGGAAATTATTTATCCATCCACACAGTTCACCTCCTGCTCAACATGTGCCTATATGATAGAGTCCAGTAATTTTTTTTTATTCTAGGCTAGATATGCAAGATCCAGCTTCAACCTGGAAACCATGGTTATCATGATACTTCACTGCCAAGAGACCCTGTTCTGCCCTGTACACATAGTTATTATCTATGGGGTATATTGGCAGGGTTAGGGAAAAGCCTTGGACTTGGGAGCTGTCAGTGAGTTGAGGGGCTCGTCAAACAACTTTTTTCCCTCCATCTGAGATCAGGGATTACCTGAAGACATTCTGGGCTGAGGTTCAGAACAGGAAGGGCAGGAAAAATTCTTGCAGATTGTAGAAGAAGCAACTGGAAATATTATCCTCATATATCTACACTAGAAGAGAAAATGGCAGAGAGAAATGATCAACAACAGTCATATTTTAAAAATGTTAAGCACTGAAGAGACTGCTACAATCATCTTGCATGAGTGTCTGTAGCAGAGGCTAAAGAATTTCACTGAGGACTAGACATTTTTGGTTTGGACCCTGAGCTTGAATTATTCTGTAGCCGTCAACACTTTCCAATTTGTCTACATCCTGGTTTAGATATGAATACTAGAATTGCACATATTTCAAGTGATGTCATGTATCTGAATAGCATTACCTGCTACTCAAACTTAACAACCTGTAGATTTTACATGCCAGAATTGCGTCCTGCACTTTAGCAACTTATACAGAAAATGGTGTTATGCACAAAATAATCCTCATGTTGTTTGGAGGTCTTTTCTAAATCGCTATTTGCCAGAATGTCTATGGATTGTGTTTATGCATATTTGTGAATGCTGTGCGTACATATACATCTACCGAACCTTGTATCTACGGTTCCTCGGTTCCAGATATATACGCTTTACCTACCTGTCTGTTAACCATTATTTCTTCTTACATCTAAGGACCCTTTTCTGAGATGTTTAAACATGACTAAGTAATTGTGTTATCAAAGCCTTGTGAAAAGGCTCTGAATAATAAACCTGCACACTTGCCATGATTCTCCCAATAGCAGCTTACATCACTTGAAGAATTCACTCAGGTTTCTTTCCTCATACAAGTGAATTATATATTTAAAGACATAGCATTCCAACAGCTGCTTTAGTAGAACGAAGCTGAGCTCTGCAAACAGTGTTTCAAATACAGTTGAGTAATTTTTGCTGTGTTTGGGGCTATATTTACGTGACTAGTGGTACTTGCTGCAGTGCAAGCAGAGGATAATATTTCTTCTTTGCTTCTTATTCTCATGTATGAAACCACAAACTAGAGGAACACCAAAGAGTGTTTTCACAGGGTTGTATGCACATTAATCATTTTAGAGATTTCAAACAATTGCATGTACGAAGTTATAAAACTGAGAATAGAGAGACTTGAACTAAAATCTTGGAACCGAACAACCTAAAGTGTTGAGAGTACGTTAAATCAAAAACTGGATCCAGATCTGAAATTTTCGAAGGGCATCAGTCTGGCTTCCCGGCAAGCAGAACCTAAAGCCCAGTAACAAGTTAAGCCTGAATTTAGGGAAGTTCAAATACTACTTTTAAATCTGGGGGTTTGGCTCATTTCTAAAATATATGAATACCAAGATGGATACTACAGGTTAAGGAATTTTGCCTTTGACTTCAACAGGAGCAGGTTTGTTGCCAGGGCACCTTTGCTGTTGGCAGTATTACTGACAACATCTATTGAAATCAACATATAAATTATGGGTTTGGAAGTTCAACTTAAAATCATATAGTCTTGGGCTTGCCTTCTGTCTCAAGATATAAAAAGGAAAAGATTTCTTCCATTACTCCTCACAGAACAATGGTTTGTTTCTGCAGAACAACTGACTTTCCAATTTTCCACATCAGGACCTTATTCTCTTTACTGCCGAGTTTACCATACAAAGTCACAAACATATTCGTTTCTCTTTTGCTAGCAATTAGTTCTTCAATACATAGGCAGATGTTACTCTTTAGCTGTAGCCTAAATATATGAGCTCCTATTTGCCATAAGATGTAATAGATCATGTTCCACATACAATTTTCAAATGACTTCAAGCCTTAATCATAATAAAGACTCAAGAGTTAACGTTCCTTTCATCTACAGATTATTACTGAACATTTCTAATAATCTAGTTAAGTTGTATGAAAAGCACAGAAAGAGACATGAAACAGATTTCTCTTCTCATTTTCTTCAATACCAAGGGAAAGAAAAAGACAAATCCAACAACAAAATTTTTCTTTCCCTTCTTGCTTTAACACAGTGAGTGATTTTCTTTAAAAGAAAACAGGCTGCAAGCAGCCAGGAAAGCTATTAAATGTTGCTCTTGCTTTCTGTGTCACCTGTGAAATACCACACAGAGATTTTAATCTTTGTTTCAGCTTTTTTTCCCTAAATTCATTCATTTACATGGAACTACATTTCCTTTGATCCAAAGAAAGAAAACTACAGCCACAGCTTACTTTTTTAAGCTTCATTATATGCCTTTAAATAATAAACTGTACATTTAGAAGGTATGACTTCATTGACAGGGTGGTGATATGCCTTGGTAATTGAATTATACCCGTCAATAATTACCATTGCCAATGACACCTTCACGTCCTACCCCAAGGACAGGTAGGGGAGAGAAAAAGGAAAATGTGAGCCAGGTGCAAGGGAAAGGAGGAGAGAGGGGTGAAAAATGATTCCCAGCCAGGTGGGAGTTTGTGTAAGAGCTTTTTCTAAGCTAAAACTGCAACAGTATTTGTCCCTCCTGCAGTTCTCATTTTAGATTAAGTGACATGGCCCAACAGGCTGGATATTGACTCACAAATCAAGAAACTGTTCCTTGAGTTGGGACATGTGGGTTCGTGAGAAATGTAGTTATGGCAAAAAACTCATGAAGAAGTGCTGGACGTGACTCATCTAAGCTACAATTTCTCTAACTTTGCAAGAGCATAGCTGGGAGCAACTGAAAGCCAAAGCGACACAAATGCATTTCAACATTTCTGACTGAAGCATTCATGAGATTCTTTTACTTTCCCCAAAAATGTGACATTTTGTCCCAAACCAGACTGAAAATAAATGTTGATGGAGTGGAAATTTCTCTGTGTGGAAATTCCAACTTTGGTTCTGATAATCCATACTTGGCCAGAGCCACCAGACATTTCTTAGCTATTTATCATTGTTTATATTCAAGATGCCCTTTCCGAACAGACATGAAAATATTTGGTCTCTGCTATTTAGGTCTTGTGTCATGTTATAACTTAAATACTTAGTTCATTTAAACTGTTCACATACGTAAAAATTATACCTATGTTTAGAAAATAGAAGTGTTTGTCCTCATCTTCACTGAACATACAGAAAGCCATGATTTATTTTATTTTATTCAAAGTTTTCTGAGGAAGAGGAGAGAGAAATTGAGATGGATACCATCCTCAAGAAAGGTTTAACTGGGAAAATTTCTCAGACTCTGAAAAAGACCTGAAAGGAAACAAGACTGAAGATGTGACTGGTAGGTCACAAGTGATTAACTTCTACAACAGAAGGGAAAAAAAATAGGGAAACGGTTGTTCATTCTTCTTCAAATCAGCTTAACTATGTCATTTAGACTCCAGGAAGTCTGACCTGTGGGAATCTGCGTGTTTAAAACAAAAGAAAAAAGAAAGAATGAAGCTTATTTCATTATGCCTCAGTTTCCCCATTTGTAAAATGGGCAAAATATGGCTGATGTGGTGGGCAGAGTGTCTAGAAAATTTCTGAGAATAAAAAGCTGTTATAACTTTATCTCTAAATGGCTGTAAAAGCTGTCATTCAAAGACCTTGGTATGCTTTTCAAGTGTCTGACTAAACCCTCTGCCCCACCATTCTCTGCCCTATGAGCGAAGTTTTGTTGCTGCCAGCTCATTTTACAACCACCTAATTTCTCTGTAAGTGCCAGCTCTTAAAAAAGGTTCGCTTTGTTTCACCAACCCATTTAAATTAAGAGAACGGGTTAATAAGCCCTTTCTAGGACTGACATTTAGGAGCCGATTCTGCCCTTCCTTGGGAAAACTCTTTGGAAATGAGGTGAGCCATCACCCAGAGCAGGATCCACACCGGACCCCCTCGTTTCCTTGCCTGCTTAGCAATCAGCATTATTCCATAGCTTTGCTCCACCGATTGGAAAGGCTGCAGCTTAATGGCCTTTCATTGCAAACTTCCTTTTAGCACACAGCCCAGCAATTAGTCCCCAGCCATGCTTCACGACCTCTGGCTGCTTCGCTGCAAGCTTTGATCAGAACTTTGCTTGCTGACACACATCTAATGACCTGCCGTGGAACCAACTAAGTTATCAGGTCCTAATTTATGCCTCACCCCGCATCCTAGGCCAAATAGGGGGTGTAATTAGCTATTATACCAACCAGAAGTTTGACCTGACCTCCTGTTTGGATGTCAGGCAGGTAACAGAAAAGAGGAAAGCTACTGAAAATTAGTTTCATGGGTCTCTGTAAAAAAAATGCAGGATCCATACACAGGTAGAGGCCCCTTCTCAGAGGAACCTGCACTGGTTTTCAGATTTCCACATAACACCGTCAGTAGCAGAAATTGCAAATTGTCTTCCCCTTACCCGGAGATATCAGTCTCATTTTAGTAGCATATAGCTCCTGTAAGATCATGCACCATTGCTATAGACATGAGTACAGTTAGATGAATGAAAAATGTTAAGCAGCCCAACAGTTTTCTATATAAATACATGAGATGTAGAAAGAGATGTGGAACCCAGAAAGGCTTTTTCTGGGTCCCACCATTTCTGGGTTTCACAGTTACTTTTTGCATACTGTTTCTGACTTTTTTTTTAAAGTGACATAAAAATGAGAGGTGAAAGCAAGAACAGCAACAGCAAAAGAAGTAGTTTTATTTCAAGTCTATTTTTTCCAGGCTGAAATGAAATGTTGCAGTTCTGAGCCCTTGGAAAGGATGTTTATTCTACTCTAAATAAAACTGAAGTGTATTTTTAAATGAAACATCACCTCAAATTACTTCGAAAGCGTCCAAATAAAAAACATTTACATTTTTTCCAAAACTCCTTTCCCATTTTCCTACTGCTTCTTTTTTTTTCTCAATTGAAACAAATCTCTTTGATCAGCATGAATTCACAAAACATTCCGGTCAACCAACTTGTATAATTTCAGCGGGAAAAATTCTGATTTGCACCAACCCTTTTGTCCAGTGCGGCCACCTCTCAGGAAGCAGAGAGAAAACAGAGCTCAGGAGAGATGA
Organism: Pygoscelis adeliae; assembly: GCF_000699105.1. Classification (NCBI taxonomy): domain Eukaryota; kingdom Metazoa; phylum Chordata; class Aves; order Sphenisciformes; family Spheniscidae; genus Pygoscelis; species Pygoscelis adeliae. The sequence continues at coordinate 539,879 of NW_008824544.1, read as the reverse complement.
GTGGTCCTTCCTGAGGCCAAGGCTGCAGCAGGACGGTGTGGAGCACACTCTCATCTGGTGCACACACACCAGCACACAGATATCCACCAGCCAGAGCAGGCAGAAGAAGGTTCAGGATGTCTCTTATCCCACTCGGAGCAGGGTGAATGCTCTGTGAACACTCAGCCTCATCGTGCCTCTACTTCTAGTTAGGACAACAACCTCTGTATCACTCTGGTGGAAGAGAAACATGATCTGCTGCATCCAATGTTCAACCCATGGAGCAAGCTCCTTTTGGCATCTGTGGGCCTAACATGGGATCTCTGACATGAGCACATAAAGGTAGGAAAATGCTGGATGGGTTTTTAGTAGCTTTAAATATGGAGAAGAAACTAGAAATAAGGAGCCTCACTAGTCACGAGCTCGCAAGGCGGCTCTGTTAACTAGCTGGAGGTTTAGTGTTGGTTTATTTCATCTACATTCCAGATAACAAGTGATTTTTAAAAACTGTAGGCGGACTGAACTGCTAAAGTTTACTTGACTGCTTCTCTGTCACATGATGGAGGAATGAAAACAGCTCTCTTACGTGTTTTCATACCCAAAAAGCCTGGTCACAACTGTTATCTTTCCATCTGCGTTGCCAGCTCAGGGAAACCAGAATGGGTTTTTGCCCTAGGATATTCTAAAATAATCTAGGTTACCATATCAATGATGCACAGAGGTTTCTAATGTGGCATGCCTTCTTTTGAAAGATCAATTCATACTTTGTTGGTACTTTTAAAAGCATATTTTAAAGTTGTTTTGAATTTTGTTATAGTATATAGCGGTCAGAATGAAAAAAGCTAGCAAAAAGAATTAAAAAAAACCCCATGGGCATGAATGTGAAAAGTGTTTTATCTTTTCATAACTGCTTTTTGTCGGTGGTGTTATATTTCTATGTTTTATTCCACTTTAAAAAAAACCCTAATGTTCAGATGTGAACTTTTATATGATGGGAGGGCGTCAGGTTTTGGAGTTCAGGCCTGCACCTATCTGTGAAAAGCCATCACGGACTTGGTCTCATAATCCCTGGTGACCTAAAACTGGTCCCATCTGCTCCCTGCAAACTCTTCAGAGAGCAACCTGGAACCTCTGCCAGTGGTGTCCCATGTCTTGGGCCATGCAGCATTCTGGAGGCACTGCTCCTGACCTGTTGAGGAATACATTGACAGGTTTTGTTGCAAAAGCTCTGGCCACCTGAAATCCAAATTATTTCCTTAGAGTATTGCAACTTAGATAAATGTCCGCTTTCTTGCATTAACCAGTACCTCCTTAGGTCCCTTTTCTGGTGGAATGGACATTCCCTAGCTTGAACAGGATGTCATTCAGGATCCAATTCACACAGGAGGTCAAAGTTTGCAGGCAAAAAGGATTCTTCTGGCTTGCTTGAGATGAATTCAGTCATGCAATACCCCCAGTAGGATCAGAGAGCTGATCTTCAGGAAATACCTCTGCCAGTGCTAACGGACTCACTGTCTCCAGACAGCAGTAACATTTCTCTTTCAAGGGAGATTCAACAGTCCAAACAAGAGGGCAAGGTTCATCAGAGGTTAACAGAACACCATTAGGAAGGGATTATACATTTTAGAAATCTGGGCTAGACCGCTATTGTTTGTTCAGGACTAATTTGCCTGGGAAAGGAGATGTGGTATCTGGAACATCCCATGTCTTAGCTTTGGAGAGGAGAAGTCTAATGAGGGACAGTGCAGAAGCTCTTGGCCTGTTATGCAGAGATGACTGGAACAGGTCATTGACTAAAAAGCATCACTTTTAAGCACTGTAGACCTGAAATGGTTATTCGACATCACGCCTGCAAGAAACCTTTAAGTCGGTGCTGATAAAAAAATATATTAATGGTACAAAGAGCACAGGAGAGGTGAATCATGAAAAAGGGCCAGTTATGATCTGAATTGTCTGACATGGACACGAGCAAACAGGATGCGTTACACTTCAACCAAAAATCAGTGATGGACAAGAAGGGGGATAGTTATTCTACAAAACAAGGGTATAACAAGGTCCAAAAGGTGGAAGTGGAAGCTAAACAAACACAGGCTGGAACAAATGAGAGTAATTAAATATTGGAACAACTCCTTTTACCACCAGCCAATTTCAAATCTAAAGTGATCTCTGCTGTAAAGTCAGGATCTAGTGCAGTTAAACCAGGAATAACTTCAGAGAAGTCCCTCGGCCGTTATCGAATAAGTCAAACAAGATGACAAGCCCTTTTGGTTTTAAGAACTGCTGAGCTGATACCGTTACCATGATGCTAACTGTTCTAGGCATTTGATGAGCAACACAGCCACCGTGAAACGGATTAAATGCCTTTTTTTTTTTTTTTAAGACAGCATATAATTAACTTATGGAATGTGTTGCCATGGGATGTAAAGGGAGCAAATATCTCAGATTCATGTTAAATACTACACACCCATTTGAATAACTACTTAGTTAAATGATGATCCAGACAAATTTCCCTGTATTAGAGCATTTGATCAGGTAAACTTAATTTGGCTCTTTAAGATGTCTTTTTTTTTTTAACCATTAATTATTTTCTTCTTGATGGACAGAGAATAGCTGGTTCCCGTTGCTCTGCTGGGAGATGATAATTACTAATTTCTGTTTCACCGTGCCAGATGTTATTGCAATTTTCACAGCTCCATTTAGAGGCTATTTCTTTGCTTCAAATGGCTTGGTCTTCAAGGATGATGCCTCAGGCCAAAGGTACAGAGAAAACATTTCTGAAGGCATCATTTCCCTCAAGACAATTCTGTTCCATTACACAGAATGAATGTTGACCTGATACATGAAAAGGATCTAGATTCAAGACAGGAACTAACCTGCAAGTGCTGAAACTATTCAGAAATATCCAAATTGCAGGTTCAATTAGACTATTGCAAAAAAAAATTGCCAACAATTGAATAGGCTTGTATGTTTACCTTTGCTCTGGATCCTAATTCCTTCTTAGCTATTGAAGGACAACTTGCTTATGTAGTGGTGATTACAGCTCTTGGAACAATCTGCTTTAAATAGAATTCACCATATAATATTAATTATAGGCTTGTTCCTGCCACCTCATAATGAAAGCCCTGGGAGAATCTATATTGTGAAGTGTGCATCTTATATTTAAAAGGTATTTAACTTCAATATTAACATGATTGTGTTTTAGGGAAGGCCTTTGCTTAATATGTCCTAATAACATCTTACACAACCTAATTTCAAAGCCTCCCCCTCCTTTTCTGTGTTATTTGCCCTATTATTTTCTATCAGACTTATTCATGGCCTGCACACCTATTTAGCACTCAACCCACTATTAAAAAAAAAAAAAAGACATTCACAGGGGCAATTATTTACCTAAATAAAATTATTTTCTTTTTCAGGAAAGGTATGAGGCCGAGTCTTTTTTTTTTTCTCCCTGGAAAGTATTTATGTTGAGAATTCCTTGATTTTTTAATAAGATACTTCCAAATGAAACATTTCCTTTTGAACTGCTATTTCAAAGCCTTCAAATTAGTGTCATTTTTGTTTTGCCACATTTCAGGAAAAATGAGGTTTAAAGAGCAGAATTTCCTGGAGGAGAGCCGCTGTTTCCTAGAATAGAGGCAACATTTTCTGAGATGGAAGGGCAAGAATGCACTTTCTTGGACGGAACAGATTATTTTCTAGTGGGACTACAAGGTAATTTCTTTTCAGCATTTCTGAATAATCAGATATTCCAATAAGATTAGTTGTAGAAGCAGTGACACATTTTTTTTCTTACACATGGTACAGAACTGCTGAATCAGTGTTTCCTAGTGAAACTCTGCATGACAAGCACTGCCAGGTTCTCTATTTTGGGCACATATATCTGGGTTCTATATATAACCATTTTGACATGGGCTCTATGTGCCTACCTGCTTTCATTTCTCTCTCAGTGAATACCCTCCAGGAAAGATCTTCCTCTTTGACTCACCTTGAGCAGTCTGAAATTTCATTTCAGATTTGGTGAAGTGTCGTTCCAAGTGTCCCCCCACTTTTTTTGAGCTGAAAAAAAAGCTTTACAGGGAAGGAAAGTGTCACTGCCTTATTCTGGTCCCCTATTACCTATACACTAGTGCAGCTCCACCATCTTCATCGGAGTGATTTTTAGTGTACAGTTATAAAAGTAATGACTAAGATGTAGCTAGGGTGTGAACTTCCAACACATCGGCTGCACGCTGAGTACTGCCTGCGATGCATGCAGAAAAAATGTGAAGGATCTAAACTCTCCGTAAAAGAGGGATGAGATACCTCGTGTGTGCAGTAAGATAAGTACACGTCAGTGTGCAGATACTGTAGAGGAGTGCTACACTGTGGATTTATGTCCTCTCTACTTCTCTGTAAGCCCATACTCTGAGTCTGCACCTGCAGACTGAAGCACTGGGTATTCCTGGCTAAAAGAGAATATTCCTGAATTCATAATACAAATTAAATATTCCTGAATACAAAACCACCAACAATGAAGTCTGAGAGTTGTTGGTTTTTTTTAAATCATCACAATGGGGAAAATTTGGTTATTCAAAGGATATAAACATTGATTTTTGAAACATTATTTATCTGGATAATAAACCTCAAAGTCTTTTCTCTGGTGGTATTTCAGCTTGCCCTGAGAGTGAGAAGCAATCTTGCTGCTAGTATCAAAATCCTGATGCAGCGGGAAGGTGCTTGATGCATGTGAAGATGTGATTATCCATAGGAAGGAGAGGTCCTATATCTGTTGTCGTGCTGGGGTGGTGTGCTGACTCAACAAAATGTCCCCTGCGAATTTGACAGCTGTGTGGTTTGCAGTTTCGGAAATCCAAGCATCTTTCTGGGTATTAGTCTGGAGGCTGTGGACAAGAAAGAAGATGCAGAGCGGTGGATGAGGGATTAACAAGTGTACAGAGGTCACGGTATTAAACAATATGTAAACTTCACAATTTAGGTCCTGCTCCAGTAAACAGGGTTACGAGTTGACCGGAGCCATTTTCCTCAATCTATGCCTGTCCTAGAGTCAGTATAGCAAATAATATTTGGTAGCTGACAGCAAGATCCCGTGATCAGAAATTTGTTTAGTAAATACCTATATGTCAGAGGCTGGTTACAAAAGAGCTCATAACCTAAAAGCTGCAGGCAGGCAGAGGTTGTGAGCATGGGCAGATGCGATCCAGGTCATCCATTCTACTCTGCTAAGTTTTGGGGAGAGGAAAATAGGTTTAATGCTCTCTCTTTCTCTGCTCACCCCTCACTATGAATCTGTGCTTGATTAATATAAGGTGTAGGCTTTGTGTATTTAGCTGAAGAAGTTTAACGGGTTACTGTTTGCTACAGCTTTTAGCTACAGGTTGCTGCAACTGCTGCTGAAAGACAGAATATGTGAGTGCTCCTGGTGCACTTCAGGGCAAATTAGTGGTGGTTTAAGCAAAGCCAAATGGGAGCTTAAATGCCAGCTGTTTCTGCTGTGATGATTCTCTTACTGTCACAGAGGCGACCTGTGACGCAGAGGGCTCAGGCATGTCATCATGTCACTGCCGTTTAATACAGGAACAGGTAAAATGAAGTGGCTTTACACTTTGCCTTCTGCTGAAGGTTGTCAGGCATGGGGAGCTCTGCTCATGATTCGAGTCAAATTTATCTGCATCCAACAAGACAAACACACCCTACCCAAGCTAGTCTCCTTCAGCTCCCTTCATAGTCAACACAGAAATAGCTGCTGCTACAGCAGATAAGATGAAACACATCACTGATGTTTCAACATCTGGCCGGTGATTATGAAGGGAATCCAGCCAGCCACATCGTAGCTGGATTGCAGGCATCTCTAATGAGTCTGTTCTTTCACCCTCTCCCCAGTGTGCTGCTGGGCACCTTGGTGAGTCTGAGTGCAGAAACGTGGACCCACAGGAGGGCAAATGCAAGACCTTCTGAAAGCTTTTCCTTCTCCAACCTGTTTATTGTAGCCTGCATCCCTTCGCTGACCGTGCTGGATTAAGTCTCCATGACGGGACGTCAGGAATGTAGATTTATTCAGACTTGTTAAAATGGTGGCACACGTCCCAGGGAAGACAAATAGCCTTTTGTGAGATAATTTGCTAACGCTGTTCCACCCTAACATGTATCTGTCCTGTTATCGCATGACTAATATGGACATAACCCTGCGCACTTTTATCTGACGTGCATACGTATGTCAGCCTGATTTGTGTCTTGCTTGGTTAGATGAAGAAGCCAATGGACTTGTGCCCAGACAAAACTTGTTGAACTGAGGTCAAAATCTGGTGTGTGTTTTTAATTTGCTGCTCGTGCCCATTTGCTATAAGTGGCTTTAGTTCATAGGAACATTTGCAGAAAGGCTGTTTTTCATCTGGTTGTTTCTTTAAAAATATGAAGAAGAATTCACGGAATAAAAGTATTTGTCATTCACTATCAACATTACAGTAATTTCTGTTAGTCACATTATTCTTTTGGTTAAAAGGATGGTGGGCATCTGATCGGGAAAAAACCTACCTTGTGAGTAATCCTACACAATGAGTAATGAGTAGTGGATGAACCTTGTTCTTTCATAGCATTTTAATAAATGCCATAGAAATCATTGTATAACCTGATGTAAATGATAATCTGATGTAAATAACATTATTACTCTCCCTGCAGATAGGGAAACTGAGGCGCAGGGCAAGTCAATGTCTCTGGATGAGAAGTCCTGGATCCCACTTCAACAAAACTTCTACTAAGCTTAAACAGAAGGCGAAGAGGCCTTTCCATTTCAATACTAACACAGCATTCAGGAGATTTAATGCTAGCTGTGCCTCTGCCACAGATCACCTGTGTGCATTTATCTTCTTTCAGCGAATGGTAGGCAGTAATGTTGCCTTTACAAACCGCTTGCTTAGGCTGTGAGAGCTTCAGGGATGGGAATGGTTCTTTCTCGGGCACTTGAATAGCACTTACCATAAACAGAACCTACTCCTGCCTCTGCTGTCAATGTCAGTGGTCAGGCAGAAGGTTTCCAGACAAATTTTGGGTTGAAACGTAATTTTTTTGATTCCTTCAGAATATCTGACTTTCACAAAATTAGCCCCCTTGGCAGATGAATGCTTTCGCTTTCCAGCCCACACCTGAAAACTGTTGATTGTAAGCTTTTGGACAAAGACGTCCATTTTTTCTCCATACAAGTAGCACATATTATGAACTCTCTACAGTGAAAACCAGCCCCAAAAAAGCATTAATTAAGATCCTAATCAATGGATAAACAACCAGCTCCAGCTACATCCTAGACAATTTCCAAAGTACCTACCTCCTTTTCTTCAAGGCAAAACAAATCAAGAGATCCCACAAACATTTATCAGCGTTCCTGTCTCACTGAGCGGTATTTGGGTTGGTTGGCATTGCTTTGCTCTTTACCAATGTGATGAGGACAGGCAGGTTCCTGCCGGTGTTGCGATACCACCCTTCAGAGGATGCTGGCTTTCCTTTTACACTGGGGTGACTCTACTCTTACCGGACACTTTCTCTGCCTTTACCCTGTTGGAGTTGATAGCACAATTCTGTGCACAAATCAGCTCTGTCTTTCGGCTTGTACAGGTGAAATTGTACAAACAACTCCCTCTTTTTCCAATTAATAAATAAAAGCTCTAAAACCATTAATGTGCTACAAAAGAAAGCTGGAGATACATAATTAGAAAGTGGATCCTTGACCAAAGTGATGCAGCAACTGCTCAAAAGCAGTGATTCCATCTCAGCATTTTAAAAAAGGTAAATCCATTGTGTCTTTTTATGAAGTTTGGTAGGGAATAAGTCCAGATTAAACACATAGTTTAGGAACTACTCTTCTGCAGAGACCCATGAGCCTCTGCTTTCCCCTGGCAGAGCTGAAGTCTTAAAATTCCTCCACACTGCCATCTTCTTGTCCTATCACTAAATGCTTCGATCAAAATAGAAGCTTTGAACGCAATTATATGAAGTTATAACTATTTCTACCAGAAGAAAGGAAAATTAACATTCAATTGTATTGTACTGCAATATTTCCATTTTTGTTTTAAAATAACTTTAAAATGCATTTATTTGACAAAATAATTGTTTGGAAGAAAAAAAAATAATCTAAAACTGAAATTAAATGCTTTGATTGACCTGAATCTTTTATCATTATTTCATTTCAGTTCCTGGAAAATTCTGAGAGAAAAACCGTTTTGCTCTGATTCAGAACAAGGACTAATTTCCGAATGCTGGAATTCCCCTAAGAGTGGAAACTGCGAGTGCAGGCCAGTTCTAATCACAGCTTTCCCACTCACTGCCTCTGCAGCTGGTATTGCAGTGGAAGTGGTAGAAACTGTATGGCAATTCAATGCAGAATCACTCACCCTGTTACACAGATTCCTCTGTCACGGCGATCTCTGCAGTTTCAAAGCATTTTCATTGCTGTGTGCCTCCACAGTCTGCAATATCCACATGCTCTGAGCATCCCCAGTGAGTATGTAGTCTCTCTACTTTTTAACAGTGACACTGCTAATATTTTAGTGGGGAGGGATAGATGGCTTACACAAAAAAAAATTTTTAAAGCCACAGGTATTTTTTCATTCTTGACTATATCATGCATTTCCTTAGCATTGCAATTATGTTCTTCCTATGAGAACACCTTTTAACATTAAAAAAATATTTTAAACCCTTTTTATATCTCCTTGTGCTCCAGTTGAAAGAAAAAGGAAATCAAAGTTTGTCATTTTAATATCCAGTATATTTTAAGATCTAATATGGATCTTGCCCAGGCGGCCAAGAAGGCCAATGGCATCCTGGCCTGTATCAGAAATAGTGTGGCCAGCAGGAGCAGGGAAGTGATTGTGCCCCTGTACTCGGCACTGGTGGAAGTGGTTGAGTCCCCATCCCTGGAAGTATTTAAAAAACGGGTAGATGAGGCGCTTAGGGACATGGTTTAGTGGGCATGGTGGTGTTGGGTTGACGGTTGGACTCGATGATCTTGGAGGTCCCTTCCAACCTTAATGATTCTATGATTCTATGATTCTATGGCTCACGTAGATTTTCCTTGGAATAGTAAGCTTGATGCTTGCTCAGCAGTACAAATCAAAAACAACCTTTCTGGTGGTCATTAGACCTCATTCACCCACCCTTAAATAGATATAAATCAAAAATAAGTAAAAAAAATAAATAAAATCAGTGGCATTATGATTTGAAGAACTAGTCTTGCTGAGTCTGCATTACTGCATAATTTGGCAGCAGTGACTGCTTTGCCCACGGATGAAGAAATTTGTTAACAAGGCTGAGCCTGAGCAGAAGTGCTTGTTTTTGGCATACCATAAATCAGACAATGAGTCCTTCCAAATACCATTCACACTTTCCAGTTACTCTACACTACAAGGTGACACGGGAATTTTTACCATTCATGATAAATCATTCCAGGAAGACAGTAAGAAGGCTGGGATGGGGGGAGCAGAGGAGGAAAATGCCAATTAATAGCTGAATTACTGTGAAATAAGTACTTTTAGTGGGTTGGCTTTGATGTAGTGAATAGACTCAGGTGCAGAGAAGTGGATTTAGTTGCAATGCATGGATTAAGGTAGACATGGAGAACAGATTTGCTCTATGTAGAGTAACTTCTGTTAGTTCATTTCTGGTGCATTTTCATTTTAGCTTACTTTTTGGCTCTCCCACACATATATACATATACATGTACGTATACATATATGTATACATATATACACACATACTATATAGAGATATATATAGACTATATAGATATTTTTCCTTGATGCTTCTAGAAACTAACTAGGGCAAAATGTTGCTTGGAGAATTTCAGAGCACCTAGGACACAAATTTACAGTCTAACCCAGCTGAGTTATTGTAAATTAACACATTTCTGGTCATCAGCTCTCTACTGCTGTGACCAAGTAAAAGTCCTAAGATTCCAACTTACTGGGGAGTGAGTTCACTTCACTTACTTGTAGATGTTTACAACCCACCTAATCTTCCTGCAATCCCGATAGTCAAGATAGATGATTAATACAGCCTATTCTACATGTTTATTTCTATAAACCTTCTATAAGGTGCACTTTGCTCTAAAAGTGACCATTTTCCTCCACCAACCACCAAGGAAATGTAACTCAGATTATAGCTACTCGTGAGTACGCAAAACATAGATACGTTCTCAGTACCTCCCATCTGGTTCCCATTTAGCTACAACAGCTGAAGCCGCACCATGACCAGTTGTCCCTCAGGCCCCTTAGCTGATGATTAGCTCTCTGAGATAGCAGAAGCAAATAAGAATTATATCTTTGGATGCCACAGCCTGGTAGCCCTATCTGGGAAGTTAAACCACAATGACTTGAGGCTATGAAACAGCAGAATGAACAGGCAACTTGGTTGTCTCTGTGAAAGACAACATCTGGCAGACAGGTGAGGCAGAGGAGAGGGAGCGATGACAAAGGCAATGTCATCAGTCTTCTTGAAATCCAAAAAGACTGTGAGTCATAACCCCATTTAGGAAATAAAACTGTTCTTGATGTGATCTAGAGTAGCTTTTGGTTTGCTGCAAGCTATACTGGGAAGACACTATCATTTCCAGCTAGCTGAAGAATGAGATAGGTGGAAAGTCATCTTAGACCACCTATCTGATCAGTTGTCATGTTCTGGGCCCAGCATGATGCAACCACTAAAACCCAAGAAAATCAGCAGTGAAAAGTGCTTAGTGCAATTATGAATTATGTACTTGAACATGATCTTGAAGAGCAGGATGTGAACTCCAGCTTCGGGAAGAATGGGTGGAGGGGAGAAGCCTGTAGGTATATTTGGTTATGATATCTTGCAAAAGGCACATGCCTCAAAGCTGCTGGCAGTGTTAATTCTGCTTTGATAAGTGCTTAGTGATATAGTACATAGGGTATGACCATACGCAACTTCAACTCTGACAACATTTCTTTGTGTGGGAAGTTCCTCTGGTTTTGTGTTTTTAAAGGAAAACAAAGGCTAAATTAGTCTCTGGAAGGATTATTGTCCTTTGACAGAATTTATGAAGCCCTCTGAAGCAAAGGTCTTTCCCTGTAGACCTTTCCACATCTAACTATGGAGTGAGTGGGAGTGAGTTATAGCCGTGTGCTATAGGAAGTAGCTGAAGGAACTTCAGGAGAAGGCGCAGCAACTTTTATCCGCAATAAACCTATAAACAAATACAATACTGTAATCTGGGAAATCTGGTTATGGAGCTGGCTAAACTCCTTATCCCCATAACACTTTGCAACATCTGCTCCTTTCTCATCTCGTCTCTCATTTATATCCATCTACCTGATTCATTCAGTCCACCACTGTGTGACTGTGACGACCCTGAAGTCATACCAAGAACACAGCTGAATTGCATCAGGTTATCACAGTGTCTCACTGGAGCCTCTTGTCCAAGACAAAGCATTAAATGGAGATTAAAGTACGTCAAACCCTATTTAAACTTAGGTTTTCATGTATTTTTTTGCATATGCACACAATATATGTATTATTTAATACTTATGCATATTTAATGTACATACATATATTATGTAAATGAAAATCTATGTGTATTGATATATATATAAAAACATAAATATTCATGAGTACATTACCGCATGACAGTCTGGTTATATGTGTATGTAGACATAGAGATATGTGTGAATATATACATACACAATATATACACACACATCTGTTTGCAGACAACACCAAGTTGGGCAGGAGTGTTGATCTGCTCAAGGGTAGGAAGGCTCTGCAGAGGGACCTGGACAGGCTGGATCGATGGGCCGAGGCCAACTGCATGAGATTCAACAAGGCCAAGTGCCGGGTCCTGCACTTCGACCACAACAACCCCATGCAGCGCTACAGGCTTGGGGAAGAGGGGCTGGAAAGCTGCCTGTCGGAAAAGGACCTGGGGGTGCTGGTCAACAGCTGGCTGAACATGGGCCGGCAGTGTGCCCAGGCGGCCAAGAAGGCCAACGGCATCCTGGCCTGTATCAGAACTAGTGTGGCCAGCAGGAGCAGGGAAGTGATCGTGCCCCTGTACTTGGCACTGGTGAGGCCGCACCTCGAATACTGTGTTCAGTTTTGGGCCCCTCACTACAAGAAGGACGTCGAGGTGCTGGAGCGTGTCCAGAGAAGGGCAACGAGGCTGGTGAGGGGTCTGGAGAACAAGTCTTATGAGGAGCGGCTGAGGGAGCTGGGGTTGTTTAGCCTGGAGAAGAGGAGGCTGAGGGGAGACCTCATCGCTCTCTACAACTACCTGACAGGAGGTTGTAGCGAGGTGGGGGTCGGTCTCTTCTCCCAAGTAACAAGCAATAGGACGAGAGGAAGTGGCTTCAAGTTGTGCCAGGGGAGGTTTAGATTGGATATTAGGAAAAAATTTTCACCGAAAGGGTTGTTAAGCATTGGACCAGGCTGCCCAGGGAAACGGTAGAGTCACCATCCCTGGAGATATTTAAAAGACGTGTAGATGTGGCGCTTAAGGACATAGTTTAGTGGTGGAATTGGCAGTGCCAGCTTAATGGTTGGACTTGATATTCTTAAAGGTCTTTTCCAAACTAAACGATTCTATATTTATGTTTGGGCGCATATATGTACGTGTATCTCGAATTATGGCCATAGGTTCATGCAGTCGTGTCTGCTTGTCCATGGTTATGCCAACTCACAAACACGAGTGCTTGAAAATCTTGACCTGCTAAAGGGTGTGTGAAACGCAAACACACATAAACAAACACACACGGACATATTTACACGTTACACTGTATGATGGTGCCTAAGCATTTACACACACACATGTCTATGCATGTGTTTTTGAAGCAAAATATTAATGATATTTGCATATTTGCTCTCATCACATTTTTTTTTGCCAGAAAGCCTTCCTTGAAAGGCAAGATTATTAATTTGTGTGGAGGTTTTTTTAGTGACAAAGCAGCAACAGAAGCTGTGAGATTTAAGCAAACATAAAAAAGTGTCATCTAATAGTCCATCAGACAGCTCTTGTCACACAGATAAACCTTTTATCTCTCTCTTCCAGATTCTAATCGAGGGTACAGTTTGCATGTTTCTTGTGTCACTGCAGCAACCAATTCAGCTGGGATTCCCTATACCCTGGGAAATAAGCTCATTTTGACCCAAACGAGCATTTCAGAGTCTTGTTTTATCTTTTCACATTAACATGTTGGTTATTATTTGTTAGCCAAGACAGCAAGAGTGCATTTTCTCACCAAAGGGATGGGTTGCAAAGCAGACTGTATCCGTTTATTTGGAGAGTTTTGTATGCAGAAGAAAACCAAAACACTTTCTGGGAAATGTGGTTGCAAGACAAAGTTTTCATCATGGTTAAAAGACCATTTGCAATACTCTGAAATCTGAGACCTAAAGAGTAAAACTACAACATTTTTATTACTTAAAAATTCAGTTTATAGTTTCGAGAATCTGTTCTATTACAAATATAGTAATGACAGTCTGAAAGACATTTTGAAGTTTCAAATTCTATCATATTCTTACAATATTTGCATTGTGTATCAAATTGTGTATTTCAATTTGGCTGTGCACACTCAGTCATCTTTCCTGGTTTTACACTCATAATTAATTGTTCACACTGAAGATAGAAACCAAGTGACAAATATATTGTTGTTTCAAGTTAAGGCTTAAGTCTGAAAATATAAAAATGTGTCATGGTTTAACCTCAGTCGGCAGCTAAGCACCACGCAGCGGCTCGCTCACTCCCCCTCACCCGGTGGGATGGGGGAGAGAATTGGAAAAGCACAAGTGAGAAAAACTCATGGGTTGAGATAAAAACAGTTTAATAATTGAAATAAAATGATAATAATAATATGATAATAATAA
>NW_008824544.1:502897-520124 GCF_000699105.1 Pygoscelis adeliae | reverse complement strand
ATAATTGAAATAAAATGATAATAATAATATGATAATAATAATAATACACAAAACAAGTGATGCACAGTACAATTGCTCACCACCCGCCGACCGATGCCCAGCCAGTCCCCGAGCAGCGGCCCCCCCGGCCAGCTTCCCCCAGTTTATGTACTGAGCATGACGTCACATGGTATGGAATGTCCCTTTGGCCAGTTTGGCTGTGCCCCCTCCCAGCTTCTTGTGCACCCCCAGCCTTCTCAGTTGGTAGAACATGGAAAACTAAAAAGTCCTTGGCTAGTGTAAGCATTACCTAGCAACAACTAAAACATCGGTGTGTTATTTCTCATCTTAATTCCAAACACAGCACTGTACCAGCTACTAGGAAGGAAATTAACTCTATCCCTGCCGAAACCAGGACAAAATGAAACCTTTATGTCTTGTTTTTATTGTGAATCTTACGATTCTTGATGATGGGTTCAATGGTCTTGATTTCTGAAATTGTTTACATCAGCTTTCATTCAGCTGATTCTAATTTCTAGCTTGCCTGTTGTTGGCAAGTAGTTTTAAAAAAGAAGACCTTGGGCTATGTCTATAATTGTAAACTGAATAAGGCTAAGGAACAAGGCTTGAGCTGGTTCCTGGATGATTTTCACCCAGACAGCTACCTCTGCCTTGGGCCATTTCACTTGCTTGTGGGAGGCCAATAAATAAAATTTCACATTTATTATTTTTAGCATTTCTTATTTTCTCTTGAGTATTTGCATGCTTGGGCATGCACTATTGAGCAAAACAAGCACAAAGCTGTGGAAGAGAATGAGCGGTTGGACATCACCCGCTTGGCGATGTCCCCAGCACAGGCATCGAGAGCTGATCTGGTTGCCCTCACCTCTGCTCATACACATGGGAGAAACAGGAACTTTTTGGCATGTGATTCTTGTGATGTGTTTTCATGTTTACTTTCAGATGAGATGATACCTGGTGACACATCTCCTTCCTCCAATGCAGGAAGGTTAAGGCAGCCCAGGCTGGATGTGTTATGGAGCAGTAGCTCGTTACCTTTCCTTACCACAAGAGGGGATTTCCCGTCTCTCCTCTCCAACTGATTGAAGAGGTTTTTTAGGAATTTTCTTTTCCTTAAGCATTGTTCTTATTAAAAATAGTTCACCACCTTAGGCCATAAAAGAAATTTTCTTCTGATCAGGCCTCCTGCCTCAAGCGACTAAATAAATAGCATCCGTTTGATGTAGCAAATGTGAAAGCTGCATGTTTACTTCTTCACTTTGAAAAAAATATATAATAGCAGCTACTTTTTTTTTTCCCAAGGTTCATGTTGTTGTAAAATAAACAGATGTTTTTTTGGGAGGAGGGGGGGAGAAATGTATACATTATAAACGTTTAAAATACTCCCAGTCACCCTGATTAACAAGCATAACAAAGGGTGATAAGGAAACAGAAGACATCAGAAGTCACTGGCTTTGTTTTTGTTTTGTATTTTCTACTGTAAAATGTCTGGCATTGCCAAAAAAATAAAACCTGCTTTGAAAACCAGACATCTGTTTTCAGAGCCTTTGAGACTGCAAGCGTGAAATGTAGGAAACATATAAGAAAAGACCCTAGCAAAGAGTCCCGTCCCCCCCTCAGAACATGAAAAGCTGTAAGAAAATCAAATCAAAATAAATATGAGAAACCATTTTATGAACCAAAGTTCCTCTTTAAAGCAAATAGTTTCTGTGGAATATATGTGACCTTCAGTTTTCAAACCTGAGCTTACTCATAGCAGTTGACAAAGACCTTCTCAAGGGAATCCCAGCTCAGCACCTCCTTGTATAGCTGCACAAAGTAGCTATAAGTCTGCTCTGGTGTAATCATGTTCCTACGTCACAGACCTATCTAAGCATCGTGTAGTGGGGGATTAAGCGGAGTGATTAAGATTGCTCACCTTATTTGCCCTCTCGTTCTCTCACGCTCTGAGGAAGTAGAAATGAAAAGCCAGGGCTGAGCATCCCAGTGCAGACTCCTATTTTTTCTGACCTCATCCAGTGTAACAAATCCATTAGAATTTCGTATCTGGGCCCCAGATGGATCTGTAGTTTATGTGATTGATGTAGCTCCACTGATGATCATAGAAATCGGTTATCTGTTGAAAGGAAAGCCAGTCATGGCCATGCTACCCATTCAATTTCTTTGGGCTGTGTTCATGAGTGTTGAGATTACTCTGAGGGATCTTTGAGGACTTCGTGCAAACCCCCACTGGAGTCCACAGGCCTCCACTGACTTTGGATCAAGAGCCAAGGCAGTTTCACACTCCTGTGACCCGTTATTGGCATTCTTGTCACACATGCATTCACTCAGTCTTTTCTTAAGTTACAGTTTTAATACATACAGACTTGAACTGTTAGATCCCTTTCCTTGGAATTAATTTTTTGCTTGATTTTCCTTCCCTGAGTAGACCCAACTCTTGCATGCATTTGCTAACATGCAACTTTGCAGACATTAAACACATGGACAATCCCTTTTTATTCTACAGAACAAGTAAACAGGTAAGGACAGCTGTACATGTATTCAGGACAGGGCCACAATTCAGTTCTTCTTGCAGTCCTATTATTTTCTTAAATCATTACACTGTTTAGCTATATAATCAATGTTTTACTAGCTTCTATATTTTACACGGCACATCAGTTCAGTGATATGGCCAGTTTTAGTTTTAATATTTAATTTATAATTATCTAGTTATTATTATTGAGCAGTTTTACTGCTCCTGAAGATTCAGGCTTGACTGAACAAAAGTGGAATTTGCTGCACTGCAAAGACCGTGCTGTTACAAAGCAGCAGAATTAGCTTTTCCAAGAAAGAGTGGTGTTAAAGCTTTAAGTGGAAAAGTCGACTACACTCCGATCTGTACATTTGACACGTTTAACAAGACGCTATGCATTTAATGAGCAAGTTCTTCCTAAGTTTGAAGACCACCACCTCAGTTTGCTGTTGTTCCTGTCCTTTCAGACCTCAGTGGACTGCTATATTTTTCCACTTCACTTGACAAAAAAAATTGAAGAAATTTAGAGATCTAAAATTATGTTACGTGAACTTCTCCTTAACTAAGTTGCCTGTATAGGCAACAGAATAGATAGGTGGTTTCGAGGCCAGCAGAGGAATGCTTTATCCACATAAGACCCTAAACTTGGGTGCTAACATCGAGTTAGGGAGCACTTCCCTCTGATTTCCTCCAAAGGTGCTTCTCTCCACTGAGTAGTCATATTGGGCATTATCTGAGGAAGTTTGTTTGCTACACATCTAATGCACAGACAAAAGTTAATAGTAGCATTTAGACTGGATCCTACATATTGTGTATCAAAGAAGCTTCCTGACATCAAAATCACCCCTATCTACTAAAGCATGGTGCCTTTTTCCTTCGAACAGCAAACTTTCCAGGTGTGTGGCATATTTTATTGATGTTTATTTGTTTAATGTGGAAATTTACAGCAATTATAAGCACCAGGCTCATTTCAGATAGGTCACTAAATAGATCTATACTAATAGAAAGGTGAAAACATCCAACAGATTAGATCTGAGCTGCAGAAAAAATCCTAAATAATTCTTCATTTTTTAGCAAAGTGTGAACAAGTTCTGTTACAGCTGTAAATATGTCCCTTGTAAACCATGATTTTTAGCAATTTTTATCATATTTGGTAAGTGAGATGTCTCAGAAGGAACACTGGATCCTGCTCTCTCCTGCTGCCTGTAATCACCATTTATCAACAACTACAGATATCAAATGCTCTGCACTTCCCATCCACTGACAAAAAGACAGGAACATTCACACAGAGAATTTACACTTCATAGCACAAGACCAGAATAATTAAAGGAAAAACAGAATTTGCTGGAGAGAAGGTCAGTGATGATGTGGGGATAGAAAATCCTTAAGGTTAGACTTATCCCGCTTCCTTGTACAAACAGAAGGAACATAAATCTGGCAGCTGCCTCCCAGAGGAGCTTGGAGGAAGCATGATACGGACTGTGGGCCAGCAAGGAGCACAGATGATACCTCTGCCGAACTGCATAGGTTTTGATGATATTGAAATACAGAGCTCATGGGAAAGCTACTGCTTCACCCTTGCAGAAACTAGTGAGACCTGGGGTTCGGATTCTTAATCTATGTAAATTGTATACATAGTCTGATGATGATTTGCACCCCTAAAATCTGACAGAGCTTTGTCTTCATCAGTTGATGCCCAGTGATAGGCTATGCTGTACTGAAAGTTTCTCTCTTTAGCTTACCCTCCCTTACCTTAATTGAGAGAAAGTTTATATTACCTGTCCATATAAAAACATAAGCTATATTTATAAAATAAAAGCTGGAATATTTTTATCTAAAAAATGTCTGTCTTTACAAATTGGAAGTACACATATACATGTGTAATACTGCATGTTTAAAATTTGCTAAAAATGTAATTTCCACATGCATGATTAATTGTTTTCAAGTGGAAATCTACCTCTAGTAAGTAGTTTAGGGTTAGAAAACTGGGCTTCAAAGGAATTTGGTATGCCTTCTTAACCTTTGAGATTCAAACACTGGAGCCAGGATTGAAAACCAAGGTATTTCAGGTGTCTGCATTTAAAAGACTCTGTTTATGTTAAGGCTTAGGTCACCTTAGCAGGTATGTTTTAATGAAAACATTACCTCTCCGTGACCTTTGGGATTTGAAGGTGAAAATGCAGTCACTGGAAAAAGGAATCCTAATTGTCATGGATTAAATCTTCAGCATTAAAGACATTGTTTCTCATCCTTGTGAGTGACTTAGTGCAACAATAAAGTTTGCTCACTTTACAGAAGAGGGAACAGGGTGGCCACTGATGAGTTGTCTTTCCTAGAAAACACAATTCCAAAACATTAACAAAATTAAGGAATGGCTTAAAAATATTTCAAGACAGACCCTTAAAATGGGCATGCTAAATTTTTCGCTATATAACTGAACCTCGACCTGTGCTGCTCAAATATTAATAGAATTTGTGCTGATATCTGTGTTTTACAGGCCATTACCTAGTTACTGGTGATTTATTTTATTCCCTGTTGCTCAAGGAATATATCCAGTCATTACAACAAAATAAGGTAAAGTCACATAGCAGTAACACACTTTCTGTAAGCATAGTAATTTATAAATCATGTCAGACATCTGGGACAGAGGTTCTCTATGTCAAATATAAAATCTATTTAGCAGTTTATTCGTAACACATTTGCAACTTCAAAAAGAAAGGAAGAAAGGAAAGAGAGCAAGGTTTTTCCTACATTTTTTGCATTAATGAAACTGACAGCCCTCATGCATTTTCAATAAGTCAATTGAAGTAAATGACTTTTTACAACCCTTATTAACTTCAGTTGTCACTGGGATGTCATCAACAAGATATTCATTGCATTTCCAACTGGATCTTTTAAGTACAATAACATCAAAATTGCTGAAATCCAAAACTTTATTTTTTCTTGCAGGGGACAGGAAGGGTAGAAAGAATCTGTCGGTTCCCTAAATTCAGGTCAAGGAAAAGTGGGAGGAAAAAAAAGCTAATGTTTCAAAATCATCATTTTACACTAGTTTAAAAGCCTGAGTGATGAGCGAAATACATCATATTTCCACTCAAGCCTTGTGCCGTCTGAACAGAAAGATGGGTTTGTGAGCCTTTCTCCTGTTACTTACCTAAAACAAAATCCAAAACAAAACAGGACTCAGCAACACATATCTCCTGGTGTTTGAGGGAGCACTGTTGTGGGAGGTGAGCAAACAGAGACTGCATTTCTCTCTGAACCTAAACTCACTCTGTCCAGGCATTTCCCAACTTGGAGAGGAGCCAGCCTTAAGCTGGAAGCGACACAGACCCATTAGTATTGTTGAAAAGCATACCATGGACAATAGGGATATGTCTGCATCGTCAAACGTGGAGCTCCCCTGAGCAAAGCTCTGGGGTAGCTCACTGCAAGGACTGCTCTCTGTAAACAGCATGAGTAAGATCACATCAGCTTTGGATGCCTCCTCTCCAATATAATTCCAGCAGGTCTTCAACCTGCTGATATCACTGCACGTCCTCATGCCCCGACACCATGGCAATTTCCTTGGGTGGCTACGACACCCTATCCACCTCTTTGGCAGGCTCTGTCCTCGCATTATTTTGAGGAGCGTGAGTTCAAAATCTCCACACGCGCAAAAATAATATCTGTGGGTTACCAAGGTTCCTGATGGGACTCAAAGAAGACGTGGGCCATGTGCAGTCTAGCATGGATGTGTGTAGTCCATCTGGGAGAAGACTAGTCTGAGCAGTGTGGACAAAGCCCTCGCTGTAACTATCAGCCTGGGACAGGGATGGCTCTGTGTAGTGGGTGACCTTCACATTGTGGATGCTGCCAGTGACAGGGTCAATGGCTGTGTTGCTCCTACACCAGCCCCATGTTGCTGCTCAAGTGTGTAAGGCTGCCTTTCTCTGAGGATGTGGTCTTGAGGAGATACATGCTGGTTTGGCACATGGGTGTTGTTCAAGTAAAGGATTAAGCAGTTTGCCACAACTTTCCAGTCCCCTTTTCTTCCCTATTTCAAATAAACCTCTTTATAATTCCACCAGTAGAGAGGAATGGTAGAAAGCACTTGCTACAGGGCTAGGTTGAAGGAAAGACTGGGATAGGAAGAAGAATGGATTCAGGCAATGAGACCTGGTCCTAATGGGTACAGAGGGTGAAGGGACAAGGCCAGGCTAGAAAAGCAAAGAATCCCCTAATACAGGGGATGCAACAGGTTGGGCTGCAAATAATTGTGCGCTTGCAGCCACGGCTGTGTTCCATTCCCAAGTCGCTGTCCATGTGAAGGTCATTTTCGCTGCCTGCAGACCCTCTACGCAGCTCCTGTTCTGCTCCCCCTGAGACCAGCTTTTGGGTAAGAACCTCTTTCTCCTTCAGTTTCTTGATCTGGAAAATGAACTCATTTTCTAAACTATTTCTGGGTCCTGAATGAATGCCTGCTTCTGCCATTATAACTTTGACACCACGAATAGGCAAGGTTCTTCCATGGTTTGAGTCAGGGAAAGCAAAAATCAGAGACTACACCTAGAAGGTGAGCTAAAAGGAGGTGAAAAGGTAAGAGAACAGCTCAGACGAGGTTAAGATGTGACTGCAACACGTTTAGCTTGAAAGTGGCTTCCTCAGGCATTTCTGACAGCAGGGAGTTTAGCAGAGTTATAACTTTGCTCCTCCAGTAGGCTTTGCAATTTGGGCTTTTCTCTGCACTCTCCTGCATGCACTACCCAAACAAATTTACTGGAATTAGCTCAGAGGTATCCACACGCGGTGTAGTCACACCTTGTCCTGCCCTAAGTTGCAAGAATGGAAAATATCTACAGCTTCTTCCTGGAATAAGAAAAATAGCCTTTCCCAGTTCATTAAGGTCAGGACACCGCTGGAAGCTCGAAGAAGCAGGAAGTTTTAACTTTGAAACTTCTTTATACAAGGGAAAAGGGTTCTTTGTGTTTGGCTGGAGAACAACAAAAGTCTTTGCTTTAATAACATTCTAATAATATGTAATATTATATACATTTGGCTAGTAAAATGCACCACAAATTGCTTTCGTGTAGCACTTGAGACAAACATTATAAGGAAGGAAGTCCAGTGCTTGGCCAAATATGCAATTAGCTGCCACCCTGAAGCAGGATTTGAGATCAGTGTATTATCTTTTCAGGATTAAAGAGGTGGCAGTAAAAAATAGGAAGCCATTATTAAAAAGAAAAAGACCTAAAGATTTAAAAGTATTTGTGGTGAAACTCCTCACACATGACACAAATTAGTGTGCTGCCCAGACACAAAGAAGAAGGGAGGTGAAAAGAGCAAAGAACCTGAGCTTGTCTTATATCCGGCTGGATCCTACAGGCAAAATTGTGTGACCACATGAAGTCATATGGTGGTAGTCCAGGCAGAACTGCCTCCTTCAAGTAATTTCCATGACAGTGAATTCATAAGTGCACCCATTCTCTTGGTTGCCTTTCAAGTCAATTGTAATACTTCTGGAGGCTTCAGTGGCATTTGACTTTGGTTTTCATTTGAATCCATCAGCAGTTTTGCCATCAACCTTGGTGTAAACAAGATCAGGATCTAAATCACTGGGGCAGGTTTTCAGCCAATATAAATTACCTTCATTACAAGATAGGGCTGTAGCAATTCCACTTTCAAGCTGCAACAATTTGCACCATGGAGTTATGACAATTCTGCCTTAGGGGCAGGATAAATTGCCCCATATAGCAATGGCATTTTTTAATCTGTATAAGATCTGCCCCTTGTTTTAGAAACTACCTACTCAGGTGAAGCTTGCAATCATATGCATTAAAAACTTCTTTCCATTAGATTGAAGCCAGCTGGGCTTTTGTCACTCTTATCAGCAAGAATAAAATTCAGCTTTTAATCAAATAATGGGAGAAAAACACCAATATGAAACCACATGTTTCAAAAGAGAAAAAAATATCAAGCCTATAGCATCAACTTTGAAAAATATTCTGCCCTTTATTTAGTGGTGGTGTGATTACAGATAGCAAGAGGGCAAGATTTAAAGTTATTATAAACATTACATTCTTATCTCTGCCCTGTCCCTTTTACTGCCTCTATAAAAAAGCTGATAAAATAATATAATTTAAAAAAAACACCTTCTGAGAAATAGATTTAAAAAAAAAAATAAAAGAAAAACCCAAACATTCATCTGCCAAAGAAGACTTATGCTTACATGAGCTGAAGGTTGATGTCAGACAAATTTCATTGAAAAGGAGATTTACAAACATGATGTAACTCTGACAAGCTGGGCTTTGTACCTTGGCAAAGCAAAGTTTAAGATACCGATGTACACAGGTGCACACACACAAACACGCACATATAGTATATGTTGGGTTTAAAGGTCTATTGCTCCAGAAAACTTACTGAAAGAGATTATGTGTCTCATCTTGTCCCTGTTTAAAAATAGAGCACTTACATGTGCTTTTTATTAGCTTGTTTTAGGATTACCTTAATCCTGCCCAAAATTTTTTACCACTTCCCCATAGTGCAATTTGCAATGGTAATCTGTTTATGAAGGGTAATGTTAGAATAACTGTAAATATCTTTCCAACACAACCCAAAAAATAAAAACAAAAACTGCAGCTTGAGGGAGCTTGGTGTGCCGAAAACCAAGCTCAGTTAAGCAAACCCGGCAATGGATAACACTCCACATCATGTCACTGAACCATGGGAAGTTGCAAAGTGTGGGATAAACTCAAAGAAACTTCTGTTTGCTGGTAAAATCCTGCCCTTATTTCATTTTCATGTGGTCTCATGGGTATAACTGAGGATGATTTGGATCCTTATGTGGTTTTCTACATAGATGTAATCATTTATCTTAAAGATGAAAATAACCTACATTATTCTTTATTTTATTTGGAGAAGATTTTGCAGACCTTTTTTGAAATTATTTTAATATGGCCCTTATTTCATAAGCCTGGTGAAGTCTACTGAGTCTGTGTGTAGATCAGGCAATGGATATAGATATGGATACGGGCACTCCGTGTTGCACCAAGGTGTCCAAGTCCCCTCCTGACCTGATCAGAAATAGGTAGGGATGTTTTACACCCCCATATTTAATCCATGTACACAGATTTCCTTCAATGGAAACTGTGGGAATAAAGAGATGTGTCTACCTGGGACTCGTGTCTGTTCAGCATCACGTCACAACTAAAGCATCCCCAGGCCTTCTAGATTAGACATAGCTTGGATGTCTTGCAGAGACATACTACCACTTAAAATATGGTTAAAATCAATCCATTTAGTAAATAAATAAAAGAGTCACCTCACCTATTTGGAATTGAAAGCCTGTTAATGAGAAGTGAGTTAACTCTAAATTGTCCAGTTCAAGAGTGGGTAAATTCCATTTACCTGGCTGTACGCTGAATTCAAGGAAAGGTTGTTTTGCCATTGAATCCAATAGCTGCTGGACCATGACCTTTTGACAGTAAGCATTAAGCCATGAACAAGTAAAGCATGGGCATGCTTGTTTAATTTAAGTGCATGACTAATTTTTCACAATGAATTACCTTGTCGTGCCTATTGCCCAGCTACCAGCCACTTGGTAAAACAGTGGGGAGAGCAATGGTAGGCTAGGTAGAACAGCATGGGGAAAATGCATCTTTCCTTATGGATTCTTCTGTTTGCTTTTCCTTCGAGAACAGTATTTAAGTTCTAACTTAGACTTTCATCTTAAGAAAATGATATCTTACAGTCTCTGGATCTCAGTATTTCCAGCTGCAAAATGGAGAAAGCAAATATACACATAGTGACTTCAGTGAGCATAACAGATGCTTACAAAGTGGTCCAGGTATCTCAGAGTGGAAGGCAACCTCCATGGAAAAGATGTAAGACCCAAACCTCCCCATGTGAGGGTGAACTGAAGGATGTGCATCTTGACAAAAGTCCAGTTCCTAATTCTGGAGCCACTATCTTAGTTGGCTTGGAAGTTTCCATGGGGACTAAATGTGGGAGTGAGGATACATCTAAAAACACCTCTGTTTCCATTGCAACCTAGACTTGAGGAGAAGACTGGCCTGTGGAACTGAGAGGTCTCACAGCAAAGGCAATGGAAAGCTATGCAGAGGGCTGAGACTTGAGCCAAAGGTCTTTTAAAGGGAATAGAATATTCTGGTTTATTGTGGACCTTTGAGACAACTGATCTGCATTAGAACGAATACACAACTCTAACTCACTTCCTCCCTTCTCCACATATCCCTTCTTCATCTACACTTTATAAATCAGTTGTTACAGTTTTACTACAGACCTGAGCCTCCACAAATACCACACGCTCAGTACGTGGCATAAATTGTTTGGCCTTCAAGGTGCTGCCATATGGCCAACACAAAATTATCCATCACAATTTTCTCTACAGTGGAATAAAATCTTCCTGAAAGGGAAGAATTAAAAATACACTTGGCCAGGGAAGAGGATGAGAGATGAAGGAGGAGAAAAAAAAAAAAAAGGTGGGCTTATTAATCTGTTCTAATAATAAATCCTTATCACTTATGCATTTCAGTTACTCCTTCAGCCTCCACGTTCTATATTTAAATACATCTGCTTCACATGTGCTTTGCCAATTAGCTGGTGATATTAACTGTTCAGCACTATCTATTAACACATGGCACTGCCGAACAGCATGAGAGACAAGCTTGACCAGGAGAGATAGTCATTCATGAGGCACACATTTCTCTCTATAACTCAGAAGCAGGAAGATAGGAAAGTGGAACAGCAATTGACCTAGGTTGTACATCAAGGCTAAATAGACACAGAGTAAATTACAGACAAGTGAGACAAGCTAGTAACTGTTCCTTTAGCAGCCCATAATGTCAGTAATTCTATTACGATGATTGCTAGTTATGCAATGCAGTTGCCATGTAAATTTTTCTTTTTTTTTTTCTGCCTCTCTCTCTCTCTGTCTTTCTGCATTGTAAAATTTGTAGCCCAGTGATGGAACAGTTACATATAGGAGCCAGAAAGGGCCATTATGGTCATCTTGCAAGAGACACTTGCAAACCACATAAGCATGGATCTTCTCTGAACAGATTCCTGCTTTAACTAGAAAGCAGCTTCAAAACAGTTTATCTGGTCTATCATGGCATAGAAAAAGGTATTGTAATATCATAATGGTTTTAATCTCTTGCAATGTGAGAATGTAAATGGTTTTCAAACTGAGCTGGATAGCATTGAATTAGTACTAGAATAACAGCTATGCTTAGACTTCTGGATTAAGCACTAGATCTCCATTAATTATAATGGGACCTTGGACACCTAGATCATCTAAATCACCTACATGAAGATGTCTTAAACTGTGAGCTGTAGCCCACCCTTTCCATTGCCTAATCACATCTATTCCCAGCTGAAATTCTTTAGGATGTCCTGCCTGTCTTTTCATTGCTTCCCCAGAAAGGTGTGGGTCTCCTCTGCATTTTGTGTCATTTCTACCAGTCTTGTGTAGATGTTTCAGACGCCCTATAGCATTTCATCTGGAAAGCAACTAAACTGAGTCACCACAATTACAATGGGAGAAGACTACCCTCCATATTTCCCAGCTAAAATTAAGTTGAGCTATGGAGAAATAAGTTGTGACAATGGACAGAAGCATGGAACAAGAAGGAGAAGAGAAATTAGATTTCTTGCCAGCCCATCACTTATTACCAACATGCTAATGGTTAGGTAGATTCATTGTCTACCTCAGTTTACTCATTTAACAATTCTGACTGCATCTGGAGGACAGTGGTGATAGGATGGATGTGGAAATTCATTTTTACAATATTCTTGGGAAGGAGGTTTTGCTGTCTCTGCTTGGAAAGCATGGGAGAGGTGCATTTTGGATCAGGTTCTGGATTAGCACTCTGCAGATCACAGTTGTGTTCCTACTCTGCTGCCAGTTTCCTGAATCACCTTAGCAAGTCACTAAGGGCGGGATTCATCTTCCTTATTTTATAGCCATCCATAGGTAGTCATCTCAGCCACGCAGATGACTGAATAGATGCCTACAACAAGAGGGCAGAATCAGTCTCTGGAAGTGCTTCCCTCTCTCAAGGGTCTCTAGAAGAAGTCTGACGTAGCGTAAGTGACATTGAATGACTGTTTAGACAACTAAAAGAAATAAAGTGATGATATGCCCTTTCCCCTTTCTTCATCTTTCATTTGTTTGTCTTGTGACATATCAGGAGGTAAAGACCTAGATGCCATGTGCAAAGTCAGACCTGAAGGGCATTCCCATCATAGCAAAAACACTATATGGCCATGCTCTGTTCAGTCTGGCTTCTTTTCTCCTGTTACTCAGGGCACAGCTGACGACAACTGAGAAAATGTTGAGCTACAGCTAGAGACAGGGAAGTAACTGTTATCAGACAGGGTATTTACCTAAAAAGGGGTAATTCTGTGGGATTTTTAGCTTTTTGAAAAAAAAATGCCATTGAGATATCCATGGAGAGCTCTCTTCCAGTACTGATCAGTGCTAACTTGATGCTAACTCTCTTCAAGCCATAAAACGTTATGCTTGACACAGTTACAACGAATACACAAACCCATGTTTTCATTTAGTTATTTTTTAGGCCCCAAGAAGGCAAAAGCCCAAAACAAGGAAAAAACAATGACAAAAATATTATTCAAACTATCAAATGGGAGGAAAATTGGGTTCAATTCCATGGTGAATTTAAAACCAGGAACAAATTTCTGTTATTTTGTACGTTTTCACAGTGTAATTATTGACAGACCGTAAAGCTACATGAAGTTGCTTGGAGGATTTGGTAAATGAGAACCAGGCTCATTCTAGTCGTTTCATTTAGCGGGAGGTGGAAAACTGATGAAGAAATAGAAATATCAAACTTCCAAGAAGAATAGTTGATGCCTTCTGATGACTTCAAAGAGCTTGTTTACAAATAAATGGATCTAGGTTGCTTAAACACAGGTACATGGGCTGTTTGAGTACCCTGGAGGAGCTAAGACATCTCCATGACATGATGCAGGATTTGTGGGATACCTGTACTACCCCTGCACTTGCAGCAGCTACTGGTAGTGCAATATCTCATATACGCCTGAAATGCCAGTGTTTAGGCAAATGAATCTTACTCAGTATGTCAAAAACAAAAGCCAGCAATTATTTGGAATTAAAACCTATTCTAGATATGCAGCTGGCATGAGCATTGTGCAATGGGTGAAGGTGAATGGTCGCATTTAAATCATGCAGCATTAGAGAAAGATATTTATACTACCTACCATTTTATAGCTACACTAGAAAGCTTAGCACTGTGAACTGCCTGTATAGACAAGAAAAAAGAAGGCAATGATTCAAAGGAGAGGCCTGTTGCATGCTTTAAATTATGCTCTGAAGAATCCTTTCTTTCCTTGTGGCTACAAAGGGGCACAAACAGACTCTTCACATCAAATGGGCTCTGAGCTAGACAGCTATGGTCAGACTGCAAATACTGGCCCTTCTCTGGTCTGGAACACTGACTCTTTACAACATCAAATTCTTCACAGATGTTTACACACTTACATAAAAAAAGTCCTAGATGTTTTGAAATCCTGATCCTAAATTTGACACTGCTCCTCTTGTACTGTGGGAAACTCACATAAGCCCTTCTTGCTGATTTGTAAGAAGAGATGACTATGCATAGCTACCTTCCCTGTCAAGTTCTGGGAAGGATTAAGGATACAGTAACTTAAAAGCCCTTTGAAGTATAACTAAAAAATGTCATAAAAAGGCTAAGGTATATTGTTAATGAAAGTGGTCATGGAACATGTTGTAAGAAGAGCTACTAAGTCTTAAGTCATGCCAATACACTTTGTAGAGCACATCATGTGAGCTGTGCAGCCCTGAGTGAAGCAAGCCCCCTTGCATGGTCTCTACTTATATGTGTACACAGAAATGGTTGCAGGAAGATAATATGTACAGAAACATCAGCCCACAGTGTCCTGCAGGAGCAAAAGCATACCATGTTAGAGGAAATTCATGGCACATCTGCCTAGTTGAGATGGCAGACATCTGGCTTGTATCACTGAATGCAGGGAAGGATGATTGCAACTCCAAAACATCAATAGGAACCTTCAAGCCTATGCAACTGAAAAAAAGGGAGATCAGCTGGGAACATGAAGGATGGATAGAGCATGAGAGGTGGTTTTACCTGATTTCCAGACATTCTGGATGTTAGGGGTATACCCCAGATAGAAGTAGGGCTATGCCTGTTTGGGGAAAACACGCATAGACTGCCTCAGATGAGGTTTGTGACAGCGACCAGTACAGAAAAAACATTGCTGTTTGGTACCTTCAGAGACTGCAGAAGCTATAAAAGTGACAAGTGTTTGAGATAAAGTGAGAAATTTATGGCAAAAATGAGACCAGAACCATAGTTCCCTAAAAGAGAGAAAAGTGTTTACATCTTTTAACATGCACATTATGAAGTTTTGAAATGGCTTTCCTTTATGTTTTAAATAAGAGTTACCTTGGCTTTATTTTCAGACAATTTGATTTCCTACACTCTCTAGGGAAGGAGTCAGTACTAAACCTAGTCTGAAGCCCATGGAAATGGAAGGATCACATTAGACACACAGTAGGCTCCTACTGCCCATTTCCCCCTTGTCAGCACCTCCAGGTTGTGCTTAGGTATGAAGGTAGGAGCTGATTGACTAGATCTGTCATGAAGTACCTGGGACTGAAGACTTGTGGGAACCCATGCTGCTGTGATGGAGCTGAGGATGAGTAATCCAATGAAACCTAGACCATCTGGGGCACGCCGTGACCTGTCATGTGTTATGTGACCTGATAAACTGACATGACCCTACCACTCCAGCTAAAGCATGGAGTTTCATGCTCTGGATGAGAAGAAAGGTAAAAGGTCTCCAACAAGCCCTGGATCTATCCTACTGGGATGTGAGAGGTGCCTTCATCTTCTCCGTTGTTCATTGGGGGAGCTTTGAAGGCAAATCTGAACATTGTGCAGGATGGAGTCCAAGTCTGTTTATAATCATCCGTTTCTGCTCAGTTTGTTTTGAAATTCTGCCTGAATTAAAAGCTATTAAATCTTAACTCCTTCTTTAACACATTTTATTTGAAAACCTTTGCCATCCTTTTATTCCTAAAAATTATTTTTTAAATCTGTTCTTTGTAAAAGTGTAATTCATTTTTATTGGGGAAGACACCGGTGTATAGTCCCTTTGTGATCCTTCTTATGGGGACTGTGGGAATTATAATTAAGTCACTTTGGAGCAAGCACACCTGTGAAGCAGGTAAACATTTATTAGCTCATTTTAAAAAATTAATTAAAAAAATGTTTGTTGTGTTCTGTGCACCTTTTCTTTTCCTTGAAGGCACAGAGAGATGAAGCAACCATGACCCATATTATGAAATTAGAATGCAATTATTGCTTTAAGTAAAACAAAGCCCAGCCTCACACACAAGGTGTGGAAACCCAAATTGCTAAATGATCCGATCGTAGTCACACTTGGTAATCAGCTCCAGTGTTTTTTTGGCAAGGCCCTGCTATGAATTATGATGGGAAAATTAAAAGACATGTCTTGTCCCATGCCGTTGCCATGTAAATGTATGCTTCATGTGGAGATATAAACACTGGAAAGATCTTGAGTTACGCTGGCTGTGAGTAATTGCCATCTCTATAAGCAGGCTGTTTGGAATTGTAAGAAATAGGAAAATTACGTCTTTTGTTCAAGATTTGACAATGTGGAAGAGCCCTGCCAGACCTGTCTTGTTTAATCATGTTAGCTCAGCAGCAAAACGAACAGCTTCTTTTAAAGGCAACTCAGACTTCCTGTAGGAGGAGGTTGTCATTCAGTGCGTGCTCACTCCTAAGCCGTTTGCACTGTTATGCTGTTAGCATGAAGAGCCTTGAAGGGATTCCAGGCTGCATCGTTTTGAGGAGAAAGCAGTCTTCAAGTAGTCATGTTTCTGAGACACCCACATATGCCTTTTCATAAAGTCGGAATATTAGCCCCGTTACCGTTATCTTTTGTGCCAGGGGTTGTATATGCTCACATGCAAGATCATCCATGGACTAAGGAAATGCAAGGCTATATTGACATCTCCATGGGACACTTGGGGGTGTGAGACACAGAGAGATTAGTGCCCTCATAATAATACAGCAGGTCTGTGGCAGAGACCCAAGGCAAACCAAAGCAGGCTGCAGGGGAGAGCTCAGTGGGTATTTACCCTGAACCCTGCCAGGTTGCAGGCAGGTCTCCTCTGCCACCTCCAGCCCTCTGCATGTCCCTCCCCGAGGTGTGCCAATAAACACCTGTGTGTCAGCACATCCAGGTGAAGGGGTTGGTCTAACATGTGCAGTGAGAATGAAAATGGGGCCAAAGAGATCCAATCTGGATCTGACAAGCAGCACTGGGCAATTAAAATGTAATATATAAATATATGTATTTATGCATATATAAATTTAAAAAGAGGTCCTGTCTTCTTTAAGGTAGCTGTAGACAACTTTGTTCATTCACCTCCATCTGCATAGTCTGGTTTTCAGACCAACCCAGATACTGGTCAAGATTATGGTTTTCAGGAATAATTGTGTGTGAGAGAGAAGGTACACTGCCTGAAGTTTACTCAAACTTT
This sequence comes from Pygoscelis adeliae, assembly GCF_000699105.1. Taxonomy (NCBI): domain Eukaryota; kingdom Metazoa; phylum Chordata; class Aves; order Sphenisciformes; family Spheniscidae; genus Pygoscelis; species Pygoscelis adeliae. The sequence goes on along the minus strand of NW_008824544.1, from coordinate 503,019 downwards.
TCTCCCCGATCCCACCACTTCATTACAGCCCTTGGCAAATTCATAATCAGGGAGGATGGAGGAAAGGATTCAGGCATGCTTGGTACTACTCGCTATCTGTGCTTTCTCTAGAAACAGGGAAA
>NW_008824544.1:461370-502876 GCF_000699105.1 Pygoscelis adeliae | reverse complement strand
GAGAAAGAAAAAGGAAAACTACAAAACTTGCTACCTCTTGTACCACTCTAGATTAAGAGGCACCCCCTCAGAGAAGAAAGCTGCTGAAGGTTTTTTGAGTAGCTAAAGAAGGATGCCTGACTTGCCACATATCCCAGGCCATAACACATTCTTAACTCTAGTTTGAAGGTAAGCATGCCCTTCAGGGGAAAAATATTCAGTCTTTATTTTTAAGCGTTCAGCAATAGGGAAAAAACTTTTTTGAAAGTGTCAGTTTGCTGTTCTGATTGTTAACTGGGTTCATGGTTAAAACCTACTTCTTTTCTATCTGAATTTTTCTGTCTCTTATTTTTGTTTATTGGATGTTTTTTAGGCTGCTGGCCTAAGAAAACTATCATCAAATGTGTCTTTGTCATGTAGGTGTATACAAGGAGAAATCAAATCACTGCTCAGTCTTCTCTTTGATAAAAATACAGATTGAGTTCATTGCGTCTTTCGTGCCAATGCAAGTCCGCATTTCAATATTTCATCATTCCTCTGACTGACCAAGGTGTGAACAAAGGGCTCATGCCTGAAGGGAAAAATCATACCCATAAAGGATACATACCCACAGATTAAAAATCTCGTAGCCTGTGATGCACCCTGGACACTCAAAAGCAATGTGGGAGTTCTGGCTCCTTTCTCCCCCACTATGTTTCCCATTAGCACTCTCTATTATACAATATGCTCCATATTTTGTTGTGAAAGTTGTTCACTTTCTTCCCATCAAAGCAACATCCAGCCTTCAAATTTAAGTGGATTAATCTTTCCTTCTCCACGGTGGTTAACTGCTTTTCACTATGCTCCATTGACTGATTCCTGCAGGTCAGGACAAGGTGTGGGAAGCCCTGGCCGCTCGTGGCTGTGCCATCTGTGGGCAATGTCCTCAGAGCTCTGAAAGGCAAAGGCAAAAGACATCTGGGGGGTGGTTGTTTCAGTGCTCCCACTTACAATTCCTCCATACCTTTCTTTATGTGCTGGTGTTGCTGGGCTTCGTTTGTTTGTTGCCTCTTTAATATCACGTCTGCATTTGTTTTTTCTTCAAGATTGAAATAGAGCAGTTCAGGCAGAAATAGTCCAAGTCTTTGAGTCCTGGCCCAAGCCGGTGTTATGTTCTACTTCCTAGAACACAGCTGATCTGTCATTGTTAAGAGAATCCAAATTTCACCAATTTGTCTCTAAGACTAACGAGGAGTAAGGGAGCACCCGACAAGCCCTCTTGTACTATCTGAATAATCCTGTCAGGTTTGCCTATGGACTTTCATGTGTCATCAGCCTTGTTGCATCCACTTAGTATTAAATCAGATAGACCAAAAATATCATGAAATGAAAGCTGCTTATCCTGGTGGGAGACCCACCCAGAACTAATGAGATGCAGAGTCTCGAGTGAGTTATAAACTACACATGCAGCAAAATCAAATATATACACAGTGCTCTCACTGAGTGTTCTCTGTTCACGCTATATCCACCATATATGGCTGACAGAGTCTTCTTCACCACAGTTTCTTTCAGCAAATTGAAAACATGGGGCACCTCCACCTAGTCCCTGACCCGTGCAACCACAGGGATGTAAAGAACATTTCAGAATAAAAGTAGTGGTGTGTATAAGATGAAGGCTCCAGTCTGCTAGCAGCTGTACATTTACCAAGTAAGATAACCCATGTCCCAAAGCATTTTCTTCCCGTGATTAATTTCTACAGTGGAAGCAAAAGGTGCTGAGGAACTAAAGCATTCCTGACAGTGGGATGCTGAGTCTTGGGGAACTATTTGCAAAAAGTGCACAAGATCATTGCTTGGTGCTCCTCACTGGGCACTGACAAATACATGGACCCTGTGTATTGCCTATCTGAGAGAAATAGGTACAGCCACTACTTTTAACTAGCAAAGAGAGAACCACAGAAACTCCAGTTCTGTGGATTTTGCACATTCAAAGAATAGATCAAACTATGTTTTTGACGGATTTGGTCTGATCAGACAGCTTATTCTTTTTAAAGCAAGGACACCGTTCATTATGGTGTTTACTTAGGTACCCATTCTTTACTGAAGTCTATGAGGTACCTTTGCAGCCATTGCACACCAAGAAAATTTGACTTGGGTGGAGTGCTGTTGTATTTCGCAGACTCGGGATCTCAGCTTACTTTTTTTATTTGCAGATTTTTGTAACAAACTGCTCTCATAACTATTAGAATGCATGTGACTTTCCCATGAGTCCACTATTTACAGCTTAAAATATGGATTTTAAAAAGCTGAAAGACTCTTATATGGTTTTGTAGATAATTTGCTTACTTATTTACCTAATAACTGTTATGCTGAGTGTCTAATCTTCCTTGGGGGTTTTTTTCCTAATGCAGCTGTCATATATAGTATAGGTGGATCTGTTAATGAAACCTGTTATTAACACTGTCCAGCACTTCCTGTTATAAGACTCCTTTTCTGCCACTTGTAATTATCTGTAATTTTCAAATTTCAACTGAGAAGGCCAGAAGGAGTCACTAAGGCGTTATTAAGCAGTTACACGCTTTAGGTTGGTGGAGGTGATTGTTTATTTTAATCCAGTACACTCAAATGAGCAAGAGGCATTGCTATGGCTCAGCCTGAGCTGAACTGAAACTGCAGGGAAGTAGGTGGTTTCAGGCTGCCACTGTGGGGCTCGTAGGCTCCCTGTTATCCCTACAATGTCCTCAGTGAGATCAAAGAGCAAGGAGCAGGCACCTATGCGCGCCATCGCCCTGTAGGCTCCTCCAGCTGTGCAGTCTGGATCCCCACTTCTCAGATACTTAGCTTGCCTGGAGACACCTGCATGCCAAAACCTAAAAATAGATGTCTTAATCCGTGAACTGCTTTCCCAAAAGTAGGTGAGAAGAATCCTACCTCAACTCTCCAAACCACATAAATGTTGAAAAATCAGCAGATTCCAAGAAAAAAAAATATTTTGCTGGAATATTTCCAATAACATTTAGCAAGGAGAACCATGGAAAAGCCCAGGAGGAAACCAATCATTCTGTCGTCAGCAGGTAATAAATAATGGTGGAGAGGACCACCCACTGAACAATGAAGATAAAACACAATTTTGAGTAGCTGCTCAGGGAGCGAGAACCAGCCAATCTGCAATCTGAATGAGGGGAAAATACATTTTGAGTGTAATATATGTACAAACAGGAGTATGAAAACCAAGAAGAGTTTTATGTGGATGCACGTAGGTGACCAAAGTTCCACTGGTACCACTCCCGGATAACCAGAACTGGCGCACGCAGTAGGATGACCATGCTGTGGTGAACAGCATGCTATGCTGGTGTAGGTATACATATTCAGAGCCAGTTCTGGCTTCTTTCTGGCTGGCTTGTATGGACAGAGCAAATCTGGGTCTGTGTGTAACCTCCCCTTATACTATCAGTTTCCTTTTCCATCGCTGAAAGTGTTAGAATTGTTCTTTAGTGGAGTTTTAGGTGGAATCATAAATAAGATCAGAATTTTTAAGTCCTGAAGCCTGGACTACCTCTACCTGCAGTGCAATTATTGCAGGAGTTAGAAGAGACACCAGTGATGATAGCAGAATTAACTTAATGTGAAAGGTCGAGAGAGGGTTGTGTTTTTATGGTAGGCACAGTACACAACATTTAACCTATCTCCTGTTGATTTTAAGGAGAAATTTTCCAGTGACTTCAATAATGTTCTAACTTCTTAAATAATTGAAGAGTAAAAGAAATCTGTGTTAAACTGTAGCTTTACTGATTAAGTATTGTCGTTTCACTGCTCATTAATCCAAATTACACTAATTTCTTTGAGGACAGTATAAAGGAACAGAAATGCCTACCTGAAGTCTTCTGTCATGCAGTTTTCGTTGTTATAGTCACTTTGCTTGAGTTTCTATTTTTAGGTTTCCCCAAAGAAAAAAAATGTTTCCCCATGCAAATTAAGTATATTTAGCTTGAATGAGTAACGGGTACAAAGTGAGATTTATACTGTTGAGTTTTTGTAAGTGTAAAGATAATCAATCTGATTATTTAATGCCTATTCAATAGCTCCATAACATGTCTTCCACTACAAAAATTAAGTGAGGAAAAGCAGTTTAGATGTCACTCTGTTAAAATCATTCCTTCTTGTTCATTAGTGGTTCAGTAGACCAGCTTTAGCTGTTTTGGAAAAATCTGAACATAGGCCAAGGGAAAAGTGAGATACACCATGGCCATTTCTTATCGCTGTATATACACTGGCAGTCAAATGTATCACATCTATAAGATCAATATGTGCACTAACTAAATTCCATGTGGGATTCAGCTATATTGTTCTTACAGCAACTGTAAAAGCTTTGACCAAGGTATCGGGGTCCTTTTGCCTGAGGCACAGCAGAAGCACGTAACAGATGATGTCTTTGTCAGAAGACTTCTAACCTAATGAGAAAAGTTCACAAAAAGTGGAGGAAAACAGTCTAATATCCAGTAGGAAAAGGGAGATGCAGAGAAAACAAAAAGTATAAACTGGACCCAGTGCCTAACAGTCAGTGCCCGTGGTTTGGCTCCCCAGAAGCTGCAGTTTGCTGGAGTAGCGTTCATTACACAACGTGGCTACTTTGGGATACAGTCTGCATATTCCTAAGGAGTGGAAGACAATCTATTTCAATGTTCATACGGTTTGGCTTCAATGGCTCTGTCTAAATCTGTATTGTTTTTGTTTCTGCATTCTTTAGTTTCTGTTAATTCCTTTTTTGGTTTTCCTATTTCGTGATACTTTTGGCAAAACATTAAATTATCCACGGTTGTTCTTTTTTTTTTCTTTTTCATTTTCTTTTTTTTTTTCTTTTTTTTTTTTTTTGCTATGTGGGCTTTTAATTGTTAAGGTGGCATCTTCAGCACGGTAAATAGCTTTTCCCATTCCTGGATCTTCTTTGCAAACATTTTTCCTCACTCAAGTGTGGGTTTCAGGACATTGCCTTAAATTTTTGAAATCCCTCTGAACATATGGACAGAAAACCTTATGTGTAAATTCATTTCATTTTCTAACAACATTAATAAAAAATCAGAACTTGGGGGGAGGTTTCTATGGATGCCCAGTTTCATGGACAAGTTTGTATATCTCAGTCTAAGCTTTTACTACCTGATTGCACCAGCAAATGTATTCTTTTTGTCCAGAAACGTTTATTCGATTAATTTACTGTACCAGAGAGAATAAGTCAAATGTATCACCTCAAAATATGATTGGTCTCCAAATCTGGACTGTACCCTGAAATAAAATAATGCTTTAGGTGAAGAAAGAGCATCTGAGTGGAATTTGAGTAGAACCTGTGAAAAATGAAAACAACATAGGAAGAGATTGAGTCCCCAGAATTACTTTTTTTTCCAACTCCCAGACATGTTTGATAGGGAAAAGAGACTGTATTCAGTGTGTTTAATGCACCCAAGGGATTCTGATGTCTGACTAGTGCGTGAGGCTTTGTATTAGTGGACAAGCACTTGGTTTCTGAACTGAGCTCAGCATGGGCCTCGACATGTGCATTGGATTCTGATGCGCTCTGTTAATACAGGCTATTTGTGCAGCAGTCACATGCCCGTTTTTTAAAACTTCTGATTCACAAAAGGAAAAAAGGCGTCAGCTGTAGTCATAAATCCATCATTCTGGTGGCCAGCATTCTCTCTAACTTCCTTGGCATTGTAGCATAAGGATGAGAAAAAGAAAAATACTGCAAGCCAACATCTTTTTTATTATTATTATTATTATTACCATGCACTCCCTTTGGCAGGGGAATGGTAGCTATAGGGTCCATGGAGCCATGACGCGCTCTCAAAGCAAGCCTGTCCAGTTCCTCAAGTTGATGTCTTACACGGTGGACTCCCTGCCAGGCAGATCACCAGTTACAGGATGTCGGCACCAATGGCACTAAGCTCACAGAGACTCAGTGTGGTTATTAAACTCACGTGATTATAAAATGGAAGCTCACACTCCATATCATTGTAATTTGCCATCCTGCTGGAAATGCATATGCAAGAGGTGGTGTAAGATCTCAACATTTTGGGGGTTGTGGACCTCCATGAAGAATGTAATGGCAAAAGACATGCAATAAAAAGTAGTATATGGTCTCATTCCCTGTTCCTGCTAACAAGTTCTCATGTGCCCTTGCAAAGACATTTAGCTTCTTTAGGTTCATTCAGAAGTGAGCATTAAAAAAGTCAATCTTGTTCCTGACTGCGCCGCAGACTCCAAGTTTGAACATGCACAAGTCACAGGCAGGATTCTGCCAACCTATCTTAGTCCTTCAAGAGTCATTGTCTACAACTAAGCTAGTCACCCCAGAGTCCCTTGATAGGATGGAGAGTAGGAGGTTTCTCCGCGCAGAATTCATCTTAATTAGTTTTATTCTTAGCCACCCCCCTAAAGGCTGATTCACTTGCCTGCTGCTGTTGCCTACTTCTCTCTAGTGATTAAAGAGAAGAGCTAGGGTAAGCACCTCCACCTTCTTACTTTTGGCAATCCCACCCGTAACCTACTGGTGTCTCTGTTCTCAGTTCTCACATGCACAATGGCAGTTCTGTTCTCTCACGCTTTCCCAGTCGTATTTATTCAATTTGTAAAAAAATATATGTAAGGAGATTCTAGGCTGATTACCTTGTAGAGAGACACTAAATCTTAGATGCCTAGCTAGGGTTCATTTGTTGTATTTTTGTAAAAAGTGGCAGAAATTAATCTCTAACCTCAACTATAAAGAGCAATACCTATTATTATTGTTACCATTATTACAAGTAACTGTAAGCTTAATTATGCACAGGGACATGTATGTTTTATGCTAGCCCTGCAGTCAAAGTGATCATAAGCAATGGTTTTTATCAGCACCATCAACACTCTTTGCAAACATGTAGGTTCTGCCAGCAATAAACAGAGATTTTCAAGCTTTAGACCTGCAATCCCTAACTCCAGCTTCAATATTTATTATTACTATTATTTCTATTATCCTGAATTACCATGCAGATAGAAAATGGAGGAGGGACGAATTGTTTTTGAAAGTCTGTCTCTTATGTCTAGGCAAGATATTGATGTGTAGACCCAGACAGGAAATTTCATGGAATTCAAAGGAAGGATGAAAGACAGTTTCTTCCCTGCTGGTATTTGAACTTGCATTTTCTGCAACTTTGGGTATTTCTAAAGACACATTCAGAGCACTAACATATTACTTGCAGCTGCCACTTAATTGATTAAAGACTATGTTTAATTAAAAACTGTCACAAGTACTAACAGAGCGATGGAAGGATGCGTTAAAATTACATTTCAGCCCACCTGAAATAATGAAGCTCAGAATATACAAGCTGAATCACACCACTAATTGGGAAAGCATTTTCAAGGGTAGATCCAGAACCTTCCTGAAAAGATCCAAGAGAACATAATTGCCCATCTGTCAACATTACCTGTGAATCCTTACCTATGGGCTGCAAATGCCTTTGGGTGTTTTGGGAGGGAGTGGGTTGAGAGGGCAGAGTTAAAAAGCTTGTGGAAAGGCCTGTTTTATTCATTTCACATAAATGAACAGAAATGGCAACATCGTTGTGCATAGCTGAATGAAATGTCCACGTTTAATGTCCACATGACTGCACGCCCTTTAAAACCCACATTAACATCCCCCCTTGCTACGTCTTCAGGAACATACGAGTTCTTTGTGGACTTCTTTTTTTTGTTTGGCCTTTTTTTGGCATCAAGTCTTTCATTGCAGCTGCCCATTTCTCTCGTCTCAGGACAGACACTGCTGTCACTAGATCAATTACCAGCATTCATTTCGTCTCGCGCTGTGACCCAATGGACTCCTTGTTCTCCTTCTGTTGACAGCTAGAGAAGGCTCCAGCCAAACTGGCCGCTAGCTACTGACCCCTCCACAGACAACCTTATTAGGGTAATTGCAAGGCTGGAAGCAGCCGAGACTGGGGCCCAATTACACCTGTCCTTGTCCAATTCAGCCAGGGCTTAAATTACTTGGATGGGTCAAGGATGGTAGTGTGTTCAGGTGAACAAAAGCTTTCCCTCCATTCTTATGCCTTTCAGAGACAGACATTGTTAATTATCCTTGTCATTGGGACATAATAAGGCTGACTTCTTTAAACGGCACCTTTCTTCAACAGGGAAACTGATGCGTTGTCTTACTGAGCACCACCATCGAGCAGCCCATGTATTTAGAGCAAGGTAGAGGTAGAAGCAGCTTTTGGGCTTTTCCTCTTCAGGTGGTTATAATCTAGTCTGGAATAGAGAGAAGTCAGTGCTTAGTGTGCATTATGTGCTCTTATGCATGCCAATAGTTAATGACAGTGGTGATAAAAGCATGAAGAAGGGTTTCATATTGTTTTCCCATGACGATAGTCGGGTTCTGAGTCCATTAGTTTAATTTTGTTTGAAGGAGATGGTCATTCAAAGTGTTGAAATGAGCTATAACACTGATTTATGGACAGAGAACTTAAAAACAATGAGACTAAAAGTTGTTCTTATATACTTTAATTGTCTTAATGAGGGACTTCGTTTCCCAAAGTTAGGAGCGAGCACTGTCATACCCGGGAACTGTAATATTCTCAACACTTTTGAAAAGCACTCCTGTCTTTAAATATTTAAATACACATTTATTAATCTACATTTGAAGTTCTCACACTTAGAAATATTGGGAAATTACTGAGCTGCATATGGATGCATATCTGTATTAATATATTTATCCTTCTAACAAAAAATCTAATTTTCTGTAATGTGACAACAAATGACAGGGTTGTACACATGGCATAAACACTCGTGTTTTTTCTACTTACTATGCAATATTGAGAGGTGACTTGTTTGGTTTCATTGTACTTTACAGAGCTGGTTAAATAAATTGTAAAAATAAAATCATTATTATACTAAATACTAATTCATCTTTTATAAATATAATAATATATATAAAAATATATATTATACTATATTATACTAAAAAGTATAATTTTTAGAGAAGATAGCATATATACTCTTTTGCAGAATTAAGAGAGGATCTAACTTCAGTTATTGCATTTTATGTGGATATTTTAATCAATATTTTATAGGACTTGTAAAAAATGTGATTCTAAAACACTTACTGATAATTTACTTACTGAAAATCTTTTATTATTTCATACAAAATCACGTTTCAAGAAAACAAGTACAAAACAATAATTAAACAAAAGCTGTTTATCACCCCTGATAAAAATAATGAAAAAATATGCGAATAAAAAGCATGAGTACTGATGGTTTTACTAATATCTTTCTTGGGTTTATAAAATCATTTTTCAATGAAAAAAATTATGCTAAAATTTTTGCCCACTTTTTTATTTCTTCCTTTTTATTCATTTTCACAAATCTGCCATTGCCTGGTCACATGACTTTCAAATTTACTTTGACATTACTTGAAAATTATTATTAGCAAGGAAAATTATTGCAAATGGTTAATTTTGATCATTACCAATTTTCACTGTGTCATTTCTTTACAAAATCAGACTAAGAAGTTTCAGTTACCTGCTAGAGATAAAGAACAGACTAGTAACACACTTTCAGGAGTTCCTTATTGCATGGCAAGTGGGATAGGATAGGAAGGATAGGATAGGATAGGATAGGACAGGATAGGACAGGATAGGGCAGGGCAAGGAGGGGGAGGGAAAGATAGGATAGGATAGGATAGGACAGGGCAGGACAGGACAGGGCAGGACAGGACAGGACAGGACAGAACACAATAGTCCTACTCTGGATTTTGGATAATTAATGTAACTAACATGGCCATCTGTGGACAGCAAAATTTACAAGTGATTCTACAAGTCTCTGTGTATGATTCTGTACTGATACTACTGTCAGCAGGACTAAATAGTGCAAACATAAATCTGTGGAATATTGTTTCACATTGCAACCACCTCTTGATAAAACGAGTGATTACTTAGGTGGAAAAGTTACACATTTGCTCTCCTAGACCAGACCTGTATTAGTAATTTCTCATATTGAAATCACTTTGTCTGTAAAGAGTGTGTCGAAAGCAGTAGTGAAAGACCTATATTTTAGCACATATAAATAAGACAAAACATATCATTTCACAGGGAAAAATCCCAGCAGTTGCAAGGAGACAGAGTGAACCAGTAAGTTTTATCCCATTTCTAGCAATCTGATTCTGTGCTAGGTTGCATCACAGAGCGTTGGGATTGCTTCCAGTTTAGTCACAGCATTCCTCTGCCTTCTGTTGATCAGATCTGGCCTTTAGTATTAATAAGTGCTGTTTTCCATGACATTGTGTGTTTTGCCTTGTGGAAATCAGTTATGAAACCATCTTGCATTACTAAACCAAATAATAACCTCATTTAAAACTCTTAGGTTGGAATCCATCTGCCTTAAAAAAGACACTTTGAAATGAAGGGATTCCTCATAGTCTAAGATATGGCTTTAAATTAGGTGAAAACAATTTCCAGTCGCTATCAGGAGATATGTATTTCATCAATTTTTCTGGAAAGAATAAGGTGAAATTAATCATACCCAGTGGAATTAAAGCAATAAATATGATAAAAACAAACATATATTACTGGAAACAAGGTATGAGCTCTCAGGTTCTTCCTGAGCTCAAGAATTCACCTCCATGGAGTCCTGCTATGTCGCTGGCAGTTTCAGCATCAAGTTGCAACAACGGCAGTGTGTATTGCCTGCTGCCTCAGCTGGAAGCTGCTTAGCATAAGTGCCAGTTCCACGGGGGCGGGGGGAAGGATTGTTTCTGCAAAAACTATTATAAAAGCACCTATATTTAAGATTAAAAAATATAACCTCATGTGAAACCACAGGATATTAATGATAACGACTTTTCACTTACGCCAAGGACTTAAATACACTTTATAAACACTATTTAAATGTCATCACTGTTTTGGTGAAGCCATTATGAACCACCACAGACATTTCCTTATTCTCTCTGGAGACTTTCTAGTTTTCTCTGCCTTTCTGTGATACCCAGCACAAGTAGTGAGCAACGGGAGCTCTGTACACAGAGTGACAAAAGCACAGGGAGTAGAAGGGAAATCCACTTTATGAATGACACCTATGCCAAAGTGGTGAGATGGAAGACAAATATTTTGCTCCTCCTCATTTCTAAGACCAAGAAAGTGAGATTTTGATTGTCTCTTTTTTCCCTTTTATTTTTAAAATTATCTAGACCTTTTCCTGTACAACCCTGGCATGTGACCCAGACCTTCTAAGTCTTTTTCATGAACGTATGATGCCCTCCATTGCAAAAATCCGCATTCAAGATGCAGGGCATACAGTCTGCAACCACCACTTTGCGTAACTTGAAAAAAAGTCATGATTCTGGATCTCCACATCGCTGCTGTAGAGCGATATAGAGTTTATCCTATAGTTTATACAATACAGAATATAGGTTAGGAAAAAAGTAAGGAAATATCCATCTGAGAATGGCTTACAAATTAGGATGTGCTAAAAATCTGGGAATTTTTTCCAAAGCAAGCAGAGATGATCCTGAACATGAACCTTTAATACTGCAGGTAAGTGGCCTAGCCCCTCTCTTTTGGTGGGGGCGTTGGGGGAGGGGGAGTAAGGCTTTTTGAAATTATAAATCCTAATTCAGTTCATGTTTTTGCCAGGAATGTGATACACATCGTCTCTTGAGCCTTTGATGCATCTATCAGTGTAGCATGGAGCCACCTTATACACAGATGGGAATTACAGTATCTGGGCCAGATCAAGAGCAAATTTTGCCATATTATAGTGTGTGTTTCAAGTTGCACTGGCATAACTGAGATCAGAATCAGTCATGTGAGTATGGAAGTGAACACAACTCTGCTTCCCATTTAAAACAGCTTTCTCAAGTGGGATTAAGGGATTAGATTTTGTGGTTGTCTTCCAGAAGCAATGTCACGGGGTGGTTTTACTACGGAAAGACCTGGTGTTCCGCCAGTGCAGAATGAAGTCTGCTGGCAACATGAATGCAAAACCATTGAGACAGAGGTTCAGCTCAGCTGCCAAAGCGTAGCCCCAAAGTTACATGAGCTCTGACTCTCCTGCAGCAGTAGATTAAAATTAGATGGCGAACTTGCGAAATTCCCCTCTCTCCGAACTGTCCCTCTTCCAAGATTGCTGCTCCTCAGCAAAAGTGTCTGAAGCAGAGAATGAACAACTGCAGTTTGCATGTCAATATTGTGACACATGAGTTTATTTTAATATACCAGGCTGATTAACCAATTTTTATTTCAGTTTCCATTGGGTCAAAAAGTCTACTAATTCAGGAGCTGCTTCACAAACTATTTAGTCATCTTGCTGGTAAGTCAATAAAAGGGGGGAAGGTATGAAGACAATACTGACCTCGGCTATCCAGTTTCAAGCAGCTACCATGTGGGTGAGAGCCATATCTCCATTACAGTCCATGGAGCCTGACCTTGGTGCAAGTGAGAATAATAAACACAGCAGAGATGTTTGAGCATCCTTCCACTTACCAGACTGACTTCTTCAAAAGCCGGTAGCAACAGGAGTTGCTGATCAATTTATTTAGCATGAGCTGGAGTTCCTGAGGACATTTTTAATGTACAAGCTCCATCCACCTTTAGCAGGAAATTTCCTATTGCATGGACAGCAATGTGATTAAATTTGGTCTAACATGATGTCCTTTGGCCTGGAAAAGTCCTTCTGTCTCTTTTCATGTCACTGTTTGTTGATGGGGACAATTGCACTTTCCTGTTTTGATTTGGAGAGTTGTAGGCTAAAAATCATCAAAATCATAGTATCAAGCTGATAAAGTCGCATCTTTATCTGAGATCAATAATAGTCTCCAAGGAGCACTACTGCCTCAAAGACTACTTCAAAAGCTTTAAAATAACGGCTATCTCCACCAAGATTAATCATACTCACAAATCATAGCAACTTTACACAGCTTTGTTCTTTGGTCCACACATGACAATTTTCTCAGTTTGCCAAAAAATTACCAATATTCTCATGGAATGAGAGAAGTGACCTGAGAACCTTTCCCTGGAAGTCCAAAGGCCAGGAAACTCCACATTACTATCAGAAACTCTGGTTCTCACAAAAAAACCCCACAGGAATCCAGAAGCCCAGATGTGCAGCCAAATGTCAGATAGCAAACAGATCTGGCTGCAATGTGGGAGGTCTCTCTGTTCTCCTCTTGTGTATCTAAACTCTTCAAACCTGAATGCCAAATCTGGTGACTACAGCTTTTTGAGTCCTGGTAATCAGCCAGCTATATTTCTTAGGAGTCAATGATATACCAGTTTTGAAGAGTCATTGTCAGCATGATCATGGGGAGAGACATACTGGACCAGGAGTTTCTGGGGTTTGCCCCTGTTTTCATAAAAAGCCATGTGTCAAGTGAGCATGACAATTGTGTTCATGTTCCATGTAATACTTTGAAGAACATAAGAAAAGGGAGATTCTGATTGCTGCATTTCCCCTGTAAAAATACCTAATTAGTATTAAAGAGGGAATTGAAATAAAAATATAGCCACTTGGTAGTAATATAAAATTCAGGCTTAACACAGTTTATATTTTCTAGCTGAAAAGTTAGCGTTTTTTTCCTTGAAGACCCACCAGAACAATGCCACTTTTATTTGAGATCGGTTGTATCAGTAGGAGTCTTGTTGTCTGTAAGGCTCTGGGATTCTCTGAACATGTGTGCTGAATCGGGGCATCTGGGGAGAAGGAGGAAAACAGGGAAAGACCATGATCACAGTTTGAAGTATATGTCTAACATCCACGAGTCCTTTCTTTGGTCTGGTCCTGCCTCCTTTATCACGGATTTTGTGAATGCAGGGTACTGGAAGCTGGTTTTCTCATGGAGCGCAGAGGACAACTGCAGCTTCAGCTTGGTAGTACCATGCCTTTAAAGTTACCAAAGCTGCATTGCTTTGACTCACTTGCTGAATACAGCATTTCTTCTCCTGTTTTAGGCCCTGGAGATGTCCTAGCACAGTATTTAGGACTCTCTGATCTTGCAGGGTGGGTTAGCCAATGGCATTTGGCCATTCAAGCTGGAGGAGTGGGCCCATGTGAACCTCATGAGGTTTAACAAGGCCAAGTGCAAGGTCCTGCACCTGGGTCGGGGCAACCCCCAGTATCAATACAGGCTGGGGGATGAAGGGATGGAGAGCAGGCTTGCCGAGAAGGACTTGGGGGTACTGGTGGATGACAAGCTGGACATGAGCCAGCAATGTGCGCTCACAGCCCAGAAGGCCAACCGTATCCTGGGCTGCATCACAAGCAGCGTGGCCAGCAGGTCGAGGGAGGGGATTCTGCCCCTCTACTCTGCTCTGGTGAGACCCCACCTGCAGTACTGCGTCCAGCTCTGGAGCCCTCAACATAAGAAAGACACGGACCTGTTGGAGCGGGTCCAAAGGAGGGTCACAAAAAGGATCAGGGGGATGGAATACCTCTCCTATGAAGAAAGGCTGAGAGAGTTGGGGTTGTTCAGCCTAGAGAAGAGAAGGCTTCGGGGAGACCTTATTGCAGCCTGTCAGTACTTAAAGGGAGCTTATGAAAAAGATGGCGGCAAACTTTTTAGCAGGGCCTGTTGCGACAGGACAAGGGGGAATGGCTTTAAACTAAAGGGGGGTAGATTTAGACTAGATATAAGGAAGAAATTTTTTACACTGAGGGTGGTGAAACATCTCCTTCCTGCTCTGCAGCTTTTCATGCCTAAAACAGTCAGATGGCCCTGTTCACAGGCCACCGGAGCTGCACACGCCCAGAGGCTTTCAGGGACACCACAATGCTAACCCATACCTGGAAGAAGACTGGGATCCCAAAATGAGCCTCGCTGGAAGGTGGACTGCTGAACTGCACATCCCTCCCCTCTTTTATGGCCTGGCAATCCCAGTGCTCTGCATGACCTGACATTCAAGGCTCAACAGATTTGTGCTAAATGCACATGGTGATTTTTTCACAGATATCTTCTTGAGTGCTGTTACATTCATGACTCTTCGTATGTCTCACTACAGCAAAAAAGTGTTTAACTGTTTTGTATAGGCATGACCCTACACATTGGACAGGACAACTGTGAAGAATTGTGGGCTGAAGATGGTTTGTAATACATTTTGAAAATTAAAAAAACCCACAACAAACCCAAAACCTTCTCTAATGCAAATGCTGAGAAAATGCTGTGACATCACAGCTACCTAGCTCCATTTTCACGAAAAAAAGAATTACAATACAAGGAACTTCCAAGAGTCTTTTCAGGGAAAAAAAAATAGCAGAAGTGATATTAAACACATATAAATCAGAGTTATAATTACTGCCTGGAAATCTGTCAGATAAATTTTATAGTGAAGCTTTATGAGACTTCCCCTTTAGGCAATGTTGAGACCATGATATTCTCTTTATAACCATTCCCTAGGCTGCTCTACAGTTTTTCTTGTGACAGTCATATGGGGTTGATGTAATTCTCGCTGTCTCTTAATTAGCACCGTTCCATTATCCACACACTGCACAGATCAGTTTCGTTTGTTGTAGCATGTAGTATGTGACAGTTACTAGTAACTTAAAAAATTATAAGTCACCAACAACATATTCTTCTTTGCAGAGTTATTACCCCCAACACTGGTGGAATAGAGGGGGAAAAAAACCACCTCCATGCAAAGAGAGATTTCACAACCACAGCAAACCCCCAAATTTTA
This sequence comes from Pygoscelis adeliae, assembly GCF_000699105.1. Lineage (NCBI taxonomy): Eukaryota > Metazoa > Chordata > Aves > Sphenisciformes > Spheniscidae > Pygoscelis > Pygoscelis adeliae. The sequence continues at coordinate 487,232 of NW_008824544.1, read as the reverse complement.
GGCTCTTTAAGGACCACCCAATTAATCCACTTGGTGCTGCTCAGTAAATCTTTTTAATAACACAACATGATTAAGTTATTCCCTGATTTTTCATCTCCAAAGATTTACGAAAAGTTACTCAGAGACACCTGTGTGGAAAAAAACATAACTTAATCCATCACGGTTTGATGTTTGCCCATAGGCAATTCTCTTCAGCTGAACTAATGGCACTGTGTCAGGTGAGAGTCGTATCTTCACACCACAGAACTATTTTGCCTTTGGGAACACAAGGATTTTTTTTTTTTTTTAAGAATATTCCTAGTTGTTACCTTTGTAGCAATGTATTTATGCAACGGGTGATACTCTGAAGATGAGAAGCGATTCCACTGGAAAACCACATTATGTTTAAGGAATATCTCTCTGTTGTTGCAGTGGGGTTTTCTTCCAGATGGATAATACTTAGTATGTGCAGATAGGACCTTTCTTCCAATGACCTCCGGAGACACTGTAAGCTCTCACAAATTAAACTTCAGTGTTGCATAATATATCAACGAAGCATGCAGAAACTGTGACCACATTTTTCTCTTGATCGCTAACTGGATGTCCTGTTTCAGGATGCTGAGTTTAAGATAAAGAGAAAACCACTGCAGAGGTACCCTGGGCTCTTCTCCAGATGTTTCTCCTAATTCTCCTCCACAGTATTTTGTCTCTGGACCTTAATGGCATAGTCATTTTTTACCATCTGTCTTGGGTCTGCATTAAACCATGATAGGCCAAACTACCTCCCTTGCAAGAGCATAGCTCTGTGTCTTTCTATAATCCCCAGAGGTCCAGATAAATTTTACCAGAATGGTAGAGTAGACCAAGCCACTGCAGAGCAGCCCCTCATTTGCTTTTTTTTCCCTTGGCGCATTGGTTTTGGCCATTACTAAAGATCTAAAATGCTTAACTGAGTTGGACTTTACTGACAGCTGCATGTCTAGCCCTTTCATTCAGGTTACAGCTGATTCGTCTTTTATCCACCAAAACATTTAATGGTTAAAGCTTTTTTTTTCCCAGCTTATTCTTTCATTTCAACTGTCTTACCTAACCTTTGTCAAGCACAGAATTTAAGAAAAAAGGAGAGGAAAAAAAGCATATATGAACAAGAAAAACCTTAGCATCAAACCTGATTTAAATATTTTCATGAACAAAACCAAGTCATGCCAAATAACAGGGGATGCATGAGTAGTGTCAGGCTGCTGTGGCCTTCACGAGGAGCAGAGACTAACGCAATTGCCCAGCTGCATATGGGTGAGAAACGGTTGTGTTTCTTTGCTTACTGGACCAAATGTCCAGCAAAACAATGCCTAAATAATTGCTGGAAATTCAGCAGCACTCAAATGCAGAAGTGGAACGAGCTAATGGCAAAGCTACAGCATAAAAAAAGCTGTCTGCAACTATGGCTACAGTTTAATTGCAAGCATATACATGCATGCGTTTTCACACCTGGATTGTTTCCCCACCCTTTCTGGGGACTAGCCCTAAACATCTCACTGACGCACACACAAGAAGAAAACAAGTTGGTTTGCAATCTGTTCTAATGGAGAAAGTCTCTAGGCAAAGCACTGAGATCTGGCAGGCCTACAAGAAGAAAATACACAAGTAGGGATTAGCCACGTTGGTTTTGGCCTCCACAACTTACTCTCTTTTATTGAAAAAGATGTCTAAATCATTAAAACTGGTGAGGTAGAAGTGGAAAAGAAAAATAGGTCTGTTTGGGTCTACCACTAAACGAGAACCAGAAGTTTACATGAAGAATGAAGAGAGGCTGTTTGACGGTTTTGGTGGTTTAACCAAAACTTAAATTGATTTTTTTTCTTTTTTTTTTCCTTTTTTTTCTTGCTATATAAACTTCAGAACTTTATGTTGGGTTTATTAGAGGTTGTTTTCCCCAATCCTATCCTGTAGTTCTACTCATCTTGGCAAAAGAGCAACTGTACCTGGGTTTCATTAAACCCCAGAGAAAAGGATGTTGCAGTGACACCTATATCCAAATTCTGCAGAAAAGAAAGCAAATCTGGTATTTTATACTCAGCAGAGACCTCTGTCAACATTTAGGCTGTCATTCAGGAAACTGCAGAACATCAGCCTGTGCTTCCTACTTGCATCCAGCGGACTGAATGCCCAGACACTGACAGATCTGTTCTTCACCTCTCACATGGCTAGAACTTGTTCTTTATTCCCTTTCACCAACTATACAAGTGCTACTACTAGTTCCCACCGCATATCTACATTGACTCTAGTCTTTGATGCCAGTGAGACCAGTTCTCAAGACTGCAAATGTCAGCTCCGAGAGAGAGCTAGAAATTTTGGGGACTGCCCTGTATTCTGTAAAGGCAAGCTAGAGTGATAAGTGACAACCACACTGCAGCATACCCAGTCCTGAAACCACTGGTGGGTTTGGTGCCAGACCTGTGACCCTCTGAAAGCACCTGTGGTTTAGAGGGAAATACCTAAAGCTCACTTCTTCTGCACAATAGATGCAGCTGCAGATGGTATTATTGCTTTTCTACATCGCCCTTACAATTGCCCAGAACAGAGTAAGAGAGAAAATTAACAAAACTGGAAGATGAGTGCTTTTGTTATATAGCATTTTCTTAGCAATACAGCACCCTCTTCCACCATGGCAGCTCTCTGTATGAGCTCTTTTCTGATCTTGAACATCTGCTCCTCTGTCTGAAAAAAAAAACCACAGGGGGAGGGGGGGGGAAGGAGTGGGAAGGAAAAAAAATACTGCAAACTCAAAATGTTTTGAGAGCAGCTACCCTATTCTCCTAGGAACCAAATGTCAGTGGGCTGAATAGGTCTCCTAATGGGTATGAGCACATGCCAGTGATCACAGACAATCACACTAAATTTCCCTTAGCAATATCCAACAGACCAAACTGTGATCAGTGATAACTGAGCCCTTAGGGACTTACTTGTAGGCCATTCAAAAATGTATATGCCCTCAAGGGAAGGTTTGCCTTGTTTTCCTGAGGAAATTAAATAGACTCTTTATAGAATTAGCAAAAATCAGCAGGGGTTCAGATTTCCCATAGTCTTTCATGACTTGTGGTTTAATAGCAGACTTTAAGTTAATGTATATCAGATACATGCATTTTGATTTTCCTTTCACTTGCACTGAAAAAAAGACATAGATTTTAATGAGTTATTCCTGATTTCCACTTTAAGTGAGAGAACCGGAAGGGTCACAGTGTCCAAATACCTTTCTGAAGAAGAATCTCAAAAATTTTATATTGGTTGTCTATGACAGACATATAGCTCATAGCACCAAGCATATACCATTTTGCATTTTCAAAGCATGTAAATGCATTAGCACAGAGTCAGAGGTAATTATTCAAAAACTTTGAGTTTTTAGCCAAAAAAGGTGCTTTGTCTGCTTTCTGGCAAAATTTCACAATTCTAAGGGAGGGGAAGACCCCTTTTTTCCATAAAAATTAAAAATTAAAAACAAGTACATAGAGAGGCAACATTTTAAAAATTGTGTAAAAAAATTTTAAGTCTTATGAAACTGAGAATTCAGTTTACCACTGCTAAACAGTTTTGGCAGAAATATCTCCACTGGCTCTGGATATCTGTTTCCAGATACCAGTCCAGACGTAACCTGGGAGAACTGAGCGTTCACAACACACAGAACAGTGTTTTGTTTCATACTCCGTATTGTGGCAGATTGCAGAGACCAGGGAGATCTGAAGTCTTACCTCTTCTTCTTCCTTCTACCTATCACATCACATTAAAATATATGTATGTGGTTCTGGTAAAACTCTCTCTATTGCAAAACTCTCTAGGAGGATTTGTTGTGCCTCTTGCACTTTGGACTCCCTTGGATTGATGCCTCCTGTTGTAAGTACCGTGGTTTGGCAGTTTGCAGCCCTGCTAGTGAGAACCAAACCCCTTCAATTCAGTTGCCCCATGACTAGTGTCGCCCTTGAGAAGATCAAGCCAAGATGTCTCAGCATACCAACCTTTGACAGCTCCTTGCTTGGGGGACATGAGATCATCAGTAACGACAGCCTTCACAGGAGGGAGACTCAAACAATCGTTCTGCTTTGTAAGGCATAAATGATGTATGTAGGTTGAAAGAAAAGAACAAGACATCAGATGCACTTTCTTGCCTCAGTTTCCCCAAATGCTCTCTTGCAAAACCTGTTGTTGCCCAAGGAAAACATCGATCTCCACCCCCCTCTCTCAGGTCTCTTCCCCTGGAGCCCTTAGAGGTTTGGTAGACTTTGCAATGGACAGATAAGAAATCCTCCTCTTTTTTCTAACACTTCACTAACCGATTCACATCCCTGGAGAGACTGTTTATTTTGGGGGGTTTCTGAAAATGGAGGCTTTTTTCTGAAAACTTCTGGAGTCAGGCACCCAAGAAAACTTGTCGTTTAAGAGACCGCTGGTCTTATTGTCAAACAAGAGGTCACCTATGTCTCATGGACACCCCACTCGGGAGGACGCCACCTCTCAAACATATGCAGAAAATGTCCCAGATTGTTAGTGGTGATAATATTCCTGCCAGCTCTTTTCCTGCTTTTCACATCACTGGGACGATAATTTGCCCTTTTCCTTTCAGTACCTCTCTTAGGAATACACACTGTGGAGCAAATCACGTTCACCTGTAATATAAAGGAGACGGGATGTAGCTAATAAAGAACAAGGCAATTCAAACTTTTTTCCTGAGCCCTCAGGAGGAATACCCAGGTGTGCTGAGGAAGATATGCTCGGAAAAAAAGAAAGGAGCCATTCTGCAGTCAATCTAAAAGCACTAGGCCTCCTTTCATGAATTGATTTACCCACTGGGTGACATATTGGCAATTTTCTGTTACCTACTCAGTGATATGACTAAGTAGATGAAGCTTAAAGGCAGGTCAGATAAAAAGACTTTAATCTAACAAAGGCAGCCTGAATTTCGCATGTCAAGGAAGATGATTTAACAGGGAATAGCAGCCTAAACGCGATACTGAATCAAGGTGGAGAATCCATAATTAATGTTACACTGCAGAAATGTTTACTCAAAAACAGAATGACAAAAAGGGCTAGATTCACCTTTCCTATAAAAGGCCCCAATTCAGCAAAATACAGCACTGCAGTCTTTATGTTAAACATATGCTTCGATCTGGACCTGCATGAGAAGGAATGCCTTTCAATTCATCTCTTTACAACCAGTGCAAAAAGGGAGAAAATCAGTCATGACAAGTTTTATAAGACACAGGCTGAGTGCTGCCATAATTTGATGAATACACTAGGCCAGTTAGACTTGGCAGAAATGTTGTTCGGAGAATTAATTAAAATTGTTTTCTCTGAGGAAGGAAAAGTTGTGTTTTGGAAAAAGCAGTAATATCATATGCAAGTGACATGAGACTTGTTCAAGTGTTTTCAGGCCCAAGGGGTGAAATGCCTAAAGGAGCGGTTAGTCCTTGAATAATGTATTTATCTTGCAGTTACGCTTCACCGTTTTCCTACCAGGGTTAGTTGAATTTCCTGAACAGCAGCCCAAAATGTAACCTCAAGTTACTAAACAACACCAGGGGAAGAGGAAGGCCATATTCTGCTCCCCAAAGTGTTTTATTTGTCCTCTCCATTCTGATGACTTCTCCCTTCTCCTTTAAAATTAAAAGTGTGCAGCTGCTGTATGCTTACCTTGTGTACCGGGGGAAACAGTCACTATCTGCAGCCCCTCAAATGCACAAGGACTGCTCAGCATTTTGCAGCAGGTACAGTGAAGACTAGTGGCTCAGGCTGAGCTGGATGGCTTTAGGATGGCTTGTTGCTGGGTGGCCACAAAAACACTTCTTGCCCTTTTTACTAAGAAGCCTTGAGTTTGCTCTAGCTAGGGACTCCGAAGTGTTTGGGACTAAAAGGCTGTATAACCTTTACTTCTCACCTCCTGCCACTCATCCTCTTAGGCTACACATCTGCTGAGTCAGGAGCATCTCCCACTCCTTACTTGCAATACCTTCAACACAAGGCGACCTTCAGATTACCTCCCAATTAATAACCCTCTCGACTTGAAGCAATCCAGCCTGAAGAGATAGCAGTCTTTGAGGTCAAGTACTTTGACCCAAAAACCGGTGAGCACCCACTCTGCAGCCAGAGGCCCACTGGAGGTTGCTCCTTGGCTGCTCATTGCCCTGAGACAAAAAAAAAAAAAAAAAAAAAAGAGGAGAAATTCTGCAGAAGGCCCTTGATTAATTATCCTCATTATTCAATATTTTAACCCACCTTGTCAGCCCTTCCCACTCTGCCTTGCAGGAGGAATAAAATTTCCAAAGTGCCTGGAGCTAACGGCAATGGGGAAACCACACACAGACCAAAGTGCTGACAAAAGCAAAAACCTGCTCCTCCATCCAGCACCTCCGACTTCAAGAAATGCACACAAGCTCTGGCCAACCTCCACTACGTGGGTTAAAAAATATACATCAGATCCTTTGCACTTAGCTCCTGATTAAGGATTTCCTCTGCTCTTTTCACTGGTGGACGGGAAAGGCTCATCCCTGCCACCTGAACAGAGAGGATTTGTTCGTAGCCTTTTTCCGCCTGCTATCGCACAACTGGCTTCCAGCGCGATCGAGCACATTGACATGCACTCTGCTGTAAGACTGTGAGTCACAGCTGGGATTTAGTTTGAAACAAATCTTTGGGCTCTGAGCAGAGACATCTTGGATGGAGATCATGGATGTGAATAGGAAAGACATTGTCATTTGTAGGGGGGAGGTGAAGGGGAAATCCTTCTCTTTTTTTAGGTCTAAATAACTGAATTTCAAATGTGACTGTAGTACTGAGACTTAGGGACATGTAGTTTTGAGGCTAACGAACAGCCCCACTTGACTGCTCTGGGCTAATGTGTAAGTGCTTGAGCTGATATCTTGGGTGTTTCTGGTAAATCTCTCATAATTCTGATTAGTAGTTCCCAGTTGTTCCCACCCTCGTCTTCCCTTCCTCAAAACTTTCCTACTGTCAAAATCAGCCTGAGTTTGCCTTCCAACATGCTGCAGTGCTTGGGCAGTGGCTTCATGAAAAGCTGAACGATCCTCACAGTGGGGCTGGGACACTCCAAAAAAGACACGGGGCAGACAGTGGGGTGTAAGAACTGGTGTATTTGCTCCAAGGTAGGCCATGGAAACACATCCTCAAGGGTTTCACAGGTAAAATTAATTTTTACTCATTGTCTGTCTTTACAGTAAATCAAAAATTTATTTTTATATATATAGTTCTTATACCACAAAGCAAGTGTTAAAAGATATTGTGGAGTGATAGGCTAAAGATTGTCTTTCTGCATTGTTCTTGACTACAGAGAGGGCCCTTAGCCACTGATTTTGTGGACAACAGCTCTACCCCTAAGGATAAAAACTCACAAGGAAAAAGAAAAAAAAAGCGGAGTCCGAGGCTCTTGGCCTACAGCTTAGTTTTGTTTTAATTGCCACAAAGTTTGCCCTAAATCAGGAGGAAATTGAGATTTTTGGAGGTATTCTAATGACATTAAACTTAAACTTCATCTCACTGAAGGAGAATTTGATACAGCTGGTTGATTGCTGACTGTTCTTTCTAAGCTTATCAACCAATAAAACAATCAAATGCTTATGTTGCAACAAGCACGAGCAAACTTATCTCCTCCCTATATCCTGGGATGGGATAGATGCACATTCTCCTGTGTAAGTGTACGTTAATAAATAGAAGACTGAATCTTTCATAATAAACCTTTGGAAGGAAATATTTTTTTTCTGTGATGCTTCAGTTTTTGTAATTACCCCTTATTAAAAAAAAAAAAAAAAACCACAAAACCTTCAAGATCTAAAATATTTTAGCTTTGCTTCCCAAAAAATAAAGCAAAATAAAATAAAATAAAATAAAAAGTGTGACTGGATAAGCAGAAAGTGGGAGGGAGAGGAAGAGATTTGGCTTTGCAGCAAAGCTGCTTGCCTGAAGATGTAAAACATTTTCCCAGTGAGCTCAGCATTCAAAGCCAGGCAGCCAGAACATGCTTCACAAGAGAGAACCTCCTGTGAACTCCTCACCTTTGTAAGGTAAGTCAATGTTCACAAGGAAATACCCCACCACACCATTCCCTTTGATGTTTTCACTCTGCAGAAGGGAAGGGTGGTCTTTTTAAAGAATTCACAATAGACAGAGAAGGGGAAGAGGAAGCCCTTTGAAGAGAGGAGAGAGCCTCCTCTCATTTTGCTGCTGACTACAAGCCACCCCTCTTCCTTTGTGCCTTGCACAAAAGAAGGTTTGCAAGCCCACTTCCCCCTCAACCAGACAGACATTTTCTACAAGTGCCATACTGAGGGGAGGTGGCTTTCCAACACGCAGAACACAGAGGGGGGAAGGAACTGTATGGCTTCACACATCAACCATAAATCAAACCTTTTGAAAAACTTCTGTGTAAAGTTTTAGGGCACATGGGACCCGGTGGGTCTTCCCGTGTCTTCAGGATGAGCAGCAAGAGCACACGCGCTGGTCCATATGCAAAGGTCTCAGGAAATCCTATGTCTTCCTATGTTCTTTCTTGAATCAGGATGAGTTAATACTTCAGAGCCTGGACAATATCAGGAAGGCTGAAGCTCAGCTGGACCTAAAGACATCTAAGGGTATAAAAGGTAACAAGAAGTGATTCCACAAGCATGCAACTGGAATTTCAGAGGAACTGTGCATTCATTGATGAATATGGGAGACAACCTAGTGGTATGGATGGTATGGAAAGGGCTGAATTACTTCATGACTTTTTGGCCCCAGTCTTGACAGGCTGAGCCTGGTCCCAGATATCTGGCTCCCACCAGCACGGTTTGTGAAGGAGAGGGATAGTGAGAGAGCAAGAAATGAGGGAAAACTCACGTAAACTGAGGGTCAGATGGGATTCACCTGACGGTGCTGCAAGAGCTGGCTGATGTGATTGCAAGGTCGCTGACTATCATGGTAATTAGGGACGGCAAATCCTTGATGATGGAAATTGTTAATATTATGCCTATCTTTAAGAATGGGAAGACCAACGAACTACAGGTTTGTCAATCTCACCTCAGGTCCTGCAAAGGTCTGGGAGGACATCCTCTTGGTGTCCATTTCCAATCTGCTGAAAGACAAGAAGCAATCAGGATCAGTCTGCACAGATTTGTCTAGGGCAAATCATGTTTAACCAACCTGATTGCTTTCTATAATTAAATGACTGGCTGTAATGACAAGGGAAAAGCAGTAGATATTACATATCTTTAATACAATAAGGATTTTGTCACTCACAGCATTATCATTAGGATGTTGAAGAAGGAATAAACTGCTAGACAAGTTGAAAATGGGCCTGATACTGGGCTCAAATGGTTGTCATAAATGTTTCGATGTCCATTTAGCAGCTGGTAACAAGCACATTGCAACTAACTGATAACCTGACTAGTAGAGATTCAAGCAAGGCAGGTTTTTAGAAACTTAAAGATTGGGACAGCAGAGACTTCATGAAGTACAGGAAAGATAGTATAAGTTTCTGCACCTGGGGTGGAATAACCCCAACGACCAGTAAAGGCAGGGGACAGGCTGAATAAGAGCCCAGCTTCAAAGTGGATACCAAACTGAATGAGAGACAACAGTGAATATAACAAACTTTTTGCTGGGTTACATTAGAAGGAGTGTGACCAACAGGTTACGGAAATTACTATCCCTCTCTATGCAGCAGTGCAGAGGCTGCACTTGAACTGTGTCCAGTTGTGGGTCCCACAGTTCAAAAAAGGTGTTGAAAATGTGAATAGAGCTCATCAGAGAGCTAGCAAGATTTTTAGGGGCCCATATCACATAACCTACAAGGAGACGCTGAAGGAGATACATTCATCTAGTCTGACAAAAAGGAAGCTAAGAGGTGATCTATTTGTTGATCAGCCTGCAAATATGTGATGGAGGGTTACAAGGAGCCAATCTCTTCTTGTTAGTGACAGAGAGCCATGGACACAGGAAGTTCCAGGCTGGTCATTGGGAAGAGCTTCTTCTCTAGGAAGGCAGTTTCACACTAAACAAGGTCACCCAGAGAGGCTGTGAAATCTCCATCCTTAGGGGTTTTCAAGACTCATCTAGATAAATCCATGGTTGACCTGCTTTGATGTTGGAAATGGACCTTCTTCAGGCTGAAGGTTGAACTGCAGACCTCCAGACATCCCCTCCAACCAGAACTTCTGTCATTGCTGAATGGAGGCCATAAAGCCCCATTAGCCGTGAGGAATTCAGATCACTTCATGTTGCTAGGCAAGAAAACTAGGCAAACTCTACACAGACCAACTTGTTTAAGCCCTTTGCAAATTCTCTCTGAGACAATTTTGGGTTTTACCACAGTCAAGATCATTTCTTGTATTTGCTAATCAGTCCAACCATTGACATTTGAAAGCACATCCAACTGACTAGACGTGGCCTTTGTGGCTGGAGACTTGGCCAAGAGAGTAGGAGATGAGCCTGCCAACAGCCTCATGTGTGGACGTCTTTTTTGCATGGCAAGCCTCGTGCTCACAGCACAGCAACAGCTGAGATGTTCTGGGTGTCTAGACAGCACCTCCACTGTGCTTGTAGCATCCATGGTAGCTTGTCACAGCATGAGGAAGAGAAAGGGGGTGGGGGAAAGAAAGAGAGTTTATGCAGATGAAAGTGCTTACAAGTCAACACTGATTAATTTTGAAAACAGGCAGGTACTCGTGGGCGATTTGCAGCAGAAAGCCTGCTGAATGGTGTGTGCCTCTGCACGCAAAGGGAATAGGAAACACTCAGGCCATCCTTTCAGTCCATTCCCTAGATATATGAGCCAACGGACAAGGCATCCATTATGCACCAAATGCATTGCCTGGCCCATGTTTGCCATGCTGAAAATCCACTTATGGCAAGAAGAATGAGCAGCGAAACATCCAGCAGCCAGATAATAGTCTGGTCTGAAGAAAAAGGCTAGTCAACAGGAGACATCCTCACCTCCCACCCACTATCCAGAGCAGACCGGGTTTATAGACCACCAGAAATAACTGAAGGGAGAAGCTTTGACAAAGCATGAAGGGCCAAGTGGAGGAACGATAATGTGCTTTACCCCTGATTGCAGCTATGTTGATTAATGGGCATCAGGCAAATTAGGAGTTGTCTGTTTTATAACTGCCTTCTAAAAACATGCCTAGAGCAATGGATGGGTTCTTTTTCTTTTTTCTTTCACTTTTTTCTGGATTTTTCCTTTTTTCCTTTTTTTTTTTTTTTCTTTTTTTACTGCAACACATATCAGGCTACATCAATCTTTGTACTAGAGCAAATATGCAGATGGAAGACATCTCAGCTGTAATACTGCTTGCTGTAAAATAAGTACAGGAGGCAGGCATCAAGCCTGGTTCTCTCTTTTTCTTCCCCAAACACCTACAGCATCTTGCTTTATGTCAGAAAATAAGTAAGCAACAGCATTAAGACTTAGAAAAAGTTCTCTGTTTCTCCTTTTCTGTCTTTTTTTCATCATTAGCTGTGATATTTTAATTTTTCATTAACAATCCCCCCCAAAAAAATTGGATAAGCAAACAGCTTTTTGTTCCAAACCCTTGACCTTCAGAAATGTAGCTATGTCCCCTTTCACCAACACAAAAAGCATAAAAGAAGGAAAAAAGTTCTCTCCTACCAGTATTACATTATTTCGCACACAGTCATTGAAAAGGTTGTCTTCAGAGAATATAATACCAAGTTATGAGATGTTTTTGGCACAAGGACAAGGTAAGATATTGCCAGACAAAGAAAACACTTACTTATAATTCAGTTAATGGCTGGCAAAGTTATACCCTTCTGCTACTAATTAATTTTCCATCTTTCCAGCCAAACAAATGCAGAAGACTATATAATCACCCAGGACAGCAGTCTGCAAAGTGTTAAAACATCATTAAGTTAAACACTGGTCTCACCCTGGCTGCTGCATTTGTCATCAGTGACGGAGGCTGAGTTTGGATCTGGGTAGAAGAAGGGGAAGGATTGCCAGAGATGGAAACTACAAGACTCAGCGCTGGTTTTTAGCATGTGTGTTTGTTGGAGTGCAGCTGGGACACAGCCAGCTCCAGAAGGACCAGAACGTGTCAGCAAGTAGGTGATGTGATTTACACGAGCATGCAGTCACCTGCGCGTGCTCTCACACAAAACACACACACACATCTAGGCAGCGTCTCTCCAGCGGAAGAAGGGACATGACCGTGCTGGAAGGAAACCACCTGCGTCAGGTTTGGCGCTATTTACTTGGCCTCCCCAGAGCAACAGGGAGAATAAAGCAATGTATTTAAGGTCTTCTGGGCCACATTGTGTTTCCTGGTCTTTTCCTAGCTCAGGCAGCAGTTGAGCACTAAATGGAGGATTAACGCTCCAATAAAAGTCTTTTTTCTGATAGTTTAGTCCAGATTCTGAGACTACTTATAACCCTTTTACACAAGAGTCACTCCATTGTGGAAAATTACTGGTGCTCCAGTCCATTAAGCATTTTGCATCAATTCTGTTGGAGAGGCTGATATTCCAGGGCTGGCACGGATTGTACGCACTACCAAAAAGCAAGGGGAGGTATGGCTGAGGATAGCTGACTTGCCTTAAGTCAACCCCAAAACATTTCCTATGAGGTTTTTGGCAAAATTAGAACTAAAAATTATCTCACTCTAAAGCAAAGAAAATATTTCAGGTCCTTTTCAAGTTTTTTTTCCTAAAATCACTGTGGCAGAAATTTCAAAACAGATGTTTTGGAACCAATTTTTGTTTTCAATTGCCTTTTTTTAAGTTTGAATTGTGGGGGGATAATTTTTGTGTTGGTTCATTTGCTTGTTTGTTTGGTTTTTGATGATGTGCATCTCTGCCTTCTGCAGGAAAAATGGTTGCTTTTGGTGCACAAAAGCTTTTGCCTTCAGAAATAAAAATGTGGGCTGCAGAATTCAGTCAGAAAGACCTTCATCTATGTGGACTCAGTAATATACAGAGCAAATTCTCCCCCCTCATCCCCGAGAAGTATTTTTACATTTCCCATAAAGGGATTAATACTTTTTTTGACTAAACAGTTAATGGACTTGAACACTAATGGGCATGGTTTGTTTTGAGCACTAGAACTTTGTAAAGGGGAATCATTCTCTGTAGAGAAGGTTTCAATATTTTAATGTTAAATTTCTTTTTAATTTAGAATAAACCCTTCATTTTTACTTTATCCTGACAAAGCAATTGATCCTGACTTCTTGGACAGCTAGACAGGCAGACATGGAAGCTCAGGGAAGAAGTGAGTAATGTGTTCTGGCCTCTTTCTGTCTCCTTTCCCACCCAGCAAGAAACACCAAAACTTTTGACAAAAATGTTTTAACATTTTCAGGTTCCTGATCCCCTGCCGGCAATGATCCTGATGTGCTGATGTGCTACAGAGGAGCTGGTTCCAACCAGGACACAACACCTTGCAAGTCTAGTTTCCAGCGGAAAGCTAGTCATTAGAGGTTAATTGTACTCTACTTGGAGTTTGTCACACCTGAATCAGAACTGATCCATCTCAGCAAAATGTTTGAATTACTATGAATCAGCTTTTTCAACTGGGAAAATAAACAAACATTCCACTGTGGAGTTTTCAGCCAGCTTTAGTGAAAACCAACCTTAAAATAGATTGTTGTGTCTTTCTACCTGGAAAATTTGGCAGATTTTAGTGGAATATATGACAGATATTAGTTTATATTTCCAAAAGTAGTTGGTAATCTTGGTCTAGATAAAAACTTGGACTAGATGAAAACATTACAAAAACTGGCTGAAAACAGGAAAAGGACTAGGAAATAAAAAGCAGAACAAAATTTCTGAAAACCGGGAGTTACTTGTTAAGAGAGACAAACTTTCAAGTAGTTATTTTTGGATGTTCAACTGCAGATACCCTGAAGGGACTTGATTTCCTGAGAAGGTGCTCAGCATTTAAGAAAATTAGACGCCTTTGCGATGTTGAAGACTTGGCTTTACCCTTTCCACCCTGAACTGTAGCTTTCAAGATGCGTGGAAAGGTTTAAACCAGCTAGTGTAAGATGATGGGTAACTAGACATGACTGAAATGTTGGAAAGGATACCTAAAGCTGTATGAAACTTGCTAAACCTCTTTCTTTCCGACTCCAAACTCTTGACTGAATCACATCTGAAGAACGTTAACCCTTAAGACCAGCATTAGCAGCAATCTGGATCCCTAACTCAGATAGTGCCTGATTTGTGGGTTTGCACAGTCAAGGCATGAGACCTTATGGCTGCTTGGCAGAGTTTTGCTTTGCTTTCTGAAGGGTGGTCCAGACAGTCAGCCTGATGAGGGGTGCAGGATTTCATCCTGTAAAACATCTGTCTGGCTGTGACTACCAGCATCTCTGGGTTTATTAAACAAAATCCTTCAACAATTCAGTTTATTCCAGTCCTGGACACTCACCATTCCTGCAAAGGAATGTCAGAAATGCTGCTCGGAGCAAACTGGCGCTTGTAACAATACAGGTATTCACCGGGCTATCACACAGCAGCACAGCCCTGGCACAGGGATGATCGTTTCTGCTCCACTACTCGCCGAGTGCAAACCTATCCAGGCCATGCCGTTTTGAAAACTCTGTCTCATTCCACATCTCTTACTGAGATTTATGACAATTAGCTGCTGAATCCATAATTAGCAAGTGGTAACAGATCAGCAGATATATCCAGTTCTGGTGACACCTCTGACAGATTGACGTCTACTCCCCAAATCCCTGCGAGGCTTCGTGTTTTCCGTATGACCACTCTCAAACAGAGTTTTGGCAAGGCTGTCTCAGCGGGGAGGAGAGGGAGGGCTGGGGAAGAACAAGTTCTCACAAGCATAACAGGACCCATGCATAACCATTTGGCTTTGCAATTAAAAACATGTTCTGTCTTCCTCTGCGTCACCGAGGAGAGTGTATAAGTAACAGTTGCTCTGCAAAGTGCCTTGAATTCAAACAAACCGGGAGGTTTGGGTTTCTGTGTGTGGGTTTTTGTTTGCTCAGAGAAAAGAGGGTCTTTTTTCCCTTCCCAAAGAAGCATTTCAGGAACCGTTCTGGAGAGGAGAGAGGAGGAGGAGGTGGGAGGAAGAGTTGTAATTGTATTTGTACAGGGCCTTCTGTTTAGACACTCTGCAGTGAACGCAGGGGTTAAGGTGAGAAGGGGGAGCTCCATCTAACCTACCCAAAATCAAAGAATTTGTAATTCCTCAACTGTTGCTCTAAACAGGATCCAAAGTTGTCCTTCTGTGTCAGCTTCACATATCCACCTTTGAGATGTGCCAGCCCTGCAAGTGTGTCCCGGGGGTCTTTAATCTTTTGCAAATGCTCAGTGTTACCTTCACACTTTCTAGGCAAAGTCTCCCAGATTCCTGACCCAGTTTTTTTCCAAACTCAGCCCTTAATTTTAGGTTTCTGTATACCTTCTATCTCAATGCGTCCCTTATTAACAGATGTTAACTGCGTACATGTTTCTCATTTGCAGCCATAGCTTTAACTAAGCACTTTCATTTTTCAAGCCCTGCTGGGTATAACATTTAAGACCATCAAAGCACTGTATTTATGCAGTGCACCACTAGGGAAAAAATAAGATAGGAAGGTAGGGTTAGATTAGGTCTTGTGTACAAGGTTACTCAGGGAGTGTGTGGCTAAGCCCATATCACCTGAATTTCAGCCTAGCTGGCTCTCATGCCTGACTGACAAAAACGACATTCAGATCATCTTCTGTGAATTTGTAACAGAAATAACACGGTTGTTTATTGCATTGATTGTATTGGAAGCCTGATTTGCCCATAATTGCTCCAACTCAATATGCCCTTCTTGTCTGGATGACAAAATGAATGATGTGCAATCTGAATTCAGCCCTGTGTCACTTCCTTTAATGACATTTTTTTTTTGTTTGGTTTGTGTTATTTTTCATTTACAAACATACCCGTTGCAGGATGACAGCAACATGCAGGCTGTTCCACAAAAGGCAGCTGGACTTCAGAAATATCTTGCAGTGGTAAAGAGGGCATATTGGTGCTTCGAGCTGGTACCTGGTAAAATGCATCCATGGCTGCAAGACAGCCTGAGAAAGGTATAGAAAAGTTTGTTGATTTTTTAGTTGGAGGGGGTATGTTTTATGTTAACCTAGCTGCTGGAAGAAGAGATGTTGGGAAATTGCCAAACAATGATTTTTTTTGGTAGAACCAATACAGACAAAAGTCTCTGTCTAATGGTGGTCACAGTTCTGCTGTTTGCCAGGCTGCCTTGGGGGAGCTCAGTGGAGAATCCTAACTCATTTTCAGGTTAGCTCTTACCAGAACTGTCCCAGTACATTTTGCCTGTGTAGATAAATAAATAGGACAGATAGATAGAAAAATGCCACAAGAAAAAGAAGGGGGAAAAAAAACAAAACACAAAAAGGAAAAAAAAAAAGATAAGAAAAAGAAAAAGCCTACCCTTTCATCAAGGGGAAAACAGAATCTTTTTTCTATTTATTTTTGTTTCATTTTCTGCTCTCTGGTGCTATTGTAAGCCACATAAGGCCCGGATAGTCTTCCATTATGGCTGTGCCTCACGTCTTAGGTATAACAGGGCCAGGACTGATCCGTAGTCCCAATGCCAAATGGTGCAGGCTAGCTCTCTTACCACTCTCTGTGGAAGATTTTTCTTGAAGAGCACTGTCTAAAACCAAGTCAGGCAATTAGGTGACAATTCAGCAGTGAGGACCATCGGCAAGTAGTGCTTGATCTGAGTGTGTGACCTTCATTTCTTTAGAAGCACAAAGGTGACCTTTATGTCTGCCCCAAAAAAGCCTGCACATGCTTTTTGATCTTACCTTATGCCTGCAGGATGCTGTGAACATACACAGCGATCACTGTCTTTACCCAACCCCAATGTGAGTCTAGATGAAGATCCGCAGAGGTATTTAGGGGTGCATTTGTTTTCAAAGGAAGCTGGTCTCTTCTTCTTAATGCTTTTGGACCCCTTGGCCCCATTGCACCTTCTGAACACTTTGAAAATTCTGGATCACCATCACCACAGTTTCTGTAAGGAATAAAATGGTGCCTAAATAACTTTGCAGATCTGGGTCTCAAAAGCCCAACTTGAGCTGTTCCATTTGACAGTCTTGGCCTTGCTTCTGGTTAGATAATAATCTGGAAAAAAGAATCTGGTAGAAACGTTTCATGGCTCTTTATAAATAACAAGGAAAAACATATCTGTAGCAGGAAGTTTCTATATTAAAACTAAGACAGCACATAATTCAGGAATAAGTCAGCCAGGAGACCGCTTCATGGTCTGTAGCTCCTTATGACGTGTTACTGTCTGTTGCAAGTTCTATGTTATCAAGTGATGGAGCTTTTCTCATCCATCTTCTTGCTTCTTTGCTTTTATACATATTTATTACCTTATCGTAGACAAACCTGAACAAAATAACCCCCCCAAAGTACACTTCTTCTATTTTGCAAAGAATTTTATTTTACAGAAACAACCACTGGTTTGTTAAAGTTGTTTGTGAGATGACTAGATTAGATTAATTAGTTAATGTTTGTAAAGTACTTTGAAGATTAAGAACACTATATAAGTGTTAAGTATTATTGTTATTATAATAGATAGAGAAGGTAGATAGCTAGATAGGTAAAGAGATACAGCACTCAGATAACAATAATTATAATACTTAGCATTTCTATAGGGCTTTACATCTTTTGAGTGTTTTACAAACATTAACTAATTAATAGAGTTAAGCAGACAGATAGTAGATAAAATAGTAGGTAGATTGATAGATAGGAACAAATTTTGCCTTTGGATATATGAATAGTAAAGTTGATGGAAGTTGCATCCCATTGATGAGGGCAAAATTTGGTCCATAGACAAATTTAAAGGCAACTTAGCTAGTTTTTTTCACGTGTTGCATTGGGTTTTTTTTCCTCAGACAATTTGTCTTCCCAATCAGTAGATTGACTGTGGGAACAGAAAGTATACTGGAATGTTGAAATGAATGTATCAAATGTGTCAAACTTTACAGTGACATATTATGGAATCAAAGCACATTGTTAAGATTAGTCACATCAGAGTGTCAGTGACTCAGCTTTGCAACGTCTGAAATGATACATCATGTCTTTGGGAAGCACCTTCAGCATTATCAGTGTGCTCGTGTACATCCTGATTCTTCACGTCTTTATAAAAATGCAGAAGTATGATCTACTGACTAAGAAAAAAATAAGGATTAGAGCCAGATGTAAGTATATTTTATTTTCATTAACTAAATCTGATATTAATTAAAATGGAGAAGAAGAATTATATAAAGATGCAGAGAAAGGATTTGTTTACTTTAAACTTGTCTCTTCTTGAACACTGATATGTTTCTGCAACAACTTAGTCCTAAAGCTGTACGGGGATGCAGGGAACTAACTGTTGCTTTGTGAAATGAGGTTCATGTCCTGGGTGCCTTTGAGATCCAGCTGCCAATGAGGGCCAGGGGTCCTAAAGCCTCTGGTACCTTTGCAGTATACAAAGGAGGGGAGGAAGAGAGACCTCAGCTGAGTGTGAACACGCTCACTCTGGAATACAGTTGTATTACTGCTATTCTGCACTTGAGCTAATTAGCTTTTCTGATGGCTTCTGATATGACTCCAGCGCCTGGCTGATGCATCAGTGCTGCCTCTGCATCTGGGGTAGTATCACCACACAGTGTTGCTCTCTGCTACCAGGTTGGGACTCTCAGTGCTGCTCTGAATTTTGTCCTATGGATGCAACCGGTATTTTCCCTTTGCAAAGCTTTCCTGCAACTGGGTATATGCGGAATGACCTCAAGTCTTCAGGGTAATCAGAACTACAGAACACAAATAAATCTTGATGAAATAGTAAAATGCAGGAGAAGGAGCCGTCTTGCTTAATTCTTGACAGCTATGGTGTAGATACCTACATCTGAGCTAGACACTCTAGGTTTCCTTAACAGCCAACAGAGCAAAAAGCACTTAAAAGATAAGTTTCATCTGCTTTGTATTTATGTCTATGACAAGATGAACTGCCTCCTAGAAAGTCTTGTTTCTCTCCGTTGACTGTCAGTGAAGCCCAGATGATTAGCTCAGATGAGGCCAACTCTGTTGCAGATATGTAAACTGAGATGATACAAAACCCACTGTGGTGGGTTGACCTTGGCTGGCTGCCAGGTGCCCACCAAGCTGCTCTATCACTCACCCTTCTCAACAGGACAGGGTGAGAAAATACAATGGAAAGCTCATGGGTCAAGATAAGGACAGGGACATCACTTACTAATTATAGTCATGGGCCAAACAGACTCCACACTTAGGGAAATTATTTTAATTTATTGCCAATTAATCAAAGTAGGATAATGAGAAATAAGAACAAAACTAAAACCACCTTCCCCCCTTCTTCCCAGGCTCAACTTCATTCCCACAATTCTTCTACCTCCTCCCCCAAAGTAGCGCAGGTGGATGGGGAATGGGGGTTGTGATCATTTCATAGCTTTTCATCCCTGCTGCTCCTTCCTCCTCACACTTTTCCCCTGCTCCAGCATGGGGTCCCTCCCATGAGATACTGTCCTTCATGAACTTCTCTAGTGTGGGTCCTTCTCATGGGCTGCAGTTCTTCACAAACTGCTCCACCATGGATCCTTTTCACAGGGTACAGTCCTTCAGGAATGGACTGCTCCAGCGTGGGTCCCCAAAGGAGGAGGGGGGGGGACACCTGCTTCTGCATGGGGTCCTCCCCACGGGCTGCAGTTCCTGCCAGGATCCTGCTCCAGTATGGATTCTCCACAGGCTGCAGCTTTCCTCAGGGCACATCCACCTGTGTGGGGTCCTCCTCAACTGCAATGTGGATATCTGCTCCACCGTGGTCCTCCATGGGCTGCAAGGGGACAACCTGCATCACCATGGTCTTCATCACAGACTGCAGGGGAATCTCCGCTCCAGCACCTGGAGCACCTCCTCCCCCTCCTTCAATGACCTTGGCGTCTGCAGGGTTGTGTCTCTCACATTTTTTCACTTTTTTTCTCCCAGGTGCTGTGCAGCACTTTTTACCCTTTCTTAAATATGTTATCACAGAGGTGTTACCAATGTCGCTGATTGGCTCAGCCTTGGTCAGTGGTGGGTCCATCCTGGAGCCAACTGGAACTGGCCCTGTCCAACATGGGGACAGCTTCTGGTGTCCTCACAGAAGCCACCCCTGCGGTCCCCCTGCTACCAAAACCTTGACACGTAAACCCAATAAACCAATCCTAAATGTTCCTCTTCCCGCTTCATCTGCAAGGTATAGCTAGTGCATTTTCCCAAGCTCATCTGTCCAATCAGTCTCACTAGAATTGATAATGAGGAGGTTTACCTGGAAATTAGTGGGAAGGTCATTGGCCAAAAAGACAAAAGGTGAGCCCACATGTTGGTCTTTACTGTTTATACAGTGAGATAACTACACCGTTAGCAAGACACAACTACATCATGGTTAGAGGCCAGAAAGATACAAGATCAGGAATGCATCCTATCTGCCTCTTCCTCCCTGTCAAAACCCCCATACAATGAAGTTAGCAACAACATAAGTTTCCCTTCAGTAGCACAATCTACCAGTGGTGGGAAAGTTACTATTATGAAGCAAGTGCAGAAGGCAATAAGCCATCCATCTGACTCAGCCAAAAAAGGCAACATTCAAATATTGTACAGAACAAACATTGTAGAGAACAAATACACCATTCATCAACACAACAACCCTTTGATCACCTAAAGAGGCATAAAAAATTAAGCAGGCAAGCAAGAGCAAGAAATAGTGTCAATGCCTTTCTTTTTACCAGGGATGGACAGTACACACCTTGGTAATTAAAACTCATAGCTTTCTTCTCAAGAAACTTGAACCCAAGTCTCAAGTTATGGGTGAATATTCACAGTGCAAGGTTTCAAGACAGACCTGTCTGAAGTTCTCTTGTTGGTGCAGTTTTATTTGTATACCATATTTCACTATTTCCTGGGTCACGGGGAGAATGACTTTCTAGTTTAGTGGTTAGTGTATTCACCTGGAAGGGGAAGTCCTCAGTTCCTGTGCCTGTTTCTATTAATGTTTCTGTATTTTTCATTTAAGTATTCATTGATGTGGATAATGGAAGCCAGGCTTCTGCTCCCAAATGAAAGACTATACCATGAAGATATATAGTAATTTGCATAGGCTTGCCATCTTCCTGTTCCCATGAATATTTAATTAACCTATGCAAAGTGAAATGGTTTCAATATGAGGAACTGAGAAAGCCCTGCCCTAGAATATTCTTTAGCCTAGTGGTTAGGGCAGTCAGGGAAGTGGAGAGACAAGTTCAAATCCCCTTAAGCAGAAGAGGGAATTGAACCTGGATCTTCCAGAGCTTGGTGGGTATTCTCAACACAATGCTATTGGTGAGAAAAAAGTAGCATCTCTGCTTCCTTTTCTTGCCTGAGCTAATGGGACGCCTTGCCAAAATGCTTATCATACTGAAAGATCATCACAGAGTGTGACTGATACAATCTTTATTAGAAAACAAATGATTTCACGATGAACTTTGAAAGAAATGGAGTAAATGATGTGACAACAAAATGGCTTACCACAAGGGAGCATACTCACACCTGTATTATTTGCAATCTACACAAATGATCTACTGATCTGTAATGACAGAAGAAAATTAAGGTTGTCAAAATTCAACTCTCCAATTCAAGATCTGGCCCAAATGAAAGCCATGTTAACATAAGCACTCACCAGATCTCAGAATATCATATGACGAATCACTGAAATATCCCTATAGATATGAAGCTACCAAGTCTCTTTCTTTTCTGAAGTTCAAGGCCCAATAAACACAACAGAACAGTCTCAAAAGAGATGTGACTCAGAATCCAGATTGCTTGGAACTGACATTGGACTACTTGTTTTTCCTCAGGGCACAGATAGAAAAGACAAAGTGTAAGGTTAACCTATAGTATAAATTACTGAAGAAACATGTGAATTCCAAACTGAAGGTCAGCTCTGCAATGCTGTAAACCATAGCACTTGCATTCTGTTATCCAGTAGATAAATATTTATGTCACACATAAGAAAGCACTGATATATCAGTACCTATAAAGAGGTTAGATATCCTGTTGAATGAGTGGCTGATTTTTCATGCATGCCTTAGGCCAGCTGAGGGAAGCAATCTGTATCTCCTAGCTGGGATCACCTGACTGGGGAGCAGATGAAAAAAAGAAAGGGGAAAAAAAAACAAAACAGGAAGAAAACAGGGGAGGAATGAAGAAACAAGCTTTGAAGCATGCCATTAAATGCCCAAAGTCACTGGATTGGTAAGACCCAATCAGTAATATGCCTGTTCCCAAGCCCAGTAAATTTCAGATAGATCTGGCTGATAAATTTCCATTGCCTGCTAGTTTCAATTATTAAGAAAAATTTACCTGCATCATTTTCCACTCTTCTTCCATTTCAGCTCACTCTGAAAATGAAAAAGAAAAAAATCCTTAATTTTTATAATTTTCTATGAGAATGGTGTTTATTGACAAAAGTCTCTGTATATATTCAACTCTCTGTATGGACATCGTATTTTCTTGATGTCAACCTGGTATCAATGCACAGGGCTCTCAAACGGCTGCACCGTACTCTCTCAGCTCAGGAGATCTTCAGGCGAGAACATCTTCATGTCCAGTCAACCCTTAACACAGACAGATTAAATGCAGAGCTGTGCAAAAAAACCTACAGATAGACCAATCTTTGTCGATCCCGGCACAAACTTTACTGAGGTCTTTTACAGCAGGCATTCTTGGAGTGCGAGCATGGACTTGCACAAATGCGGATCTTGTCTCTTTAGATTATGAGCTCTCTGGGGCAACGACTTTTGCTTTGGATGTATGTATCCATTTCATAGCACTAGCCCTGCCATAATAATACTAATAGTAATAGTAACAACAGCAATAATAATAATAGTAATAATAATAAATTCATCCAGGATGCTGCATAGAAGAGCTGAAGGACAGCAGGTGTGTTGGGGAAATAATATCATACATCAAATCCTATGCAGTGAGCACATGAGTGTGTGATATCAAAGACACTACCTATGAAATTAATTTGCCAGTGACACTGCCTTGCCTACCATTCCTGGGCGTTGTGAGAATTAATTAATGCTTGCAAATCGCCTTGAGAACTTCAGAGGAAAGACACTTTATGTATGCAAAGCCCTGCTGCCTTTCCCTGGTGTCTGCTGCACACCTGTGCCCATTGCATCATGTGCCGCCTCTGTCTGGTCGCAGAGTGCTTGCTGTGTACATATGGCCTCAGTATGATTGATGGTTGGATTCTGGTGCCGACACTGGAAGCTCTCCCCTGTCAACGGGGAGCTTGCCCACACATGTCCGTGCACCATCAGCCTCTTTCCTCCGGCACAGTTGTCAGGTTTCCCAAAACAATTATTACCTTTCCCCAGAAACAAACCTCCATCCTGACACCTTTCCTAGCTGGCGTCTTGTAGCATGAAGGCTCCTTTGTAGGAGTCTGTTCCCTGCGTCCCAGGGCTCTTGTGAAACTTCATTCCTTCATGTTTGTAAAACATGTCAAGAGGCCAACATGAAAGTGCAAGGAGAGAGTGGTGCATGCTCTTTTTTTATGACCACTATTAGCAAATAATTATAGCCATGCAGGATGTCCAGCTTGTACCTCAAACGTCACTATATTCCCTCAGGGAAGGACAGCAGAGCTGGAGGCATTAGCAAGAACAGCAAGGTGAGGTTTCTCCATCTTCGAAGTGGCCAACTCTAATCTTGGAGGACCTAAGCATGCCTGGAGGCCATGGCAGCTGCTCTGAAGGGAGCTGCAGGTGAATTATGTCTGCAACCTCAGTGCTGAGGGGACTCAGTTACCAAATTCTTCTTACATTGTGAGTCCCACTTACAGCAAAGAATTATTTACAGTGAAGCAAAATGTTTATTTAAATGCCTTTTTCTTCTCTTTATATATTTAATGCATTTTTTTAAAGCATTAACATCATTTGTTTGGGTGGGATTTTTTTACTGTACGCATTTAGGCTCAATTTCCAGGTCATCCTTGCCACCCCTATCTCAGTAGACCAGCCATGCTTACACCTGCCTCAAAAGAAGGGGTGGAGGACTGTTGTTTCCAAACACGGTTCCCGCCTCATGATTATAGAGCTATACCATAGCTCTATAGATGCTGGAAAGCAGTACCCTTCTGTTTCTGGGTGATTTTAAGGAGCAAATATTGGCAGTCTTCTGCTTTGCCCTGTTCCAGCTGCACTCAGCAATGCACATCAATGCGTGCAGGGAAGGGAATAAGAAGCAGAAGAGCATGTTGGAAGGAGTCAAGGCTCATCTTCCACCACCCCCTTTCCTACGCTTGAGTAACAAATAGTGGACTCACTCCATAAACCTCCAGCCTTTCTTAGCACTGTAAAGAGGTGAAACCCAGAATACAACCCCGCTGAATCTGAAGCACTCAGCGTCATAAATTCAGAATCAGTTATAAGCCTAATATGAGACATATTATGTTTCCTTTAGTCTCAGGTTTTGTTCACGGAGTACTGTCTGTGAGATCAGATGTCAATATAAGGGCCATATGAAGAATTTCCCTCGACTATAATCAGAAATTCTCTGAGTGCTGCACACAAGCTTTTCTTAGCCCACAACGAAAGAGATCCATTTGGGAACCCTTTCTTTGACCAAAACCTTCATATGTAGGTCATCTTCTCATAAGAATCAGTTTATTTTTGATAATCAAAGATTTTACATGGTCACACAGGTGAGGGAACTGATCAATGCCGGTGGTGATGTTTCACAAGATTGTTTCAAAGGGCAACAACTTATCCTTTCTTCCCCCTCCCCCCCTTTTCATGGTTGTTTTCAGTCAAGTGCTTTCAAAGTTAGTGTAGAAGCCTGAATTCAAGTAAGCAGTTTTTGGTTTCTTGTATCTCTGCTGAAGATTTGCCTTTTCTGAGTAGTCTGCCCCAAAATGATTTTGTGTGAAATGAGAAATAATGTTCTTTTCTTTTTTTCAAGAATCGAAACATTTCTTTTGGGTTGCCTGATTTTCAGATGAAAGGTCTTTTTTTCCCCTCTAGAAAAGTTAATGTTTGCAGAAACCTTCAATTTCCATTAAACAATGATTCTGATGGATAATTAGAATTCCTCTGACCAGCATCCTCAGAGGCATTCAGATGCCTTCTGCTTCACCATTCCTGTTTCACACAAACAGGAGTAATAATCTTTTCCCAGTCTATGCAGATGCTGGAAAGCTGAGTCCTTTTAAAACTGTGCTCAGCTTCTACAGTGGGTAGTCAGGGCCCAAAGGGAGAACCATCAGCACTCGGTGCGATCTCCCTTTGCCTTTCCTGTTCACCCTATCTCCTCCTTTTCCATGCTTTGCATGGGTGCCTGGGTTCTGCCTCCTCTGAAGAGCTTCAGCTCAGCCCATTCCATACCCACAGGCCCATAAAGGTCAATCTCAGATATAATGAAAGGGGACAATGAGTTTGCTCTGGCCCCTCCTAGTTTTCCCCACTGCTTCTCACGAGCTCTGCAGGTTCTTCTGGTTCCTCCACCAGGCCTGAATGTTAGGGGGAGGCTGTTCCCACCACCACCCCCAGCTGTTCTTCAACAGTCGTGTCCTTTGAAGATGCGCATAGTTATCATGTTATTTCAAATGTGACCAAAGGTCACATTTACCTTTCCTTTTCCCTTCCTTCCTGCTGGAAAGTAAGGGCAGCAGCAATTACTGAGTAAACAAGAAGGAACGGATTTGCAGAGTGCTGCAGTGAAGCTCTGAGGGACTCCACCAGACTGGCCTGCTGCAGCCAGAATTCCCCTCTCCCCAGCTCATCATGCAAACCAAAGCTTCATGTGCAGGAAAGTGGCCCTAGCACAAGGCATTTGCCCT
>NW_008824544.1:457304-461326 GCF_000699105.1 Pygoscelis adeliae | reverse complement strand
TCACAGAAAATCCGGTTAGGTGTCCAGAAAAGGACATTTATGAAGCAAAAGAAGCTCACTTTTCCCTGCATCTTTTACCCAAAATGCTGTGCTGGAGTGATAGAACTGATTTTCGGCAGTCAGCTTAAACCCCAGGAGGCACTGCAAATCACACATTGGAGGCTGTGGGAAATAAAGATATCTGTAAGCCATAGACCACCCCAAATTCTTGACAACCCTCTGCCAAAATAGGAATCAGAGCTGTCTCAGATTCCTCCTCTTCCAGCCTACTACGCAACAAGGCTTCTACTTACTTTTTCTGTGATTTCTATGAGGTATGTTGGCCCTGAAGGTTAAGAACTGTAGTTCTGCCTAGTAATTGCATCATGTAAGTAATAGGTCTACCTCGCTCCCT
The DNA here is from genome assembly GCF_000699105.1 of Pygoscelis adeliae. NCBI lineage: Eukaryota > Metazoa > Chordata > Aves > Sphenisciformes > Spheniscidae > Pygoscelis > Pygoscelis adeliae. Next base: position 460,932 of record NW_008824544.1, on the reverse strand, counting down.
CCAGCTCACCCAGCTACGGGCTCGGTAGAGCTGGGCCCTTAAGAAATACTTTTATGGGACTTCTGAAAAGCAGGTGGTCTGACGCACAGAAAGTACATTAACACTAATGAAGATAAAGAATTTCACAGAAAGATAATTGTTTGCCTAGCAGCTGAATTTATTTTCATTCTCAAGTTGTAATTAAGGGAAAAGTTGCGGGTTAAAATGCAGTATATTTTTCCCTCCTTTTTTTCTTGCCTAATAAGCAGAGCAAGAAGTTGATTGATTTCTATCTGCAAGGTAAAAGTGGATCAGCCTTCTGGTTTATTCAGAATACAATTTTTTCTCTATCAGTGACTGGGTTCAAACGTATCAGAAAAATGGCAGCCACTTGCAGGAAAGAGAAGAACTACCTACCCATCTTTGCTTTTTTGAATATCTATTATTAATTTAGCTAAGAAATGTTTAGCTCTCGACTTTCCTTTCCTTTCCTTTCCTTTCCTTTCCTTTCCTTTCCTTTCCTTTCCTTTCCTTTCCTTTCCTTTCCTTTCCTTTCCTTTCCTTTCCTTTCCTTTCCTTTCCTTTCTCCAGCTACCTGGAAAAACCTCCAACTATTTTTTGAAATCTTGCTAAATTTTCAAGATAGCAATTAATCAGATTGAGGTAGCCTGTGAGCAAATCACATGAGTCAGGCAGGAATGTGCAATCATTTGATGTTGCAAATGCAACTGCACAAAGACAGACTAGCAATTAGCTAAACCGCTCAGATGACTGTCCCCAAAGCTGAACATTTTATGTGTTCCCTTCTCTATCTAGAGCTCCTCCAAAGACACCCCACAAAACCCCCCCCCCCCCCGAAATTGTTTTGACACAGATTCAACTTTTGCTGTCAGAAATTCTTTACAGATTGTGAACCTCAGAATGAATGAATAGGCTCGTTTTATGAAAGTGAACCAGTCAGACCTTTATCAAGCAAGGCAATTAAGTACATGCTTAATATAAGCTGATGAGTACTTTCAATGATTAAGCTGGTTTATTATTAAAACGAGATTCTCATAGTGATTTATTATTTTCCAGAGATATTTTTCTAAGAAATAACCTCTGCTATAAAGATTACCTTTTCCTCCTTCCTACCAAATACTTCAGGTATTTTCTGTTTCTCTTTCTGTGTTTCGGTTCATCCATGTAGAGTAACAATTTTTGGCACATCAAGCACATTAGATAATTATATGTCAGTTGAGAAACTCTCAGCTTCTTGTCACTAGTCTGTAAAGCTCTCTGTAATGTTGTAATACAGTATCACTGATATCTCAATGAGATAACATGTTAAGTGTCTACTGGCTATATAATTTGAACCAAAAGTTAACAAAGAGAACTGATCTTTTGGTAAACATATAGTATATTTTTGTCATCTCTTCCTGATAGTGGTTTTGATAAGCAGATTTAGATGTGGTGTTATCCTCTGATTGCTTTTGCAACGTAGTTGCAAGACAGGGAACTCCTTCATAATTCCTCAGACAGATGGTTGAGAGGAATTTCCCAAGTACCCGCAGATCAAAGATTGTTCCCTGTAAATGGTGATGGTTACTGATATTACAAATCCACCCAGACATTTTATTCTTCCTCGTTCTAAAAACCCTTTCACTTCTCTCTGCCCAATGTGGATTCCCAATAGGTGGGAAGAACAATTTTAAGCAATCAAGAGTCAGTGTGATAACCTTAGCTTGCTCATTAAGGACCAGATTCTGAATGAGGCGTAGATGACAGAGGTCTATGAAATCAAAGAGGCATGGAAATTGAGAGCAATTGTTCTCTGTCTCTTCCAAAACAAGAGCAAGGGGACATCAAATGAAACACAGAGGAGACGGGTTCAAAACAAACAAAGGGAAATGATTCTTCATACAATGTATAATTAAGCCGTGGAACTCCTTGCCACAGGATGTTGTGTATGCTGTAAATTTACATGGGTTCAAAAAGGACTGGACAAGTTCATGAAAGAAAAATTCTTCAAGAGCTATTAAATACAAAGACATTACCTCTGGCTCCGGAAGACGCTGAAATGCAAATCTCAAGATGTTGGGAGAGTGCTCTGAGGAAGTCTCACTTTGCTATTTTACTTTTCCTCAAGCATGTATTCATTGTTGGCCCCTGTCAGGAAGAGGTAGATGTGTTAGATGGATCCTTGTATAGCTGGTACAACTCTTTTTATGTCCTTATTTCATACAGCTGTCTTATTCAGGGAGCAGATCAAGTGATGGCCACTGGTAGACATACCATTCACTTCTTAATGCTCTTTCTCCGACTTAGAGCAGTAAGCTGAAAATGGGTGTATTGCTAAATACTTTTATTTTGAGGCAGTTTGGCTTCCCAATTTTCTGCCTGGAAGGTACAGAAATTTGAAGCTTGCCGGCTGCCTCTGAGAAGAGGAGGGTGCAGTGGCCTCTCAGAAGCAGCTTGCCTCCTTGTGCTCCAGTTGGTGATATGGGTAGGCTGTGTAAAGAAGTGGGGTGCATCTCAGCTCTTTACCTCTCTGGGCAAATGGGCTGTCCAAATAACCACCCCAGTCCTAAATATTTAGTGATTCAGAAGTAGAAACGCACATAATTTGGGATGCTTGGCTATGTGAAAATTGTCTGGGAAATCCCCCAAGTTTTTTATTCCTGTTACTTCTGGCACTTGGCAATCCTACCAGTGCCGCCCCAAATAGAAGTTTGCCTGGTAATGAGGAAAAGTGAAGAAAAGTCAGGGAAAAGTGCCTCCATCCTGCAAAGCACTGCCTGATGCTCTACCTGATGGCCCCTCCATTTGAACAAGTCTTGGAGGGAAAAATATCCCCCTTCATCCCCACCAAATCCTAGTGGCTGGGTTTGAGGAAGGTTAATGCGGGGAACAAGTCCTGTCCTGCACCAGAGTAATCCTGCATCTGTACAGGCTTTTAGCCTTGTTAGCCAACCCGTTGGTCCTGCAGGCTTACCCATTTTTGTGGGCTAAATTAACACTTTGGTGGTGGGGAGTCAGAGAGTTACTGCAAAATTAAGTCTGGCTGAGTGATATACACCCCCAACCTGTGGGACCTAACAGCTGAAGAGGAAGCTTAGCTTCAGGCCCATTGCAGGTATCCCAGATTGGTCACCCCAAAAGTGTGGAGGCACTCAAAAATTAAAATCTCCACTGCAGGATTTAACCTGGGGTTTCAAAAGCCATTCCCCTCCCTTCCCAGCACCCCTAAAAAGCCTTTTGGGCAAGGAAGGCAACTCTTCAGGCTCCACAGGTATTATTATTTGGAGGCCTGTTTTGTATTCAGAGTTGGCTGCTCCTTGGGTTCACCTAGGTATTTTAGTGCATGCATGCCTGGGTGTATATTGAATGTGCTTAATAGCTGCAGTAGGTGGAGAGGGAGGAAGCTGTGCTCCAAATGATGGGAACTCCTGGAGGGAGTTGTCTTGCCACTGGCATGCTGTCAGCATGCCAATAAATAAGAAAGTTTACATGATCAGAGGCAGCTATCTAAACAAAATAGGGTGAAAACTCCCAGCCTGCGTGGCAATCAGGCATAGAAAACTCATTCAGTGGCCATCCAGCTTCTTCCCATGGTTCAGGTCTGGTATTCTGGGAAACGTGAAAGAGCCAGAAAATATCCCTGTGTCCC
>NW_008824544.1:448356-457228 GCF_000699105.1 Pygoscelis adeliae | reverse complement strand
AAACACCACTCAAAGGATTGTTAGTGGGAAACATGAAATGAGAAGTGATTCAAAGGCATCACAAGCTCTTTGCATGTAAGTTTGCAAGCACTGAAATTAGCCACTGGGCAGCACGATCCCAATTCTGGAACAGAGAGGGTTGCTGCTTACAGTGTTGCAAATCACTGACAAATTCATTGATGCTCTAGGCACAAACCTAGTTCTCGATGTCTGTGAGGAAACCAGCATCTAGAGGCAGGAAGATATAGAAACCATTCAGTTATCTTCTTGGCAAAACCTGCTCTGGGCAGGTAATCTCAACAGCTGACTGATTAAATGTATAGCTGGTCTAGGAATGACCCCAGTTCAAAACCCCAATATTCCTAATGGGCAGTGATGGAGCTGAACCTAGGTTTTTCACCTCTTGAAAAAATAGTAAAGCTAGAAATGCAGAGATTACTCTGGTCATCGGTATCTTCTGTGCTCCACATTTGGATAAAATGTCCAAACAAGACAGAATGACTCTGCATTTTAACTTTTAATCCATTCAAGTGGAAGACAGATCTCTTCCAGTAAGACTGGGAAGATCTGAAAAGAGTCTCCAAGATACCAAGAGAGTGTTTCAACTGGCTGTTGGAGACATAGTTCAGGGACTGACAAGTAGGCTGTGAAACCTGAATGAAAGACGATATCTGCCTCCAGTCTAGAGTTGGGCACCTGGCTTCCTAAGAAGAAAAGAGCACAAAGCCTCACACCTATCCTTGGCTTTTCTGCTATCAAACTGGGCTTTTACCTTGTGCTGCCACATGCTAAACCCTTTCGGAAGTGCTTGGTGCCTCACGTATTGCATAAGAAGCTTATTTGCCTAAATTGGGCAACTCAATATCAACAAAGCTCTGCAGAATTAGAAGCTACTAAATTCAGTGCTGTGATATCCAAGTCCTTTGGTAGATGTGGATCTTTGATACCACACCAGTGACAGAAGAGCTAGAATAGATTAGAATAGAAAAGAATAGAATAGAATAGGAGCTTTAATCCTTATTCATTCGTATCCCGGATCTTTAATATCTGCAGCCTCTCTGAATCAGTTTAGTTTATTTAACACAACTCAGATACATTTGATCTGCTGAAGCTGGCAACCTTCTTGCTCCTCAGGCACGCTGTTTATTATCTTTCACAGATGAGAGCTCTGCCATCTGTCTGCCTCTGTCCCTCCCTCCTCCCAGCTGACATTCAGCTCTTCCCAGGGCCTAGCTGAATCAAATGTGTTCAATATTCCCTCCTTAATAAGAGTATTAAATATGCCCAATCAAGTACCATAAACACAGTCATAAGACTTCTGTGTTCAACTACTAACCCTCAAAGCTATGTGCCAATGGCAGATGTTCTGTAAATAAACGAGGTTTCGCCTGGTCAAATGGTGGTATTCGCAGACTCATCAAGAAGCAGCTGAGATTTATATTCACCAATGATTCTGCAAAAACACAAACCAAACAAAAAACCCAGCAACAAACTCCACCTAAAGTATCTTCAGCTTCACCAGATTTCAACAAAAACTGTTAAAGCTCCTCAGTGATTTATGGGGGTGGGAAAAATAGCTTGCATTGTATATTTAAAGACAACTTCACTTGGATATTCTGGATGTGTGTAACCACAATCACCCTATGTTTAGAAACATGACTATAGATTAATGACATATGGATGAGGGCTACTTGGATGACCAGCGAGACAGAGAGTCTACTTCAAAACAGGAGACAAAAGGGTGGTCTAAGGGGCAAAGGAGAGAGTGTCCACATCCAGTTGACCTAGCTCTGTTGAGAACCAGAGCTGACATTACTATGGTCATAGCGTTTACAGGACCCCAGATCATATCACAGCAGGCCAACACACTGTCCTACACAGGCATATCAGTTATTTTTCAGGTGTCTTTAGTGCTACATCAATATAACATGTCTGAACGTAGCTTGTTGACTTAAAAAAAATGCTCAGCAACAAAAGATTATAGGGGTTAGAAGTGCACTGTATAAATACATTGAGAGATAATCAAGGGAGAGTAAGAAAAGCTCTCTGAGCTAATGGCCAATGGTCTCACCAGAACCAATGGGATTTCATGGCTGTGAATACAATTAAATCAAGATCTATAAAACTTCAGTCATGTAGGGGGAAAAAAAAGCCAGCACGAGTTTTGAGATGATCAGCTGTGGAAAGGTATTAGTGTTATGGCTGCCTGTGATGCCTTGCAAGCTAGAAAGTGCTGCAACACACACAGATGTATCGCGTGCCCTATTTACTCTAGAATGATAAACACTCCACCAGAATGGCTTGTTTAGTTCACTGCCTCACTTCAGAGCAGAGGTTGTATGGAGGAACTTCTTTTCCATACTGAGGGACATCAGGATTTTTTTTTTTTAACATAAACTATGAATTTCTAGGATTTATATTACCTGATAGGGAGATAACTCTAATATTCCTGTAATCTTTTTATTCCTCCCAGAATAACTAGCAAAAGCTCCTTGATGTTAGGCTGTGAGGCTAACAAGAATTTTCTTGTTTCACAGAGTACATATTTGTGGAGAGGACAATGACCACTGTGAAGACAGAGTCAACGAGCGCAGACACTTTCCATGCTAGTGTTTTGCTCTCAGGCCCACGTCCAGTATCTCACAACATTCTCAGCAAGATCTCCAGGGATTTGTTTTACACAGTAACATCCCAGTTATTGACTGCTGGCTCTGCCTAACCTGAAGATAAGTATTCCCACAGAGAAGTTCCATCCATATGAGCATGATCTGCTTGCATCCGTCCTCACCCACATCTTCCTGAGGACACAGCTCAAGGGCTTTCATGCTCAGACTCTCTTGGACTCTGTGTCTCTCTGTTGTGCTAGTGGTGGGAAGGTTTGCCTGGACCTCAGGAAAGAAACTGTTAGAAGGACAGTCTGCAGGGACTATCTGTATTGGAGGAACTTTTTGCTCACACATGCCCTGAAGAACAGGTTTCACCTCCAAGCAAAGTGGAATCAGGCTCTAACCCTGCTTCTGCCCAGCTGAATAAACGACCTCAGGCTTAAATGATCTCCCAGTATAAGTGAGGGGTAGTTCTTTTTTTCCTGCATGGATAATCAAGCATTTCAGATTACAGTTTGGGTAGCTTGTTGCTATAAAGAAGACAAATCCTAAACTAATAGCAAAAGTATTCTACCCCAAGAAACTCGAACATGTAACTTAACTCAGAGGCTGATGCCAGCTTTTATTTTTTAAAGGTTATTTCTACTCCTAAGTCTCAGATGTTCAGGTTTGCCGAGAAGAGTAGAAGTTTACTTCCTGTAGCAATGAAAGGGCAAAAATGAGTTTGAGACATGGTGAAGTTTTTCATTAACAAAATAAAGTTTAGTATTGCAGAAATTTAAATACTGCTAAAAATCCACTAGAACGCTTTTTTGCTGACTTTTAAAATTATTATTTACATTACTACAAGTGATTATTTTGTCATGAAAGACTGTGCTTACATTTTTGGGTTTTTGTCCCACTAATCATTGAATCTGGGGTACATCTTGGTGTGAACGTCTGAGAGCCAGGAAGTAATACTGATTAGAAATGCATTATTATATATTCATTATTCCCCAGGAAAAAAAAAAAAAAAAAACCACACACATAAAGCAAGAAGCATAAATAATGAGAACAAATAGTTTTCAAAAAATTATTTTAATCTTAAACAAAAATCTAACATGACATCAATAAAAGAGACCCACTTTTTCAGCCACCCCCTTTTTAAAATTCTCAGTATTCACAAAGAGATTTTTTAACTGTATTTTAACCTGCCTCTTTAAGTGTGTACAGTGTACACATTCTTTTTTTTTCCCTAATGTTCAAAATTAAGCCCCTCTGTATGCCTTCCATGCTGAAGTTTATAACCTCAGCCTACACAAGTCCAGTGCAGAAAGATCTACAGCCTCCAGGCAGAGCGAGGAAGCTCTTTAAAGATGAATCATTTTCATAAATGAGTGCAGAGGGAGGTCAAGCCAGGGGACACAGAAGGTTACATGTGTGGCTGAGATAAGGCCTCATTCATCCACTTCTTACTGTCAGGTCTTGATGGGTGAACATTGCCTTGAGCTCCCATAAAACATGTTGTTTGCAGAAAACTTGCAGGTGGTTCATAAAAAAGTCCAAACTGTTACCAAGAAATTTATCTCTCAACTGCTGGATCTGTTTATAATAGAAGTGAAGGATCTCATAGAGAAATTAAGTATCAGAGACTGACTTATATTGGCTTGCCAGACTGAAAAATCCAACCTGCTTTCCAAATGCTGCACTAAAAATGTCAGAGCAATTGTATTGATGACATCTTGACAAGATACTGTACAAGACTGTTAAAAATACAACAACAACAACAAAAGAATGTTCCCTGTTTATGGAAAACTTGTCCCTGGGGAAGGCATGTGGGTATTTAAGAGACTTTTATGGAGGAAATTCAATCGGTTCTCGCTGCAACGTTTGTTTTTAGAGAGTATCAGTCTTTTACTACAGTGGTACCCATTTGAAAGCCAGTTTTTAAAAGGGCATCATTGTTTCTCCCTGTGTTTCAAAGCAGATATTCAGAAAAAGCTGGGTTGTGTTGGAGGGGAGAAGAGGTGAGGGTTACACTGAATGCAGGAGGCATCATATGGTGGATAGTTTGATGTTGTTGTGAATATTTAACCACTGAAGGCCAGATTAGAGACCTGTTGAAGTCAAAGTCTCTCCATTGACTTGACTAGACTTTTAGCTCCAAGGAACTGTGCAGAGACCACCAGCTGGTTTCGCATGAACTACTCTAGAGCCATCAAATAGTAGCAACTTTCAACAGGTACCAACCTGAAAAGTGTTCACATTCATAACCAAAAATCAAAAGGCTCCATGTCTATTACTTTACAGTCCCTCATACTCCCCTGTGTCCTCCACACAAAAATACAAAGTTAAGTTTTCTGCATTCTCCTCAACTTGCTCTCTCATGCTTTCGTATTCATAGATTTTTTACGGCCTGAAGGAGCCATTATGATAATCCGGTGTGACCTCCTGAAATCAATGTATCAATGGGATTGCACCAACATTATGGAGAAGGGTATTTGGCCTCTAGACATCCTGCCATATAGAGACAACACAGAATTAAAATGGGATAGGGCATTCATTATGAATTATTTGCTTTGGGGGTTATACATCCAACATTCAGCCACACTTGGGTTTTTTTACTGTAGTCAAAAGAAGAAAAATAGTTTCTTCAGAAGGGTCTCTGCATAAATCATGTGTGCCTATCTCAGTTGCTGTTGCTACAGTTCTTGGGCAGAACATGACAGGATCCCAAAGTTTTAGTTAACATTTTGTCCTGGTTTTGGCTGGGATAGAGTTAATTTCCTTCCTAGTAGCTGGTACAGCGCTGTGTTTTGGATTTAGGATGAGAATAATGTTGATAACACACCGATGTTTTAGTTGTTGCTAAGCAGTGCTTACACTAGTCAAGGACTTTTCAGCTTCCCATGTTTTACTGATTGGGAAGGCTGGAGGTGCACAAGAAGCTGGGAGGGGGCACAGCCAGGACAGCTGACCCAAACTGACCAAAGGGACATTCCATACCACGTGACGTCATGCTCAGTATATAAGCTGGGGGGAAAGCTGGCTGTTAAAAACCTTTTCTTAAAGGTTTTGATCAAAAAATTAGTTTTGCTCTATACACTCTCTTGGTCAGCTCTTTCTCACCAACTTCTCTTGCAACTTCTCTTCCCGTTAGCCATGTGCAATGCCCATGGGGTGTCACTATGTAATAGTAATAGCCCAACCACCTGCAATGGTGCCATTGGTAGCAGGGAGCATGCAGCACAGCTCTGGCACCCTTTCCTCAAAGAGTTGCTCCAGCTGCTCATGTACCACTCAGGGCTTTCCCATGGATGTCTGTAAAAACATCTCCACACACAAGAATCAACACTTGGGTGTTGGGCTGTAATATCCCCATACTGCCCGTTTCCAGGCACGAGTGTGGTCTCATCTAACTGAGATCCCTTTAAAAACACAACCTCAAAGTACTTTATCACATCACAGAGACTCTGATATTGGGCTGGGGCAAGGTCATTTCCAGGAAATTGTTGTAGTGACAGTAAAATAAGCCTCGTGCCATCAAAAGCCTGAGAATCCCAAGACATAAAGAAAGCCTTGGTCCATTAGGTCCATTTTTCACCTCCAGGCCAATGTATATATTTTTAACAAGGGCACATCTCTTTCTACAAGCTAGAGCAGCTTTCACTCTCAGAAAGTGTCAATGACAATCACAGGGCCCTAAATACAAGGTAACTGCTTCTTAATTAAAGGAAATTTAATGAGAATTGTTGGTAAACAAATATCAGGTGATTATAGGATGACATCTCCCCACAGATTACTGAGTAATTGCACTTCTCCGACCCAAAAGGAATTTCCATGCAATTTGCAGCGAGGCTTAGAAGACAGAGATAATTAGGTCTTTACTCTCTGCAACTTTTTAGGTGGGTTTTTTTTTCACTTCCAAGCATACAGAAATTATCAGAGGCTGGATCACCCCTCACACATTAAGTCCCACTTAGAGACGTGATAACTTTTCTGGTTCCCCTCAGCTGCTCAGCTTCCTTCAGCTGCTGCCAAGATTTTGTTATCTTCAGCTTTGAAACTCCAACAGGAGTGAGGAGAACTCTCCTCATCTGTCCACAGATACTCCCCTGCAAGAACAGCCCTTCGTAAGCTCTGAAAGAAGGACTGTATTATAAATACCATTTCCCATCCCAAATCCACCATGCAGGAAGTGAAGTTTTGCTAAAAATATGTTCTCTATACGTAGCTAAACAACTGGGGCCCATGTTATTGACTTATATCAGCCCTCCTGATGCAACAGCATTGGTTAATATTCTTTTGATTATACAGCTTTCTATCAGAAAAAAAAGATTTATCAAAATCAAGATGTTTCTTGGGAGCCAATAAACTGTGATAATAGTCTTGTTGGCAATGTTTCAAAAAAACTCCAAGATGAAATGGAATATTTAGCTTGACCTTCTCTCTTTGCTTTGTTTGGGCTTTTTTGTTTTGTTTTGTTTTCCTTGTTTTGACCTTTAATATTAAAGTTTTGCAAATGTTCTTCATGAATTAGAATGACGGTACACAAAAGTACAAGATGTTTTATGTGTGATTTATCTGTGATTTATATGTGATTTATCTGTGATTTCTATGACAATGTGAGGGCATTACGAAGATAAAGCACTTCACAGCATGATGGGAGAGTAAAGTGGCAAGGACTTCAAGACTACTACCAACCTGACCGTTTGCTCTGATATAACATCAAATATTTCTAGATCATCCCTGACAGACATCTGTCTACCTGCTCTAAAAAAACTCCAGCGATAGTGATTCTGCAACCCATCAAGGTTGAGTCCACAGAGTTAGAAGGATTTTGTGATAGCTAACCTAAAACTCTTCCCGTTGCAAATTAAACCCATTTCTTCTTGCCCTACCAGCAGTGGACACAGAGAACAATTGATCACTGTCCTCTTTTAAAAAACCTATTATATGTTTCAAGACTCTTATCATGCCTCCCTTCCTTCGCTGCTTTTCTAGACTAAACAAACTCAATTCCTTCCACTTTTCATTTAGGTCATGTTTTCTTAAACCTCTTCTCCTTCATGTTACTCTCCTCTGGATTCTTTCCAAATGGTATATTACTTTTTTTAAAGTGTGGTGGTCAGGACTACATACCTCAGGACAGCTGAGTCCCCACCTGTGCCAAACAGTTCAGGCTAATGACCTCCCTTTTGATAAGTGTGTTTCTGTGTTTCTGTCTTAAAACGGCTTGGACTTTCCATTCCATGAAATATCGCAACTTTTAATTACCAAAACAAATTTTGAAATGCTGGAATTCCCCACACAATGGGAGTAATTTCTTCTGTCTGTCTCTGCTACATAAGAAAAAAATGTTCCTGAAATTGCAATACATAGTGCTTAAGAGTACTGGAATCCACACAGTTGAAATATTTATCTTTCATATGCAGAGCTTTTTACCTGTAGACTTCATATTGTTTTAAGAAGGATATCTCTATCCACAGTTTACTGATGCAGAAAGCCAAGGAGGGAAAATGACAACCCCTCAGGATGGGTATGATCCAGTGTGAATGACATGGCTGCAAAGACGAGTTTCTGTCTTGTGTTATATGAAGTGGAAGAGGGTTCCCACTCTTTGCATGGGGTCAGACCAAAAAAAGACCCATCCATTCATCAGGTCACATCACAGGGCATCCTCGTCCCTCAGGCACCCTGTCATTAAGATGACACGCACAGTCTGAGGAGTGAAGCAAACAGCTGCTGAAACCAAATTTGGGAATCCCTAGTGACCCACCCAGCTTAAAATGCACATGTGCATATGCATTAGACGCTGTACATTGACTTAGCAAAGGGACTCTAATGTCCAACATTTTTTTCTGCTATCAGAGGTGACTAACAAGCTGAAGAAACAGCTTCTGTCCAAAACACACGGTTCAAGTTAAAACCCGTTACCCATGCAAAACTAGTCTCCCCTTGGCTTTGACCTCAGTTGAGACATATGTGCTCACTCATTACCCTGAAGTTTTAGACATTTGGTTCCTGTCCCCAGCTTTGCTTTACGGGATGACTGTTGGCCGATCCTGGATAAATCACTTCCCCCTGCCTCTGTGCCCCATCTGCCAAATTTAGTTACCGTCTTTTTTCTCCAGGTAGTCCTTCAGAGTGCCTCATAGAAGTCTCTAAAGAGGAGGTAGATACTCTTATTGTTATTTAGAAGGGGGAAAAGGAAAAACAGCACTGTAAAAAAGTGACAGTAGAATTTTGTGGAGAATAGCGTCTCCCTTGATGAAATGAAATCAAAT
>NW_008824544.1:447302-448301 GCF_000699105.1 Pygoscelis adeliae | reverse complement strand
CCTTGCTCTCCTAAAAGTCTGCAGTAAATGAGACCCTGACATGAGTATTTAACATAATAAAAATATCCGTCTGACTGGAAGGAATCCAGAATTTTGTGAAATACTTTTATTAATATCATTTCCTCTGCAACAGCCACGAGACTTACTTCTCCATTAACACTTTGGGCTCAGAAACCTCTAGTGCCAGTGCCTGCTGGGCTATATGGCTAGTATCTCCTTAGAGGCATTGGAGTTTTCCCTAGAAGTACTAGTTAAGGAACTAGGTCTTTGCTGGAAATGTCCTTTGATGATGCCTTGAGGAAGACGGTGATTCTTTAGAATTAAAAGATCCAGAGAAAACACTTGGATTGGAAAGGGGGGGGGGGGAGGGGGAGAACAACAAAACAGAACAAAGAAACAAACAAAACCCAACAACTTGTTGTATTATGAAAACATTACACAGGCTGTGAAGCAGAGAGCTCATAGTCAACCCATGACCCATAAGCCTACTGCTGCCTCAGAGTGGTGTTAAGCACAAATAAAGCACTCAGCAATATGAGCCTCAACATTTCTTTCTAAATTTTCAAGGCCAGTGTCCCACTGAGGGATACCTGCCCACTGCTCATCACTCCCTGCTGGGGCGTGCCATCCAGATGACTGGAGAGCGCTTCTTCACTGAGGTTCAGTGGGGGCTTGCCTTGACTTCAAAAGGAATTTCTTCAAGATTATAAGAGAGGAGCCAAGAGCCTGCTTGCCTAATGTAACAATATGGGATTTCAGACTTAAGCAGGAGTCCACCTTTGGGCTTCAGTCTAGGCTGGCAGAAAGAACCCATAAGGCTGGTAGAATCATAGAATCATAGAATCATTAAGGTTGGAAGAGACCTCTAAGGTCATTGAGTCCAACCGTCAACCCAACACCACCATGCCCACTAAACCATGTCCCTAAGCTCCTCATCTCCCCGTCTTTTAAATACTTCCAGGGATGGTGACTCAACCACTTCCCTGGGCTGCCTGTGCC
>NW_008824544.1:437621-446718 GCF_000699105.1 Pygoscelis adeliae | reverse complement strand
TGTCGACCAACACCCCCAGGTCCTTTTCCGCCAGGCAGCTTTCCAGCCACTCTTCTCCAAGCCTGTAGCGCTGCATGGGGTTGTTGTGGCCAAAGTGCAGGACCCGGCACTTGGCCTTGTTGAATCTCATACAGTTGGCCTTGGCCCATCGATCCAGCCTGTCCAGGTCCCTCTGCAGAGCCTTCCTACCCTTGAGCAGACCAACACTGCCGCCCAACTTGGTGTCGTCTGCAAACTTACTGAGGGTGCACTTGATCCCTTCGTCCAGATCATTGATAAAGATATTGAACAAGACCGGCCCCAATACCGAGCCCTGGGAAACACCGCTCGTGACCGGCCGCCAGCTGGATTGAACCATTCACCACAACTCTCTGGGCCCGGCCATCCAATCTAGAAGGCCGTCCATCTAGAAGGCTAGATGCACGCTATGAGCTCAGTCCCCATGCCACAGGTACTGCCTTGCCCATGGGCCAGTCCAAGACTGTGTGCCATATTGTGGCATTTCTAGGTTCATGCAACACATGAAAGAAATGTCCCTCAACACATGAACGGAGGCTTTGAGCACAGTTTGGATCAGATTCTGATTTCTGTTTAACCCCGTCAAAAGTAATTGTACACAAAACTAGGCCTGAGTTCTGTTTATATTGGGCCTTGCATTTTAAGGTATTATTGTCTCCATCACTCACTCAGCAGTGATCAAAATGCACCTGTCCCTTCAGAGTAGATTAACTAAAACTGAAGGGTCTTCTGGAAAAAGAAGCCAAGGAAGATTTCATCACACATCTTACAGGTATTTTAACATGGTGCATTTAAAATCCAGTGAGGATCAATTCTATACTCATGAAGAAACCGACTTTTTCCTTGACTTCAGGGGACAAAGGGCTAGACCTACCATATCCTTCATCTATCATTGTGACCATTGTGACCATGCCACCAGAGGTCCTTGATGTCCCTCCACTGAACAGGATTTCCCCTTTATTTTAAAGGCACCTTGTAACTCCCACCTCAGTGCTTGGTCCCTTCTTCTCCCTCTGTTCTGTGCTTGATCTTATCTTCTGAAACAGTCAATCCCCTTTGTCTCCTTTTGTGTCTTTGTTTTGGTATTTACAGAGTCTAGTGATAAATATCATCCCTATACCTCTGTGAGGGTGCTAGTCTCTGTGGTGTCTTCCACCACCCACACAAGCTTGTGTGACCTTTTCGTGCTGTCTATTGCGTGCCAAAAGTCCCTTCCTAATACACGTTTTCAACTAGATTTCCATTGCTGCCTTCTGTCTCATTTTATTGCTGTGCATGCTCAAGAATTACCTACAACAGAGCACACAGGACCATTTCAACCATGTCACCCTGATAGATTTGCCTGAACCCTTTACATAGCCTCTTCCCCCTCCCCCAAACTTTGCTCACATCTTTTTTTTGGGGGGGGCGGGGGGTGTCATCTAATTGTGAAGAAGGAAATAGGGTGGTGCAGGTAATTACTGCTCACTTCAGGTTTTCTTTCTGTGCCTGAATGACAAAGGTGTTACCTCTGCTGTAAGTGCAGCTTCCATAAATGAGTCTTCAGCTCAGTGCTGAAAACTCACGTCTGGATTTGATTCACTACCAGCTCTACTGGTAGTGTTGCACAGCAATATTACCTGTTATCTATATCAGCTATGTCTATATCATGATCCATTTCTCTGACCCTGAATGCAAATGCTGCAGGACAGGCCCATAAAGCTGAATTACCTTCTCTCCTCAAAAACCAGGGAGGTCTCCTTGCATGCTACGTGTTGTGAATATCCCCTGGCAGGGCATTGCTGGGGAAAGTGCTAGTTAGCATGGTCAAAAACTACCCAAAAATGTGCTAGCAATTAAATAGTGTGGACAGTGCTCAATCCTGTGCCTTGCTCTGTTTAGTGTACTAGTAAATGTTTAGGCTTTAAAAAAAACATAAACTCTAACACATGGAGCCAAATTCTCCTTTTTTTCTGCATTGATGTACACCAATAATTTAACACAAATGCATCAGACAATCTTGTAGTTACAGAAGCATAATTCAGGACTACCTTTGGACTTTTCTTCTGTGAACTTACCACCAAATTCTCATCTTTCTCTGGTCAAACTGGTGTTAGTTCCTGATTTCACCCTTTTCTTTGGATCATGGACCACTACAGCAAAATCATCCATTAACTTTAGCTCTCAAATCCATATGCAACAGCTTCCAAGAGTAGTGTCAAAGGTGGTGGAGCAATTCATATCAATAGGAATAAAATTTTACCACCTTTCATCTTCATGATACCTGACCATGAATTTGCCACTGAGTTCGGTGAGAGCAATTTTAGAATAAAGTATTATTTTAGTATTAAGTGGTAGGGAAATCTGAACAAAGATGCATGAAAATGATGAAACAAAAAGCAGGAAGCCAGCACATGGTTGACCAGCTAATTTTAAATAGAAAGTTTGGGGATTTTTCAGAGTACAAGAACTCTGCATTTTAGAGAAAAGCAGACTTTACAAGAAGCACATCTCTCCTGACTGCACGCAAGCAGAGAGGTTGCTGATATGGAAAATTACTTGGCCATTGGCCAACATATACTTAGGTTCGTGAAAATGGAAAGAGAAAACTTTGGAAGAAAAATCTCAAGGTAATACATTGACTAGTTATTATCACAGGGCATAAAAAGAGACAGTAAATCAAAAGAGTTTAGAAAAAGGATATTAAATATACATCAGTTAAAGATGTATTCAGTGGCAGGGCATCATCTGTGATATATCTTTCCAAGGAATAACAAAACAAAATAAAAAAGACTTGGGTGAACAGGGCAAAATGAAATGAAGGAAGATAAAAGATAAAAGATACTTAGATATCAAGTAACCCAGGTAGACAGTAAATTATAAAAATATAATAATTAAATAATAAGTATAATAGAATAAGTATTTAAGTAAATTATAAAGTTGCAATTATTTTCAGAAGCTACCAGCTCTGGCTTAAATCCTCTCTTTCTGAAGTCATCTTACTATTGCCTTCAAAGCAAGAAGCTGGCCAAATGGTGGATATTCTCTGAAAAAGATGTCCCATACAAAAAGCTATGTGTCATAGGACTGAGCTACAGCATCCCAAGCTAAACCCCATCCTAGACTAGAATGCTCCGGGTTTGCTATCACGCTATTTCCTTCTGCTCTCTCCTGCCTCCATGTCATTACTTTGGGACTAGCTCACAGTGTTTAAAACAGATTTTTCAGCCATTAGCCAGAGGGCCAGTTTCAATCCATGCAACCTAGGGGTTTGGCTTGGCCAGTTTCCCCACACCTTTGTTGCCACACTGCTCCAAGTGACTGTGGTGGGAAACATCCAGCAGCCACACTGCTCCCAAATTGCTCAGTGCCTGAATAGAAGAGGTATAACTTCTCTCAATTTGGCTCTCTTTGCTGCTGTTATAATTTCCTGCCCCTAGGAAAAGAGGCCATCAGTCCGCAGTGGGTAGTGGACAAAAGGGATGAATTGAGGTGCTCAGGATAATGGTGATGAGAGCAGTCACTTTGGGCACTGAAATGTCTCTCCACTGCTCAGCCCATCCCTTTCATCACACAGGCAATATTTTTGGATGCAGATTAAACTGAGCCAACAGGATTTACAAAACGTGATATGACTGTATCTGTGTTTTGCCTGCCAAATTCAGCACCCCTTCATGAGTATGCACAAGTGAGTCATGGTAGTGAAGGAATCAGACTGGACTGAACAGGCATGATGTGACCTATCTGTTATAACGAAACTGCAACATAGCTCCTGTTTCCTCTCCATCCTTCATTTTTGTCTGATTTTAATGCAAGATGAAACAACGAGACGGATTTTTCTTCTACCTGGGTGTCATTCAGTCATTCAGTTCCACATAATCTCTCCTTTTTTCCCTATGGGTTGAATACCGATGAATGCACTTGATCACTTCTGTTGCACCTCACAGTTACTGACCAATGCTATTGCCATCTCTCTTCTCATTCTTAGACGTGCAACTCTTTCCTCCTGGGATTTCAGAACTCCCGTGTATACAGCAGGCCTGATTCTGTATTGGCGTACCTTTCACCACAGCATTTGACCTGGCACAGCCTTGCACAGGCATAATATTGAGCAACATGACATAGTCTGTAAAGGCTCTTGTGATATCACTGCGTATAAGCAATCACACTGATGGACAAAAGCCCATCTGCTGTAAATCAGAGCTCTTCTATTGACTTCAGTGGAGCTATGCCAATTTATACCAGGGGAGAACTGCTCTTGCTATTATTAATGCATCTTTATTCCTTTGGCCATGTATTTTATGATACAAACAGAAGAAACCATGGAAAAGAAATCACCTCTTCAGTAATGTCTCATTGATCTCAACTGAACAATTCACAGTATCAGAAAGGTAAGTAGGGGTGGAGGAGACTGAGTGTTTTTAAAATGTCAGCAAACATCTGGTCCCCATTTGTGAGAATTACTGAGTCTTCTTCAGTCCTTTAACCCTTTCGCCCACATGGTGTCCATGTTTGCATAGTTTATGAGTTTTATCTTCCGAATCTTTTCAAAGAATGAAACTTGATATAGAAAATTAATCTTTTCTACAGCCCCTTCCAAGGATTAGGAGAAAGACTGATTCAAAGAGCTCCCACCTCACAATCCTCCCTGATGCCCGTATCACTCCAGCTTAGGGTTGTGTCAACATTTCTGACATAAACCTTTTCATTTCAAAGCCGGTATTGTCACCAGGCTGGGAATCTGGTAGGTAAGGTGTCAGTTTGGGAGTAGTTTTGTGTCTGACCCCAAATGTAAAGGGTATTCATGGCCATTCAAACCTCCTAAAAGCATTTGGGGGTGGAGACGATATGTAAGTTGTTCAAAAATTGCCCAGTAAGACCTGATTTTTGACAGAAGCATTCTTAAATTTGGGAGCTTTTCTCTGGTATTTCCAAGGGTTGATTTTCAGAAACTTCTGAGTATCAACTGACTGGATACGAGGCATTTTAGATGCCCCAATTTGTGTGTCCAAAGGCAAAAATGCTTGTATTTCACCCCAGACTTTTGATACAATTGTGCCTTTAGCATAGAGCGACTCCTTTTTTTTCCTTTTTCAATTACAGCTAAGGCGAGGCAGGGTGTTAGTCTAGATGTGAGGTCCGATTACATGAATGATTTCTGAGTGGGAAGAGACTAAAACCCTCTCTTCTAATTTCTTAGATCAGCCACTGTACCTCTTCAGTAAGGCAGCTTGAAACAAGGTTGCTCTCCACTCCCATTGTGAGAAAATCCTGTCATTTGAACTTGCAAAGCTGAGAAGGGGTTGGCAAAACCTATGGTGCCAAAGTATCTCATCCAGGCATGCACTTGAACATGAACGTACAGCCCTGGGAGGACTAGCCTCCTGTGAACCCACTGCTATAGATATCCCCAGGTGTGCAGTACTGCCTAATTCACACTTCCCACAAGACAGCAGGGAGGGGAGATGCTGAAATCTCCCATAACGTACCAGAAGCCATTATTTCACCCTTGCAGATCCACTGTGTGCTGGTGGGACTGTGTGCATCAGCTGATACTCCTTGCAGTGCTGGTGGAAAATCCCCTTTTCCCAGAAGGGAAGAAGAAAACAGAGGTCCTGGAAAGCTGGTGCTAGAGAAATGGAGATTAAACACAGAAATGCCTTAACAAATATGTTTTCAGGTGTCTTAGGTTGAAACCTAATTTAAATCAAGTGCTTGGAGCACAGGCTTCCCTATAGCCTCCCTAGAAGGAGGATAATAAAGTCGGAGCTGTAACCAGCACTTATATCAGCATGGTGCTGAACAACTGCAAAAATTTCAAGGGTAGATATGCCAGGTGTGTGTCTCCTGGCAGTGGGGAACATCAAGAACTTCTGCTGTCCACCCAGTTCCCCATCATACACCGGTGTCAAGGCTGTGCTCAATGCTGCTGTATCGGAATGTTTAGCTTTATGAAAAATTCTATGATTTTTTCCTAAATCTGAGACACCCCCGAAAAAAAAAAAAAAATCTTGTAATTTCCCCCAATTTGGACATTTTTTAACCAGCTGTACCTCATTTGTTAACTGAAGAAAAGATTTAGCCTTGGAAGTATAGACCTGCATCCATTAAGGACAATGGGATCAGGAATGGCCTTTAAAGGTCTGATTTACAGATGGACAAAGTATCCAAATTACCACTGATTAGAACTGGAGTAAGAGGAGCTGCACATCTAAGAAATTCAGACCTCAGATGACTATCAAATAATTAAGAACAGTTAGCAGCAGACGCTAACATAAAACTTCATCAGAATTTCACATGCTGGCACAGACTAGGGAGTCTTAAGCAATAACAGAAACCGAGTTGTACAATTAAAGCATATAGGGATAAATTCTGTTCCTGATAAAATCTGTGGGAAAACTGCCATTGAATTCAATATGACCACCAAGATGTGCCCATAATTATTAGCAATGCATGAAACACTTTGGACGCTTGGTAAGGCTGCATAAATGAATTGCTGTGCTTCAACAGGGAGGAGCTGGACTTAGCATGACAAGTTTGTTGGCTTTATTACAGGAATTGTCCACAGGACAGCAATTCCTTTTTACCACAATTTGTGAGGTTTGAAATTTGTTTTCTTTCCTCGTTGGAGAGAAGAAAAAGAGGAAAATAAAAAGCTTTTCAAATATCTTGTCAAATTAAATGACACTGGAATTTTAATGACACTTTCATACTACCCATGTAACAGAAACCTGAGACTCTGCTTCTCCTTGAATACTTTCCCTGACCAGAGCCCTGAACCTCAAAAAATCTCTCCAAGAAAAGTGTCAACAAAATAGACACTTCTCTACAAAATGCTTCAGCTTTGATGCAACATGTTTTAACAAAATGAATTTAATTAACAGCTCTAATTAGAATGTAGTGTGTAGTTCCAGAGGTGAAAAGAAACTCTGCTGCATACCAAGAACCTTCCATCACAAGTTAAATTCTCCTGGGTTTTTTTGGGTCCCCGTCTTTTCCAATTGCGGTTGGCAGTAGGCACGGACACTATCAGTGTCCTTGCAGAAACATAGCTTTTAGGCCAATTGCACTCCACTGTAGTTGAAGAAATTTAAAAATGAGAAATAAAAATCTCCCAGGAGATACGTTTTTAATCATACTTTCCCAAACAAGTATTTTAGAGATGTTTCTTGAGCTTTTGACATATATTAAACTTTGTCCAACTGAAGAGAAAATGGGAAACCTACAGTGTGATGATGTTTTGAGACTTGAGTCTTGTAGGATCAGTTGCCTACTCAGCCAGAAAATTTCACCATGACTTGTTTCTGTGTTTGTTTCATCTCTTGTAAATTGAAGAAAAACACAGTGTTAAAGGTTCAATGTATTAAACTGGAAGGTATTCAATTTTGGGGTAATAGGGACAAGGTACTAAAGACAGATACTTAGATAATCACAGAATCACAGAATAATTCAGATTGGAAGGACCTATTGTGAATAGCTCGTCCACCCCACCTCCCCTCAAAAAAATGGCTAGCTTTAAAGCTGCATTAGACTATTCAGAGCCCTGTGCTGTTAATCCATGAAACTAACCTTTTTTTAGTATTATAATCATACTTACTGTTTTTTCTTAAGGACCCATTTTCCAAACTCAGGACAATCTTTATTTTTTTTTAGAAAGGCTTATTTTAGGCAAAATGTAGTGTCTAGTTGATCAAAATCATCAACAACTCTATGTCAAATATGGCAGTCTGGGGGAAAAAAAAAGCTTTTCAGTCAATTTCCCTCAAAATTTTGGGAACAAAACCTTCCAGATTCCTGTTTTCAAATCATGTTTCATTTTCAAATACGGCTGCATTAAGTATGTCAATAAAATAAAAATAAAAATAAAATATTTAATTTATGGCCAAAGAAAAAGTTTCTTTCTTCAAAAGTTCATTTTTCATTTTCATTTTGATAAGGAAAGTCCTGCAAAGAAAAGCAACATTATTTCCAAGTGCTTTCAGAATAGTGGTTTAGCCACTGCAGCTGAACAAACCAAAGCCACCAAGACACTGCTATCTATACAGCTTTTGTGGTTGATCTGTTTCTTTTTCTTTCCCTTTTTATAGTTTTTGAGAAAGGCTGGAAAGTGGAACTCAGGGTGGCAAACCCAAAAATAAAAAAGGAAAACCAAAAATCCCAATATTTGGAATTTTTTCAGTATGTCTGCCTAGCCATTTTGACCTTTTTTTTTTCTTAATGCTGTTGTACTTTTAGCAAAAACCTGGGACTTCCATTCTCTGGACAAATGGAGCAGTAAGGTCATCCTCTTACAGTTAGTTAGAGAAACCTCGTAACTCTTCTTGCATCAACCAGCATGCCCCAAGATTGACAGGGTGTCTTTGCAGGCCCTCTCTACCAAGTTGCACTTACTTACAGAAAAGAGAGCATTATTCTCTCTTCAAGAAGCAGTTGTGCTAACTGTGTGGAGGTGACTACCTCCACATCATCCAAAGGAGCTCACCACTGCCTCCCAGCTGAAGGTTACTGTCTCAAATCTAGCAGTAAAGCTGAAGATAAGCACCTTCCCTCCCTTCTTTCGGTCGAAATAAGCCGAATAGATCTACTGATATAAATACTGAGTGCCTGAGAGATACTGCTTTCCCTGAAATGGTTGGAGCATACATTCAAGGTTTCATATCTTATACCCAGAAAGGGGGAAGAAACTGGAGAGCCCCAAGTTTCACCTTGCTTCTTTTGAGGAACAAGCTCTTCTGCCAAAACTAGCCTGGAGCGATCCCTTTCCTTGAGGAGAACAAGGAATATGACTGTGATGAGTAAAGTCTTGCAATTCTGCAGACTTTCAAAAGGCTCTTGGAGATATAAGAGTACAAATCTGATGGAACGCTAATGAAATTTTCACTCCTAAATCTCTTAGGTCCTTTTGAAACTTTACTCACTTATCTTCAAAGCACTGTTCAGGCATAAGCCTTGGCAATTTGCGTGGGTGATACTATATAGGGATTAACAGCCATTTTATAGATGAGGAAACTGAGGTGAAGTGACGTGCCAAAGGCCACACAAGAAGTCGTGTCAAAGGATTCAGATGGAGGAGGATTAGCAAAGTGAGAGAGGGGTGTTT